>NC_092161.1:29291998-29619498 GCF_045791955.1 Oncorhynchus clarkii lewisi
GTG
Organism: Oncorhynchus clarkii lewisi; assembly: GCF_045791955.1. NCBI lineage: Eukaryota > Metazoa > Chordata > Actinopteri > Salmoniformes > Salmonidae > Oncorhynchus > Oncorhynchus clarkii. The sequence continues at coordinate 29,292,002 of NC_092161.1, forward strand.
GGTAGATGGTCAGATTGAATATGTGTTAATGTTTACTGCTTAAGATTGACTTAAACCTTGTTATTGTTGACTTTTTCAGAAGGGAGCATCTGTGAATCCTGTCACACGTCAATATTACCATCAGGTGGGGTTACCTTTAACATTATACAGTATTATGTTTTATATTGTTATACAGTGTCTACACTACAGTATCATAATTGGGACGCTTCTTACCATCATTATATTTTAAGCTATTCAACACACCTCTATTCAGTAATGGCTCTAGCTAATAAACTCATCTGATGAGGCTTGCTGGGTGGAACTAGATTATTTAATGCTGAATTAGTCTCAGACATCTGTTTGCAATTTATGTTATTCTTCAATAACACAAACTCCAAAGCAAATCAGGGGGAGAAAAGGTTTATTCAGAGAGGACAAATCAAGATGTTATGCTGGGAGGTAGATGATCAGATGTCAGTCTCCCCTGTCCTCAGCTTTTCCCCACCGAACAAAGGAACAGGATGCCATTTATAACCCCCCACCCTAGCCTGGGTTTGCCAATCAGAAGTCCTTGTAGTACAACTTGGCCAATGGCCAAATAACAAGCATCCTGCCCCCGACTTAATGTACAGACCAATGACAACGTGGCACATGCCGCTCTGAGTTCAGGAGTGACATTCCACAGATCCCAAACAGATGTTGAACTGAAACCCAACTCCTATTTACAATTCACTATTGACCATTAGTACTCTAGTTTTTAGTCCTCTCATCCTCTGCGTTGTGTATTAATCTTCAAAATATTCTTATACTTCCATTAATGCATTTGCTCCTTTTGCTGTAGATATGGCTCAGAACTTCAGTGTGGCTGTCTTCCACTGCAGACACATGTTCCACAAGGAGTGTTTACCTTCTCCTGGAACAGTAAGTATCTACTCCATCATCTCCCCTTCTCTTTCTAGCTCCATATGGACTTTCAGATAAGAGCAGCAGACTAGGGACTAATATGGCTTTTGCTTTTCACTTTCAGATTCCTGGAGTCCAGTTTTGCAACATCTGCAGTGCAAAGCGGAGAGGACCAGGAAGTGGGATACTGGAGATGAAAAAGTGACAGGAAATGCTCACCTTATCATGCCATCGCTTCGTCTTTCACCAGTTGGGATGAATGGCAGTCTCTGGGTTGATAGATTTGATCTTTCTCCTTTGCTACGGTGTGATCTTCTGAATCAATGCATAATATATCATTATATTAACTGTTACCAAAATACAATAATAAACCTCTTAATACACTTCTTGCAATTTGCTTTGGAATCCAAATTCCAAATAAAAGGCTATTGAAATCTCAATGTGTGCTAAAAGTGATCTATGATTTTAACTGTAGCTCATTGAAGAATATATTTGGTTCTACAAGGAAAACATTACTTTTGGTCTTCAGTGACAACACATTTGTGGCTCAGTCGGTAAAGCATGGCACTTGCAACACCACAGGTTGTGGGTTCGATTCCCATTGCGGCAATCGTTAAAATGTATGCATGCATGACAGTAAGTTGCTTTGGATAAAAGCTGTCAGCCTCTTCATCCTTCCATTCAGAGACTGGCTACCCCTGACCGAAACAGAGGCTGGCAGGAGCAGCCTAAACCAACTGACCATACCAAAGTCCAACTGAATGGTACCCATCCCATATTTCTGCTAATTAATGAATGTCACTTTAAGACCGCAGGACATTTTTGATTTATTAGGAGTTCACAGTGAAGCAAACTGGTTTGCGACTATGACTTCCCATTGTAGCCAATTCAACCGCATAATTATAAAAAAAAGGTTGGTCAAATTACTCAAATTACTCAAGCATAGATTGAGCTTAGAAATGTCCTTGTTTTCCATGAAAACATACATGAAATGAGTTGTAAAATGAATAGGAAATATAGTCCAGATGTTGACAAGTTTATAAATAATGATTATCTATTTGTGTACATATATGTAGATGTATATGTGTATATATGTATAAATATGTGTGTATATATGTGTGTATTTGTGTATATATATGTATATATGTGTGTGTGTGTATATATATGTGTATATATATATCTATGTGTATATGTATATATGTATATATATATATATGTGTATATATATATGTGTGTATTTGCGTATATATATATATATATATATATGTATATATATATGTGTGTATGTGTGTGTGTCCATATTGTTTACTTGTGGATATATCGTATGTTTCAAGAGAAAATAGCCTAATTAAAGAAAAAAGCATCTAATCAACAATGGCATTCTTTTCAATGAACTCTGTAACTCTCCCAACTATTGACTTCTTTCACAACTGCGGTAACCCTGTCACTAAGGTATAACTAAGGTAGAACTGAGGTATAATGATTACGCTCTTAACACACCCTAGCCCCGCCTCCTCAGTTCCGGCATTTTTGCTCCGGAAGTACACCAAATCTTTGGTTCACAGGAAAAGGAAAAAAACAGCTGTTGTTGGGAAACAAAACAGTAAAGTGAGTTTTAGTGACGAATGTGTTTATTTTATAGTTTTACTATAGGACTACGTATCATAACAAATGACGAGACGTGATTTAGTTAAGCATTTTTGTTTCTTGCAAATTTTAGCTAGCTAACATTATTAGCTAGCTTGGTACGACACTAGGCTGTAGCCAATTCTTAAGTGTCAACGTTATCGACTGAAAAGCAGTGATTTGCTTGCAATCTATTCATTATCAACTAACTGGCGTCCTAATCTTTACCTGCATTGTGAATGGACGTGAGTTTGATAATTGGAGTAACTAGATAGGTGGCTAGATAGATAGCTAAGTAGCTAGCTTTCTTGTTATTGTTGCAGCTAACAACATTAGCTAGCTTGCTAACTGTCTAGCCATCCACTTAGCTGTTGCGCTCATTACAGCAGGCTAGCTAGTTCGTTTTCGTGCTGTACTTAGCTAGGTTACATATTCCAATTACTAGCTTTATAGGCTACAGTACAAGATTTGAGCAATAACCACATACCACGCTTCGAGTAAATGTTTTAATTTGATAAATATTTCTGTCATTGGCTGCTTACTCTGATAGTTATGATTTGACACTGTCACAGAAGCACATACAGCTTGCCAATACTCCATGTAGCGTGGTTTTTATAGTCTCAATGGTATTGACTGTGTTATACTTTTTCAGTAATGACAACAAACACCTATTGCCATTCATACATTGCATCACCTTTTCTTCATAGAATGCCTGCCCCTAAAAGACAACAGACTTCTCAGGATCCTCAAACTAAGAGAAGAAAGTTGGATCAGAATGAAGTGGCCATGCCATCTAACAAAATGACACCAGCCTCTGCAACATCAAGCAAGCCCCATAGAGAAGGACCTTCACAGAGAAGGAATAAGAAAAAGTCCCCAGCACAACGAAAAGACAGAAATAAACCATCAAAGTCCGGCCGTCATTCCTCCAAGACAAGATCAGCCCAAAAGGCCACCACAAGGACCAAGTCCAATCCCCCTGTCAAGAATGCTAAGCTGCCGAAAGCCACAAGTACCTCATCAAATAATCCCAACTCTAAAGGAACCCTAAAAAGACCAGCCAAGATCTCAAAAACAGCTTCCACAGAGTCAGACGAGGAGCTTATCAGAACTCGCAAACCCGATTGCATCAGAAAATACTCTAATGGGGATAGAGGTAAGCGTAAAGGGGCACAGACTAACCCAAATGAAGCAGCCTTACCCTCAGACCCTGTGCAAATGGATCACAATTATGGTATTATGGCATCTCGTGGTAGTCATTCTGCATGTGATCAAAGTCAAACGAAGGGAGTCACAGAGTCCACCAGAAGCCCAGAGAGCCAGAGAGATGTAAAGATGGGAACTCAAGCATCTTCAGTGAAGGCTTCAGATCCCATACCTGGACAACCTGAGCAGGTGAACCAGAGCAGTGAGACACAGGAGATGCAGGGAAATTCTGTGACTACTCCTACAGATGAAGTTAATGAGAGTGTAGAGACCAAGCCTGACACACAAATAATGTCTCCCGCTATGTTAGCATCCTCTGAGAAAGCTTCAGACCCCATCCTTGAGCAGTTGAACCAGAGCAGCGAGATGCAGGGAGATTCTGTGACTACTCCTACGAATGAAGTTAATGAGAGTGTAGAGACCAAGTCTGACACACAAATAATGTTTCCTCCCACTATATTAGCATCCTCTGAGAAAGCTTCAGACCCCATCCCTGAGCCGTTGAACCAGAGCAGTGAGACACAGGAGATGCAGGGAGATTATGTGACTACTCCTGCGGATGAAGTTAATGAGAGTGTAGAGACCAAGCCTGACACACAAATAATGTCTCCTCCCGCTATATTAGCATCCTCTGAGAAAGCTTCAGACCCCATCCCTGAGCAGGTGAACCAGAGCAGTGAGACACAGGAGATGCAGGGAGATTATGTGACTACTCCTACAGATGAAGTTAATGAGAGTGTAGAGACCAAGCCTGACACACAAATAATGTCTCCTCCCGCTATATTAGCATCCTCTGAGAAAGCTTCAGACCCCATTCCTGAGCAGTTGAACCAGAGCAGGAAGATGCAGGGAGATTCTGTGACTACTCCTACAGATGAAGTTACTGAGAGTGTAGAGACCAAGCCTGACACACAAATAATGTTTCCTCCCGCTATATTAGCATCCTCTGAGAAAGCTTCAGACCCCATCCCCGAGCAGTTGAACCAGAGCAGGAAGATGCAGGGAGATTCTGTGACTACTCCTACAGATGAAGTTAATGAGAGTGTAGAGACCAAGCCTGACACACAAATAATGTCTCCTCCCGCTATATTAGCATCCTCTGAGAAAGCTTCAGACCCCATCCCTGAGCAGTTGAACCAGAGCAGTGAGACACAGGAGATGCAGGGAGATTATGTGACTACTCCTACAGATGAAGTTAATGAGAGTGTAGAGACCAAGCCTGACACACAAAGAATGTCTCCTCCCGCTATATTAGCATCCTCTGAGAAAGCTTCAGACCCCATCCCTGAGCAGTTGAACCAGAGCAGGAAGATGCAGGGAGATTCTGTGACTACTCCTACAGATGAAGTTAATGAGAGTGTAGAGACCAAGCCTGACACACAAATAATGTCTCCTCCCGCTATATTAGCATCTTCTGAGAAAGCTTCAGACCCCATCCATGAGCAGTTGAACCAGAGCAGTGAGATGCAGGTTGTTCAGGAAGGTTCTGTGACCACCCCTACAGTTCAAGTTAATGAGAGTGTAGAGAGCAAGCTTGATGCATGTATCAAGTGTGCAGACCCTGTATCTGAACAGAGAACCAAGATGCAGGAAAATGCGACGACCACCCCTGCAGGTCTTGTTAAGGAACGTCTAGAGACTAAGGTCAATGCGGAAATATTATCTCCTCCAGCTAAAGGCCTAGTAGCATATAGCAGCAGTAGTGATTCCGAAAGTGAAAGTGAGGAAAATGAAAGGAAGGCAGTCGAAGAGTCAAGCGATGTGACAATGGAAACTCAAGTATATTCAGAGAAGGTTACAGACCCTGTACATGAACAGGTGAAGCAGAGCAGTACGAGCCAGCAGATACAGGAAGATTCCATGACCACCTCTACATTTGAAGTTAGTGAAGGTCCCATGACCACCCCTAGTGAGAGTGTAGACACCAAGCTTGATACAAATATAAAGTCTCCATCTATAGAAGCGTTTTCAGAGGACGCTTCAGACCCTGTCCCTGAACAGGTTAATCAGATATGCATCGAAATAGAGGATATGCAGAAAAATTCCATGACCACCTCTCCAGATGAAGTAGTTATACATTTAGATACCAAGCTTGATGCAAAAATAGATATCCCTCCACCTCTAGAAGCGTCCTTTGAGGAGACCCATACAGTTGAAGTCAGTGAGAGTGCAGGGACCACGCTTGATGCACATATAAAGGGTCCACACCCTGCAACTGTACATGTGATGCAGAGCACTGAGATGCGGGAAGATTCTGCGCCCACCCCTGCAGATCAAGTTAGTGAGAGTTTAGACACCAATCTTGATATCAAAGTAAAATCTCCTCCGCCGGTGGAAGTAGCCTCAGAAGAGACTTCGGACAATGTCTCAGAACAGGTGAAGCAGAGCGCTGAGAGACAGGAGGTCCAGGAAGATACCATGACCATCCCTACAGATAAACCTCGGGAAAGTTTAGAGACAATGTCGGGTGCTAAGATAAAGTCTCCACCCCTAGAAGCACTTTTCAGCGCTCTGAAGGAGTCCAGTCTTTGCAAACACCCCCTGTCTGACACAATGCGCTCAAATGTCAAAGAGTTTCTGGAAGTAGAGGATTCCTTAGAAATCATGAATAAAGACTGTGACTTTGGTGTGACGGAGAGCATTGAGTGTACCTTAGACCTGGAGACCCCGATTATTGTTGAGGATATGGAGATCGGTCACTGTGTTGTGGAGGTGGTGGGAGAGAATGGGGAAGATGTGGATATGGATAGTGATCTGGAAATCATAGACAACTCTAAGGAGGTGCCAGAGAAGACAGTCCAGCTAACCAAAGGGTCTGAAGATGAGTGCCGTCTAGATAACAGTGAAGCTGGTACTGAAAAGAAAGGCACACGTTCCTCTAACCAAGACAGCACAAATAGTGGCAAGAAGGAAGTTGCCAAAAAGACACAGTGTAGCCCGGAAAAACCTAAGAAACAGCAGATGAACCCTCAGGCCCGGACTAAGGCCCGACTAGCGGCGCTAGCTGAGCAAAAGGCCGCCGCCTCCAAAAAAGCGAGCAGGCAGCTCAACCTCCTTGCCTTATGTGAGGAAATAGCGGACGATATCGCCACGGACACCATGCTATTAAAGACGGAGGAAGAGGATGAGCAGGTTGTAACGGTTGAGGCTGAACCCAGCAAGGAGCCAGAATGCCCACAGCCTTTCACACAGACTGAGACTGTCCCTATCCCTCCAACTCCTGCCGGGCCCAAGGAGCCCTCTACCCCAGTAGCACCCGTTGCTGCAGTTTCTGCTCCAGCCAAGCCCCCAGCTCCAGAGACACCACAGAGGCGCTTCTTCATCAGCCAAGTGACGGTGCCCCTCAAAATCCACGAGAAGAAGAAGCTTACCAGGTTCCAGAGGCTGCGGCAGGTGGAGCTGCAGCGGGAGAAGAATATGTCCTGGACCATGGTGAAGAAGCTCAAGTCCGATCAGGCCAATCAGAAGATGTTTCCGGAGACAGAGGCTAAACCTGCCCCCCCATTACTGTCCACTCCAGCAGTAGCAGCACCCATCCCAGTGACCACAACACCCTCACCCCCCTCAGCCAGTCCAGCAGCACCCACAGTAGCTGCACCCTGTCCTACCCCAGCCGCAGCCAGCCCAGCAGTAACCCCTAAGCTTGAGCCCCCCAAAGTTGAGCCCCCCAAAGTGACCCCAAGTAAGGGACCCACCCTGAGAAAGAGGACACTTCCAGCAGTACCCCCGCCGATGCCCAACGGGCTGAAGGCTCAGAAGGCCAAGCCTGTGGCGGAGTATAAGCCTTACAAAGCCAGGCCCAAGTACTCTTTTGATGACTTTCAACTGGATGACGAGCCGAAACCCACAGTGCAGAAGGCAGTATTACCGACCGTGCAGAGGGCAGCATTGAGACCTACATCTACCACCATTCCGAGGGCAGCAGTGATACTTACGACAACGGCCAAACATGAGGTAACTTTCTTGAATGATGATCTTAAATGATAAAATGCACGGATTAGTTTTTGTGTGGCAAAAACTGTATTGAAATTCATTCTAGAAAATGCATTCCAAACCTGTTCTCCTTCCACAGGACTCAAAACCTACCGGCCAGAAGACAGCAGTGCTTACCATGCAGAAGCCAGGGGTACCTACCGGCCAGAAGACGGCAGTACCTACCATGCAGAAGCCAGGAGTACCTACCGGCCAGAAGACGGCGGTACCTACCGGCCAGAAGAAGGCGGTACCTACCGGCCAGAAGACGGCGGTACCTACCGGCCAGAAGACGGCGGTACCTACCGGCCAGAAGACGGCGGTACCTACCGGCCAGAATACGGCGGTACCTACCGGCCAGAAGACGGCGGTACCTACCATGCAGAAGACGGCGGTACCTACCGGCCAGAAGACGGCGGTACCTACCGGCCAGAAGACGGCGGTACCTACCGGCCAGAAGACGGCGGTACCTACCGTCCAGAAGACGGCGGTCCCCACCGTCCAGAAGACGGCGGTACCCACCGTCCAGAAGACGGCGGTACCCACCGCGCAGAAGACGGCGGTACCTACCGGCCAGAAGACAGCGTTACCTACCGGCCAGAAGACGGCGGTACCCACCTGCCAGAAGCCGGCGGTACCCACCGCGCAGAAGCCGGCGGTACCCACCACTCAGAAGCCGGCAGTACCCACCGCGCAGAAACCGGCAGTACCCACCGCGCAGAAGCCGGCAGTATCAACCGCGCAGAAACCGGCAGTACCCACCGCGCAGAAGCCGGCAGTACCCACCGCGCAAAAAATAGCTGTACCTACCACTCAGAAGGCAGTTGTGACAAATCCAACAGTGCAGAAGGCAGTAGAGACACCGACCACTATGCCCGGAAATGGCAAACATGAGGTAACGTTCTTGTTTTTTAATCTCCTTGAAGTAACTTTCTTGGTTTTTATACTATTGAAAACGACTTATAGTAAAATGAGTGCATACATTTTTTTTTATATCCCTGTGGGATTTGAACCCACGACATGCTAGAGCTTGGCGCTAGCAATGCTCTTACCCACATCCTTATAATTGATCTAAAAAATATTGTCTTGTGTGGTACAAGTGTCTTCATCTCCCCTCCTCCCACAGGACTCCAAACTCACTGTACAGAAGGCAGAAGTGCTTAAACCCACTGTACAAAAGGAAACCTTGGTACCTACACTTACCCCTCAAACTGAGCAGAAAGCGGAAGCATCACCTACGCCCAAAACTGCCAAAGATAAGGTAACATCCTTGGACCTGTTCTTTCTTTTATTAAGATGTAAGAATGGTATTTTTGTTTATTGAATTATATTGAAATCTATTCAATAACTGTACAGGAGCTGGCTTCCCGAAAGTATCTTCGGGATAAGTTCATCATATGAACTTAGCCTTAAAATGCTTTTCTGAAACTTAACCCGGGTAACTTCAGTGACACATTTAGAAGCAGTGTGGATGATCATATAGCTGTTTACATGCCTGGCATAGTTTTGGGGATGCAATTTATCCTTCTTAACCTCTTGTCTTTCCACAGGATTCCATAGCACCAGTGTCTTCCCCTCCCTTTGAAGAGACCCCACGAGATTCTGTTGACAAGGATCAGTGTGAAGAAAAGCCTGCTGGTACCCTCATGTCTGATAACATCCAACCAAATGACATTTTGAACAGTGTTATAACTACGGCTGTCAGAGTGCGTTATCATTTTACCTGATTTTGGTAACCGTTACTTTGGACAAAATCAAGACGTCAATATCCTGGTAATGCTTTTTGTCGTAAAAAAAATCTGATTTTAGAGCTCAATTTGAGAAAATTCTGAATTTGCGATTAATCACAGCAAATCCTGCAATTAACTCGATTATGTTTTTTAAATAGTTTGACAGCCCTAGTTATAACATGTCGTCATAACCTCAGTGTAACATGCTTTGTTATAGAATCTGTCTCTTTCTTAGTTGCTGAGATTAAACCGGCATCCCCAGAGGTCAAGACAGAGGGCACGACAACAACAGAGTCCTCTGATTCGTAAGAACCTGCACTCAAATTGCAATAAATCTTTCCCACACAAATAACTATTTTCCAGAGTTAATTCAAACAATTTCTGTGTTTCCGTGGTAGTGTGGTCGTGCAATCAGCAGATAATAGCAGTCCCCTCTCTGACGCATGTCTGCAGAAAGAGATAAAAAAACTAAAGGAGGCCGACAAAGATGACAATCAAACCACCACTGTGAGTGTTTTGGTCTTTTGCCAAATACTACCCACTGTATTACTGTACTTTTGTAGAAGAGGGGTGTTATCCAAAGACTATATATATTCCTACCATGGTCCCAGATCTGTTTGTGCTCTTGCCAACTCACTCGCTGTCATTGCCAAGCATTTGGCATGACAACGATTGACAAGGAGCTGATAGCACAAACAGACTGGCACTCAGGCGAGTAAGTTCCTGTAATTGTATAGAATCTAGGTACCGTATTTATGTCAGAACTGATCCAGTCTGCGTGTCGTCTCCTAGGATGCAGGGCAGAAGCACTTTGGAGCGGTGACCTGCGGTGTGTGTGGGATGCTGTATTCCGCTGCCAACCCGGAGGATGAGTCCCAGCACCTGCACTTCCACAACCAGTTCATCAGTGCTGTCAGATATGTGGTGAGAACTAGCGGTCTCCCACAGCATGCATGCGTCCAAAATGGCACCATATTCCCTTTGTAGTACACTACAAGAGTAGTGCAATACTGTATATAGGGAACAGGGAGCCATTTGGGACGCTGCCCTTGCGTGCCAACTCTACCTAACGCGTCACCTCTGACTCAAACCGCATCTCTCACACACATCATGCATCTCTCATCCTATAAGCCACTGATTTGTCATGTCGTCCACAGGGGTGGAAGAAGGAGAGGATTCTGGGAGAGTACCCCGATGGCAAGATCATCCTTGTCCTTCCAGATGACCCCAAATATGCACTGAAGAAGGTGTGCTTCAGGCTCGAACTTTACACATTATCACATATGGAAATACCTTTACTGTAATACAATCGGAATATAACAGCATTATTGATCTTAAATATACTTTGAAGCCCCTGATACATATCACAATAGTTTATTCGTCCTGTAGGCAAGGGTTATATTCACTTGGCATCAAACGGACGAAAACTCACCGGAACGGGGAGGGATAAGAAACTCTGGTTTTCGTAGCGAAGCGTTTTCTGTTGCAAAACCTTTTTGGATACGACGTGCAGTAATGACTAGGAGCTTGCGAGGGTGTCTCACAGTTTGTTGTGCTGTCAGGTTGAGGAGATCAGAGAGATGGTGGACAATGACCTGGGCTTCCAGCAGGTGGAGACCAAGTGTCCCTCCCAGACCAAAACCTTCCTGTTCATCTCCAATGACAAGAAGGTGGCTGGGTGCCTGATCGCTGAGCACATTCAAGAGGTGAGCAAGACGTCTGTGTGGGTTGGGGCTGTACTACTTCCTTCTCCCCTAGTACTTGTTGAGTGTCGTAGTATTCTCTATAGAGCTCAGTGGGAGCATTTCCCAAGCAGTCACAAGTATAGGGATATCACAGTAGACTGTCTGCTCAGTCTGATTCAGTATAACACTAGTAATTAGTCAGTCCTATAATTAGGACTGCAGGCAGTTTGTTTCCAATTTATTTCACCGCAGGTTCATGTCATTATAAAAGCCTTATTGTTTCCCAGGGAGCCCATGTAAGTGATCACGTAGTACTGGATGCAGTATCCATCATCTAGCTTGTATTGCAATAACAAAACCAGGAGTATGTCATTGGCTAATTACTGTAGAAGCCATTTTGTTGTCTGATTGTAGAAGTCTGGTACCGTGGCCATTGTGAGAGCAGGCTAATTGAATAATAGTCAAACGAGTGAATGAGTGGGTGTGTGGAGTGATTTACTGCACAGAGGAGTGTGCTTATCTCTCCCTCTGCCCCATGGTGGAAGCAGGGATGTCACCAGGCAGATTAGAAACTTGGCACAGCTGATACAGAGCTCTGTAAAATGGAAGGGGTGTGGGACCTGTGTTTCTGTCCATGAATGTGGGTGCTGGGATGATCTGCCTTTATGGGAAGTGTGTGTGGGAAGGGGTTTGAGATGGAGACTTTATTGTAATGATGTATTTGCGTGCGTGTGTGTGTGTGTGTATGTATGTGTGTGTGTGTGTGCAGGGCTACAGGGTGATCGAGGAGGCGGTACCCGAGGGCTCGGAGGGAGAGAAGGTGATGTTTGAGCGTCAGAGAGCCTGGTGTTGTTCCACTGACCCAGAGCCAGCCCTCTGTGGCATCAGCCGCATCTGGGTCTTCAGCATGATGAGACGGACGGGCATCGCCTCGCGCATGATCGAGTGTCTCAGGTCAGTCTTAACTAGCTGCAAGACTTTTTTTCTTTTTTTTTTGTGAATCTACAGAATTTCATTGTGTAGTGCAGAGCCTGTGGTTTAGGGGTATAACGCTCGCTCCTTCAGTCACCTCTCCCCACCGGAGACGGTTAAATCGCTGCATCCACCTTTCCTGCTGTACTCCCACTTGCCTGTCTACACCTCTGTTTCGGACTGTCCAAATAAGTGTCAAAAGTGTGCTTGTAAAATGTCAAAGAAATGTATATTTAAATCTGTAGTTTCTTCTCGTATTGCCCTCCTCAGGAACAACTTCATTTACGGCTCCTACCTGAGCAAGGAGGAGATTGCCTTCTCCGACCCAACGCCCGACGGGAAGCTTTTCGCTACACACTACTGCGGCACCTCGCAGTTCCTGGTTTATAACTTTGTCAGTGGGACTCGTTCAGACCAACCAAGTCTTAGCGTGGTGTAAGTAATCGCATCAAGGTGGATTTATTGCTGAGGCCCAGTGAGACTTGCCCTCACCAACTAACCAACCAATCTCTGGATGTTGTCGTGGGGACAGCCTGTCACAAGCACATTGTGGTTCTTTTAGACTGAAGAGTTAAGACTCAGACTGACTCTTCTGAGGGGGACATCTTGGTTTTTAATCTCAGGTTGAAAACAACAACTTGTTGTTTGAAAAATATTTAAATTCTCCCTTTAATCCCTGCATAGTATTTTGAGACAAATAATATTTTTCTTTATGTTTTTTAAATAAGAAACAAGCGTTTTATTAGAAGTATTAAAGCGTTTACATGCATGAAACTTGACAGCAATAGAATACAAAGAGCATTTCACAATTCATAGTTTCCAAAAAATCGGAGAGATACACTACATTTTACTCAAACGGTTCTAAAACAATGCTGTGGTCCTGTTCTAATAATGCATTGAATTAATTTTAGCCTCTTAAATCAGGTTAAAAGTTGCTGTACTAAGGTGAAGACTTATTCCTCTTGTGTAGGGGATGTTCTTGCACACATCATGTTCATCATCTCTTGGCATTTCATGCAGTGATATTATGACCACAGAGGTTCCATTATGTGATGGGGTACATTGCTAAACTCAGCAAGAAAAGAAACGTCCTCTCACGGTCAACTGTGTTTATTTTCAGCAAACTTAACATGTGTAAATGTTTGTATGAACATAACAAGATTTAACAACTGAGACAGACTGAACAAGTTCCATAGACATGTGACTAACAGAAATGGAATAATGTTTCCCTGAACAAAAGGGGGGGGGGGGGGGTCAAAATCAAAAGTAACAGTATCTGGTGTGGCCACCAGCTGCATTAAGTACTGCAGTGCATCTCCTCATGGACTGCACCAGATTTGCCAGTTCTTGCTGTGAGATGTTACCCCACTCTTCCACCAAGGCACCTGCAAGTTCCCGGACATTTCGGGGGGTATGGCCCTAGCCCTCACCCTCCGATCCAACAGGTCCCAGACGTGCTCAATGGGATTGAGATCCGGGCTCTTCGCTGGCCATGGCAGAACACTGACATTCCTGTCTTGCAGGAAATCATGCACAGAACGAGCAGTATGGCTGGTGGCATTGTCATGCTGGAGGATCATGTCAGGATGAGCCTGCAGAAGGGTACCACATGAGGGAGGAGGATGTCTTCCCTGTAAAGCACAGCGTTGAGATTGCCTGCAATGACAACAAGCTCAGTCCGATGATGCTGTGACACACCGCCCCAGACCATGACGGACCCTCCACCTCCAAATCGATCCCGCACCAGAGTACAGGCCTCGGTGTAACGCTCATTCCTTCAACGATAAACGCGAATCCGACCATCACCCCTGGTAAGACAAAACCGCGACTCGTCAGTGAAGAGCACTTTTTGCCAGACCTGTCTGGTCCAGTGACGTGGGTTTGGGCCCATAGGCGACGTTGTTGCCTGTGATGTCTGGTGAGGACCTGCCTTACAACAGGCCTTCAAGCCATCAGTCTAGCCTCAGTCAGCCTATTGCGGACAGTCTGAGCACTGATGGAGGGATTGTGCGTTCCTGGTGTGTTCCTGGTGTAACTCGTGCAGTTGTTGTTGCCATCCTGTACCTGTCCCGCAGGTGTGATGTTCGGATGTACCGATCCTGTGCAGGTGCTGTTACACGTGGTTTGCCGCTGCAAGGACGATGAGCTGTCCGTCCTGTCTCTCTGTAGCGCTGTCTTAAGCGTCTCACAGTACGGACATTGCAAAGTGTTGCCCTGGCCACATCTGCAGTCCTCATGTCTCTTTGCAGAATGCCGAAGGCACGAGTCAGTAGAAAGAACACTAAAGAGGCCTAAGATTTCATAACTGTGACCTTAATTGCCTACCGTCTGTAAGTTGTTAGTGTCCCGTTCCACAGGTGCATGTTCATTAATTGTTTATGGTTCATTGAACAAGCATGGGGAAACAGTGTTTAAACCCTTTACAATGAATATCTGTGAAGATATTTGGATTTTTACGAATGATCTTTGAAAGACAAGGTCCTGAAAAAGGGCAGTTTCTTTTTTTGCTGAGTTTACAAGAGTTCGCTCTCACACAATTTCTCATAATGTGTTTGTTTGATTCTGGGGAGTTCTTACTCACTATTTTCTTCACATTAAATTGTCGTTCTCACTCTTGCTGCCATGTGTCCTAAAAGGGAGATTCCTTTTTTTGGATAGTTATCCCTCGGCGGTAGCATGGACGTACTAGCAGGCAGGGAAACAGAGCTAATAACGTTGGTTGGATTTCTAGATGGGGCATTTTGCTGTAGTGTTCCTATTCAAGGCTCTTTACCCAAGTTGCCTCAAATATATCTAACTGTACAAATGTTAAATTTGAGCCATGATATAAGTGAATTGGCAAGGCAGTGAGCAGTTGCTTGTGTCCTCCGCTGTGTATGATTGTGCCTGACTGATAGACCGACTTGTGATACTGTAGACTTCCGCAAAAGTTCTCGTTTAAGTTGCCCTCAACGGAGCATTTTTCCCCCCCTGAATTCACATTTTTTACGACATATTATTTCTTCTATCGGTAGAAAGTTTTATCAATGAGGTCATGCATTGTCCTAAATGCGAATAATAACTAAGAATTCAAAGTAAACCATGTGACATTAATTATATCAGCAATGCCATTGAAAGGGTTTAAAAGCTTCGTGTTATTTGGTTTTTGAGGGAGTTGAAAACATCCATGTCAAATATTCTTATTATTATTTTTTTTACTACAGGAAACCAAGGAACTGTTGCTTAGCCATCACAGAGGGTTGTGATTTATACATTTTCATGTATCAATGTGATGCATTTAATCATCACATTGCCCTTCATGTTAAAACATTTTCTTTTTGAAAAATTGTCACGTGTATGAAAACTAAATGGATTTATACAGAGCTGTCATGTAAATAGTTATTTAAAAATAAAAAATGTGAAAAACTATCCTGCTATTGATTTAAGTTGCAATGTCTCAGTTGAGTGTTTTGAACATGCATGCAGCAATCATAATATTATAGCTGACATTGACAAGTAAAGCTTCATGCTTACATATCACATGTATTCTATACCACCTTGGAATAGGTTGGGTGATGAAAGCTTCTTCCACCACCTAGTGGACACAGTACATGTCAACATATTTTCTCTGTTCTGTGTTACCAGTGGTGGCCAGTACAGACAAAGCCCAATGTTACCAGGAAGTTTGATGAGATATTTCTGTGCATATCCTATCAGTCACGGTGGCTCTGTTTGACAGACAGGTTTCTATCCGATTTGCTGTTGAATGTTCTAATTTAAGCCACAGTCATTATTACCCCAACAGCACGAGTGGGTGGGTGTTGTATTACTGTCAGTCCTATGTGTCAGAATAGGCAGTCACACGTTTCCTTATGAGTTTCATATCAGCTCTCTGAGACTGGCTAATACTAGAACAGGAAATAATTGATGCTTCAACACCAGTCATACATAACTCAATGGACCCGGCCCGGCAACCATCCCGATTTAAATCCCCAAATCCATCTGGCCACCATGTTCTCATTCTGTTTCTTTGTAGATGGAGCGACGTAAACACTCTCATGTTAGTGCATTCCGCGGCTCTCCTGTCACAACACCGGGCCTGCTCGGAGGTTACTTCAGAGAAACAAAATAACCTTAGAACAACATGGACACTTCCTCAGACGGTGGGCGTGAGAAAACACTGAGCTACGTTGATCCTCAGAGGTGCTCTGATACTGATCAGGAAAAATTGTGGAAATGACTGAACGTTTAGAACAAAAAATAACAGGCCGGGAAGAACTGCTCAGTAAATCTGAAAAGATCAAAACCAGGAGGTTAATCTCTATTACAGTGTAATACTTTACTACTTCCAAATGCTACATAGGGGAAATATAGTTAATATAATTATTTCCACAAATGTAGGGTCTACTGATTAGCCACTAAACGTGACCACACACATCAGTATATTCACCCAAAATGTGCATCTACAGTAGACGAGCCCTTTACAGATTAATCTTGTACACTTGTCAACCTGTGGCTACATTAAACACAGAGAATAGACAAACAGCTTGGACAAAAACAGGTATACCTTTTGTTTTTATTTATAAATGACAGAAATTCAGTAAAGAAAACACTCAATAGAATAAATCACAGCTGCCAGAAATGTACATCTATGATAGAAGTGATGTGATGAAAGTTTGTTATTGCAAGTTGTGCTTATGGCTATTGTTTATAAATGCAAATCTAGCGATGTATGCTTTCTGAATTCATTCTATACTTTAAGAATTCACTCTCATGTAATGATGCAAGAGAAATGCATTTACACAAATAAATGAACTGTACAGTTAATACACCATACAATGCTATGTACCAGGGGGTTACTGACAGACAATACATTTCTAGAGCTTGTGATCAAGCACCGTTTTGACCACACTGCACAGGCATGACCATGAACCTCGAGGGGGAGGGGGGGGGGGGGGGGGGGGGGGGGGGTTCGGGGGTCGTTCCACCAATTCATTGCCTTTTGAGTAGTGTAACTTGGTGAAACAAAACAAACATTTTGTTTCACCTAATTTAAAATGTCTGTCATAAAGAGCACATGTTCAACTCAATAAAAAAATATGTTTTCCCATCTCAAGAGGTTAAAACCCTGTTACAAATCACCATAACAGGGTTGACGGCTTTATCTTAAATCATCCATAAATCCCCTTGTGACAGGGGGAGGCAATTGAATGCTAGCTTCACAATTTTAAAAATGTATCGTTAAAACATTTATAGCCTGTCTATCTATGGGTAACAGCGTTGATGTGTTATGCTAGAACTGCTCAGTTTTCCACCGCAAATTGCTCAAAATGGTAGAACCAGCTCGCCTGCTTTTACACAGTTTGAATATTAGATGTTCAGTGTTTAAAAAAAAAATCTTTAAAAAAGATATATAAATTTTAAAAAGGAATTGTTTACCATATTGAGTTGAGTTCACGTTATAGGGCTCACCTTAAGAGGGACAGTTGTTGGTTTTTTTTAAATCTTAAAATGAATCACTAATCACATTAAATAAATAACCTTTATTCATATAAAAAAAAAATCTGATTTATTGAATTTTCTATGTGGTCTATATTAAAGGGAACTTTATTTAATATAGCAGACTTTTAAATGCTATACTTGTGCACAGTTTCTACTTAACATATCAAAGGGACGCAAAAAGGCACTGATTTTGTGGTACGACCCAGAGGCATGTTAGGTTCTGAGTGAAGGGGATTGCCATTGCGTGACATCAGTGAGGACCTGATCTGTTTAAAGCATTTTAAACAAGATTACAGTAATGCACAGGATGCTCATTCTTAGGACAGCCCACCTACCTAGTGCCAATGGAGGGTGGAAAATACACAGTACACAGAAAATACACAGTCAAGGTGTTATTGTAAAAATATGTACAGATGCAATATTTACAGAATATTTTAAAAGGTATTAAAAGTTGAACATGGCATAACAGATTGTTGAGTAAAATGTTTTTTGAAAATTGTACAATTCACATGATATAGAAAAAACGAGTGAAATAAGTTTCACCCATTAGTGTTGTCTATTCCACCTAAGTTATTGTAAAATGTATATTTTCTTAACAATCCATTACAATGTGTTATGATACAGTGCCTTGCGAAAGTATTCGGCCCCCTTGAACTTTGCGACCTTTTGCCACATTTCAGGCTTCAAACATAAAGATATAAAACTGTATTTTTTTGTGAAGAATCAACAACAAGTGGGACACAATCATGAAGTGGAACGACATTTATTGGATATTTCAAACTTTTTAACAAATCCAAAACTGAAAAATGGGCGTGCAAAATGATTCAGCCCCTTTACTTTCAGTGCAGCAAACTCTCTCCAGAAGTTCAGTGAGGATCTCTGAATGATCCAATGTTGACCTAAATGACTAATGATGATAAATACAATCCACCTGTGTGTAGTCTCCGTATAAATGCACCTGCACTGTGATAGTCTCAGAGGTCCGTTAAAAGCGCAGAGAGCATCATGAAGAACAAGGAACACACCAGGCAGGTCCGAGATACTGTTGTGAAGAAGTTTAAAGCCGGATTTGGATACAAAAAGATTTCCCAAGCTTTAAACATCCCAAGGAGCACTGTGCAAGCGATAATATTGAAATGGAAGGAGTATCAGACCACTGCAAATCTACCAAGACCTGGCCGTCCCTCTAAACTTTCAGCTCATACAAGGAGAAGACTGATCAGAGATGCAGCCAAGAGGCCCATAATCACTCTGGATGAACGGCAGAGATCTACAGCTGAGGTGGGAGACTCTGTCCATAGGACAACAATCAGGCGTATATTGCACAAATCTGGCCTTTATGGAAGAGTGGCAAGAAGAAAGCCATTTCTTAAAGACATCCATAAAAAGTGTCGTTTAAAGTTTGCCACAAGCCACCTGGAAGACACACCAAACATGTGGAAGAAGGTGCTCTGGTCAGATGAAACCAAAATTGAACGTTATGTTTGGCGTAAAAGCAACACAGCTCATCACCCTGAACACACCATCCCCACTGTCAAACATGGTGGTGGCAGCATCATGGTTTGGGCCTGCTTTTCTTCAGCAGGGACAGGGAAGATGGTTCAAATTGATGGGAAGATGGATGGAGCCAAATACAGGACCATTCTGGAAGAAAACCTGATGGAGTCTGCAAAAGACCTGAGACTGGGACGGAGATTTGTCTTCCAACAAGACAATGATCCAAAACATAAAGCAAAATCTACAATGGAATGGTTCAAAAATAAACATATCCAGGTGTTAGAATGGCCAAGTCAAAGTCCAGACCTGAATCCAATCGAGAATCTGTGGAAAGAACTGAAAACTGCTGTTCACAAATGCTCTCCATCCAACCTCACTGAGCTCGAGCTGTTTTGCAAGGAGGAATGGGAAAAAATGTCAGTCTCTCGATGTGCAAAACTGATAGAGACATACCCCAAGCGACTTACAGCTGTAATCGCAGCAAAAGGTGGCGCTACAAAGTATTAACTTAAGGGGGCTGAATAATTTTGCACGCCCAATTTTTCAGTTTTTGATTTGTTAAAAAAGTTTGAAATATCCAATAAATGTCGCTCCACTTCATGATTGTGTCCCACTTGTTGTTGATTCTTCACAAAAAAATACAGTTTTATATCTTTATGTTTGAAGCCTGAAATGTGGCAAAAGGTCGCAAAGTTCAAGGGGGCTGAATACTTTCGCAAGGCACTGTATCATGCTGTATAAGCCATCATAGTGGCAACGTTAATGTTCAGGCACAAAGTATTCATTAATAACTTTATCCCACAGGACACACTGAGTCTTATCCATCTTAAAGAAATATACGACATCTCTTTGTACCTTGAATGCCCTCCGTAATGAGCTGACTTTAGCAGAGAGCCCATATTTAAGTGTCACAGTCAAAGGATGGGGCAGTGCTGGCCACAGGAGAAGTAGAGCATCTCTAGTGCATCTGGCTCCTGTGGAATTTTCTTGACATCTGTCTGACCTTTGCCAGACTGACCTTTGCCAGGCTGGACCACCACAACCTTTCCACCTCCCGGGCCTTCAATCAGAGGGTGCACTTTATTATCTGGCATCTTGAAGTCAGTAGGGGAAAAATCTGGCAGGGTTCCATTCTTCTCAGCCCACAACTTGGGTTCCTCTGCATTGTCTTTACTGTCCTTCGAGACGTCACCCATGGCACTGCCCTTGCTGACAGAACTTAGGTCATCCTGGTACGGGTCTGAGTCACAGCCATGAGGCAGGTTGAAATAGGTGCACTTTGCCACAAAAGGCTTCACAGTCTTCACCATGTCCTCCCGATCGGTGTGGCCGAAAAGGGAGTATGGAACATCTTCTTTTGCATCTTTGCACTCATCTTCCGTTAACGCAGATGTGTTCTTGTAAATATTAATAGGCTCTGAGACAGACTTTCTGATCACGCTCTCTCTGAGGAGCCACCTGTTTTCTTCTATCGGGACACAGTCTCCAGGCCCGACCTGTGTATTGAAGGCGATACACCGCGTTGGCTCACTGTATGTGTCAAAAGAGCTTGTGGCATTGAAGTATGATAAGTCCAACATTACTTTGGTCCGTGCATTATGGAATGGGGAAAGGCTGATCTTACCAGGAAATTCTCTGGACTTTGGTCTTGGGACAGATATTGGCTGACTTTCACTGGCAAGGACTTTTTCATTTGTATCTTTCTTCCCATAAAGCCTTTCAATAGTTCTCCTGACAAAGCCTTTCGTGATGGATTTCTTCACAGAATCATCCTCACCACTGGACATCTCAGTTGACGTCAGTGATCGATGACTACCGTCAGAAGTCCCTGGTCTGTTGTCAGACAGATCTGAGCTGTTTGGGCTGGTTAGTCTTGTTTGTCCATACTGAATGTCCACAACGCTTTTTGCCATAAACATTTCCTTTATTTTCTTGACCCTATTTCCCTCAGGCTCTCTAGTTATACAGCCATCATAGCTAAATGCTAGCGAGGAGGATTGTGGAGCTGGGGGGGACATGACTACAGTTTCTGATGTATTTATAGGCCACGTTGTCCTTTTACAAGTGTGCACAGGAGCTTTGTCTTGCTCTTTGACATCCTTAACAACATAATTGGTTGTTTGCATCTCAGATGCTTCCTCCACAAGCTTGGCTTGTTCATTAGATAGATGGGATACGCTTGTTAAATCATCGCCATCTGAGAAAGCGGGAACCTTTATGTGGGCAAACGGTTTGATGCCAGTTGTCTCTAATGTAATGCTTTTCCTTTGCTCTACATCAGCAATCTTCTTATCCAGTAGTTTTACTCGCTCTGCTACAGATGGTAATGGTTCCTCAAAACGGCTGGTTGTTTTTGCCTCAGTCATTTCGTAATTCGTATCCTCCTCAAACGGCTGTTTCTCTACGAAGCTTTCCTCATACTCTGCATAACTCTCATCCTCTGTATATGGCTCATCCTTTACACCAACATGTTCGGCCTCAGAGCTAGGCAGCTTCTCTTCACAGCGTACTTGCTTCTTCTCTGTGCCACGCCGATTATCCTCAACGTTGGCTTCTTCTACAGTATCAGACTGTTGTTCAAAGCTAACATGCTGCTCACTATCCTTTCCGCTGTCCTTATCCATCCTGTCATCGCTAGAATGCTGTTTGACCAAGCTAGGCTTCATTTCTATGACAGTAGACACTATTTCCTTTTCAGTAGTCTGCTTCATCCATAAGTGAGTCTGCTCATCCTTCACGTTAATGTGTGCATTTGCATTGGGAAGGTTGTCTGCACGGTTTTCCTCTTCCTCGTCTAAGCTAGCCCGGTCGTCTTCCGGAGTATACTCTCTTTCCTCTCTACTAACCTGCATCTCTATACATTTAACCCCTTTCTCTTCGTGACTTGGTTGGTTCTCAATGTGACATTCGAGCTCTTCCTCTAAGCTAGCCTGATCTTCTTCAAAACTAGACATGTTTTCCTCACTGCTAACCTTTACACCTGTACATTTAACACCTTTCTCCTCGTGACTTGGTTGGTTCTCAATGTGACAGTCGAGCTCTTCCTCTAAGCTAGCCTGCTCTTCTTTAAGACTAGACATGTTTTCCTCACTGCTAACCTTTACATCTGTACATTTAACCTCAGGCTCTTCGTGGGTTGGTTTGCTAGCAACATGACGTTCCAGCTCTTCATCTGAGCTAGCCTGGTCTTCTTTAGGGGTGGACTGGTTTTGGCCTATGTGACACTCAAATTCTTCCTCTGAGCTAGCCTGCTCCTCAGGGGTGGACTCTCTTTCCTCACGGCTAACCTGCAGCCCACAATAGCTTGGCTGATCATCTATGTGACATTGTTGCTCTTCCTTCAACCATTTCTCCTCCACACATTTACTTTCTGACTCCACATGGCTAATTTGGTCCTCAACATGACATTTCTGTTCTTCCTCTGAGCTAGCCTGGTCTTTTTCTACGCTTTCCTTACAGCTGACCTGCAGCTCCATAGATGTAACCTCCTGCCCCACATGACTTGGTGGGTTCTCAATGTAGTATTCTTGCTCTTTCTTCAAGCTTTCTTCCTCCTCCACATAGCCTGCTTGTATGTCCCCATCCTTCTCTCTAGCCTCCACAGAACAGGCTGGCTTGTCCAAATAGCCATCATGCAATACTAAACTGTAAGCTTGCTCTATCTCTGAGGATGTCTGTTCTTCATCATGGTTAACCTGTTTGTATGTAAATTTAGCCTCCTCTTCTTCCCAGTTGTCCTGCTCAAGTTCAGCACCTTCCTTATTTGCTGCCTGTCTGTTTCCGTGGCAAATATAATCCTCTTTAAAGCTGTGTTCTTTTGAGGAGAAGTACTGCTCTTGCCTACTGCTTGGGCTCTCTGGGATTTGTGACACTGTATTTTCAGCCACCTCTTTGGGATGGTGAATATTTGTAAATGTTTTAATGATGGATTTAACATCAACAGTAGCCTCTTTATTAAGCACATGATCTTTTTCAGCCTCTTCCTTAGGGACTTCGGTTGAATTGGCATTTAACCTTCCCTCTGGGGATGACTCCACTTTTTCATTAGCTTTTTTATAAATGTTTATTTCATTCCCATCCATGCTCATGCTCACCCCTGTTGAAAGGGCTGCCAATGCTTCCTTGACCTTTTCTGGCACATCAAGCTCATTTATTAGCTCATCGATATCCAGTGCTTTTTCTTTAATGTTGTAGTCCTCCACTGGGCGTGTCTCAAACAAAAGATCATGCTCTGAACTGTTCAGCGCTGAGCTGCGACTTCTGACTTTGTCATTGAGTTCCTGGAAGCCCTTCCAACTTTGCAGCAGTTGTGAGGAAGTAGACTTTTGCAAATCTGACAGGTTAGCTTTCAACTCCTCTGCATCCTCTATGTTGGCAATTTCTCTCAGAGACTCTATCATTTTCAAAGCCTCAGCACAGCTTACACTGTTTGCATTCAATTCAGGTATGTTCCAGTTAGTGAAGCTTTCCTTTAAGGTAATAACAGATAAGAATGCCAGGAGAGCTTTGGAGGATGACCCAAATGTAGAGGCCACATGGGAGGAGAAATCAGGTAAGCTGTTTGACTTTTCAAGACAAGATGGACGATTGTTGTGTGTGATTTGTCTAATTGACCGAATTGAGAAACAGAGCTTCTCTAGCACAGGTTTCATGTCTGGCTGGGGAGGTAGTTGTTCTCTGTATGATGGTATCTGTGCTTTTGTTAGAGGCTCCTCTGCTGTTACTTTTGTACTGTCTCCCTGATCCGAATTGCTCAGGTTATCATCACCATTTGTCTCTTCGTGATTCACCAAAGCGGGACTGGGAGGTGTTGGTGTCTTCTTCATGGAGGAATTGAGATGTACTGGCGTTGACTTAGGCGATAATGGCGTTTGGCGGCTTTTCCTTGGTAGAGGTGTCCTTTTCAAGGTGGGACTTACTGGGGACGGTTCGATTGCCAGAGAGTGATTTCTAGATACTGGCTTTTTTTTTGCCTTGAGTCTCGTAGGTGGTGACACTATTTCTAAAGTCTGAGAATATGGTGACAGTCTGTTTTTCAATGTGCGATTACTAGGTACTGGTATCTTTTCTGAAGAGAGATTACTGGGAGCTGACTTATTCCTCGTCATAAGAGTGGGTAAATTTGTTCTTTCAGGTGAAAAATTGTTGTGCAATTGTGTTTTCAAAGAGATATGTCTTGGTAGTGGTGTCCTTCCTTGTTGAGGACTGCTAGATAATTGGGTATTTTCTGAAGTGGAGTCACTGGGTAATGAAGACTTATTTGGTGGCGATGTCTCTTCCAATGAGTGGCTGTTCGGTAGTTGTGTTTTGTCTGCTGTGATTTGAACAGGATTTGATAACTGGGCCTTCTCCAAAGTAGGATTACTGGACAATGAAGACTTATTCACTGACAATCTTCTGAGTGATAGTTGCTTTTCTAGGGAGACATTACTGATCAATCGTGTCTTCTTCGTTGGGAGTTTAGGTGATGATGTTTCTCTCAGAGTGGAGTGGTTGAACAATGTTGTTTTTTCCAATACATGGCCAGTGGGTGATAGATCCTCCTCTGATGGGGGGGAGATTGATAAGGCTCTTTCATCTGATGTGCGATTAGTAGGTGATGTCGAGATGAAACATGAGGGACTACTAGCTAATGAAGCCTCATTTAAGACATTGTTGGATATTAAGGTTTTAGCAGGATGTGATGTCTTGTCAGATGAGAGACCATTGGAGATCGGTGCCTTATCCACCAACACCTTTTCCACAGTAGGATCACTGGATATTGAAGACTTTTCAGCTGCGGCTTTCCTGAATGATAGTTGCTTTTCCAGGGAGAGATTACTGAGCAATCGTGTCTTTTTTGTTGCGAGTTTAGGCGATGGTGGTTCTTTCAGAGTGGAGTGGTTGAACAATGTCTTTTCAAATGCATGGCCAGTCGTTGACGGAGCCTCGTCTGATGAAGGACTGCTTGATAAGGGTTGTTCTTCATCACCTAAACTACTAGGTGATGAACACATTAAATATGAGGGACTGCTAGCTACTGAAGACCCATCTGAGACTTTGTTGGACAATGGTGTCTTCTCTGTTTGTGTTTTAGCAGGCAGTGGTGTCTTCTCTGTTTGTGTTTTAGCAGGCAGTGGTGTCTTCTCAGGTGAGAGACAGTTTGAGACTGGGATATTCTCTTTTAAGGAGCTATTTGGTACTGATGTATTTTCCAATGACAGATCATTTGGGATTGGTAGCTTCTCTACTGAGATCTTGATGGGTATTGATGTTTGTTCCAACGAAGGACTGTCAGAGGGTGATGGCTTTTCTACCGAGATTATTGCAGGAGGAAAGACAGAGAAGCCGTTGGAGAGAGGTGGATTTTCAGCTGAGGGATTAGTGGGCAACCTTTCCTGTATAGTATCAATGTGTAATGGGGTCTTTTGCAATGATGGGTCAGAAGGACATGGTAATGTTGTGTTTTCCATAGTCAGGTTTGTCTGTGTTGCTATATTTTCAAATGTTCTATTTGGAAATGCTGCTGTTACCAAAGATGGACTACTTGGTATTTGTGTTTTTTCTTTCAAAAAACAAGACTCATCTTCTTCAATGTCCATTTCACAATTGATTTCTGACACATCTGGAACAAGGTCCCCCTCAGTTTCTACCTGAGACATTGTTGGTGTCTCCACATTTTGAGTTTCCTCCACTGGGTCTGGGTACACAGTTGGGAGGGCTTTCTCTAGCCAGTTCTCAACATATTCATTGATATTAGAAGAGGACGAAAGGAGTGCAGGCAGTGACAAATCATGACACTCTTTCGCAATCCTTCTCTCCTCGTGCACGGACCTCTGCCTTTTCAGTGTTCCCTTCCCCTGGGCCTCCGTAGGAAATGAAACGTGCAATAATTTCTTCTTTACTGAAACTGACGTTCCATTTCCATTTTCACTAACATTTAGTTCTTTCACTGACAATTCCTTTGGGTTTTCAATATTTAATTTGATTTCCTTTCCTTTTAGTTTATTTTTCATTAGACTTCTGGCAGGTTTTGGTCCATAAATTTTCCTTATCGATGCATTGCGGCTAAACCCCCCAGTTTTCACTCTTTTATTGTTTTCAGGACTATTTGCACTACTCTCTTTACGTCTTTTGTCTGGTGTTGTACTCTTACGAACCTGGTACTTTCTCAACTTGGGCTTTGAGAACCTTTTCTTGACTTTCTTTACAGCTTTAGTGGTGGAATTTTCTTTGCTTTCTTCAGAGACCAACTTTGGGGTCTCGTTGTCTTTGGTGGGCTTGGAGAGACTGGTTTTATGGACATTTAGTACCCTGTTTCTTAGGACAGATCCTCCAGCCTTAAATGTGGGTATGGTGAAGTCAGATGACAGAGACTGGTCAGCCCTCCGCACGCTGATTGACTCTGAGGCTGTAGAGAGTCTTTCCAGCTCCATCTCTAAGTCATTACTAGAGGAGAAGCGGGCTGTTTCCGAGGTGGCTGGTCTCCCATACATCAGACCATACGTGGACACACCCTGGACACTGTACTGGCTGTTAGCAAGGAAATTGTCCTGACAGGTCTGCTGCTCGTATATCTGCATTACACTTTCTCTGACTTCCTCCTCGCTATTTTGGATTTGTAAGATCTCAGCCGCCCCTGATTTAAAAGTGGATTGAGTCTTATTGTAATTGTTGATATCCATAGAGCCAACTCTCCTTGGTTTAGGGACTGGCCTGCTGCTGCATTGTCTGACCATGCAGTACTCCTCTTTGACCTCTCCATTCTTAGTTGTCTCTCTGTAGGAGTATGATCCCACAATGTTCTCCTGAATCTCATCTCCTGATGGTGTGTTGATGTTCTCCAATGAGGCCTGCTTCTGTCTGGATCTCCTGGGTCCTGGGGTAGGAGCCCTCCTGAGAGAGACCTCACTGACATGTATTTTAGAATTATCCTCATCATCTCCTTCCACACTGGTAGGTCCACTGGCCTCTGGAGACATATCATCCTCATCATCATGATCATCCTTTTTAGCATTGTACCCATTGATGGTGCCCATGGCGTTGGGTTGTGTTGGTGGTAGGGCATTGGACTCAGGAGATCTGATCTCCAGCTCAGACTCAGCCACACTGAGCTGGCTGGCCACACTGGACCTGGTCAGGGTGGTGGTCCAGTGGATGGTCTCCTCCTCCTTGATGGTCAGTCGTACCTTCATCTCTACCGTCATGCTGCCATCCTGGTTCACCCGAAAGGACTTCTCAATGTCATCATCACCGGGCATACAGTTGTCTGCCCCTTCATGTCCGTTGTAGGTGTCGGCGTCCGTTTCGGCAACTGACTCCAGAAAATGGCCAGCCTCCAGCACCACAGATCCCGTGTTGTTACTGGGGAGGTCACACTGACTTCCTGCAACGGAGTGGTGTATCTGATTCACAAAGTATCTCTCTGACGATGAGGAGAAAAGATGTGATTTGCTGCTGGACACGGACTTCTTTTTCCCTTTGGAGTGGATCAAAGGAGAGAATGTGAAAAATGATGTATGGACATTTTTTGGAGGCAAGGATGTTTCAGCAGGTCATCAAATCCCCCAGAAGCAAGAAGAAAAAGAGAAGAAAAACATTAGTTAGAAAACCAGATCCACTGTCCACACTGTTCTTACTGCATCATGACGGGCTGCATATGAAGAGAGCAGGTCTATGTAGGTCATCCATGGTATTATGGATGAAACTAACGTCTCAGCACTTTCCCACTGCTTATCCCGTAAAGGTACGTAGACAGGGAGGGGATAGATTACTGCTAGACAGACAGCACTGTAGATGTGACATACATTCATGTCTAACAGTGCATCTTCATATTCTCAAAGTAATGCGAAACATGGCAGTTAAAAGGGATATGCTGTCAAAATTCTATTTAAAACATCAAGGCAAAAAAATACAAAACATAGCTAATTAGACTTACGGGGTGCCGGTTGTTTTAGTCTTTTAGATGCCATTCGTCTGGCAGGAAGCCATGTTGGAGCAGAAGATCTCTGTGTCTTGTAGTTTCCAGACTTAAAGGCCTCCCGACCGGCAGCTACTACAATTCCAGAGCATAGAATCAGAGCAGGGAGCCCATCTACCTGCAGACAGACAAATTAAATATATTTTTACTGTACTCTACTAGTAGTGGAATTACATTTTGATGGGAAAAACGGAAAAATCTATTAATTATTAAAATAGCCCACTTGTAAAATCCTGCCTTAAAGCTAATACTGTATTTATCCAAATTATTTTCACCAAATACCTAGTACCTAAATCATGTAGGTACCTAAATGATGTAGGTACCTAAATGATGTAGGTACCTAAATGATGTAGGTACCTAAATCATGCACAATTTGCTAAAAAAAATAGAAGTAGAAGAGTTGAAATTATCAATTGATTTGTTTGTAATTGATAAATTGATAATTCAATAAATATTGGACACCAAGACTAAATCAATCTCATGACACATCAAAAAAAGGTGAACTTTCTGAGGTCCCTACTCCCTAGAGACAGTATCCCAGAATGCCTCCTCAGTTAATATGATTAACAATTAAGGAGCTTAGGACTTTCTCTTTCTCTGGCTGTTATGTGTCAGTCAGGCAACATGCTGCCAATCAGTTAAGGCTGGGTCACCTCCAGTCATGACGTGAGGGCATCACAGGATAATACCAATGTTGAGAGCCTGAACCTCTAAAGGAGAGGCACACGTGTTTGGTTACAGTATCAGCTGTGGTGTCCTGCTCTAACTGGAGCTTGAGATGACGTTACAGTAGACGTTACAGTATCAGCTGTGGTGTCCTGCTCTAACTGGAGCTTGAGGTTGAATATATGAAAGAAGTGTTACTGAACAATAACAAGCAAATCTGAAATTATTATTATTATTAGCAGTAACTGTAGTGTCCATAGGCATTGAGAGAGCACTTACCCTTCTTCCATCCGGTGTGTGTAGTTTGACCACAGGAAAGTGCATCAACTCGGACACGTAATCCAGCAGCGCCTCAAAGGTGGGAGTGGTCCTCTTCTGTAGCATCATATTGTGCTTGACACTTGGGTCCCCATTCCGAAACACCATTAGCCTCTTAGGTGTGCGCACAGTCACAGGTTTTTTTTTGCGCATGGGCCTGCCAGGGTTCTGTTTGGCCAGTTGAAAGGCCCTACGGCGGGCGCTCATGGGCCTGGCATGGTACCAGGGCGGAAGCTTCTTACTGGCTGCTGCCATGTTGATGGGTTTGACCTTCCGCTGGTCTGAGCAGATGTAGGCCTTCCCATCCTCCAGTTCATCTAGTGTGTGCACCGCATGGACACCCCGCGGGGTGGTGATGTTCCTCACTCCGAACGGCAGCGGGACCTTCTTGGAGAGGCTGTCCAGGAGGGCATCGAAGGTCTTAAAGGTGCGGCTGTTGATGGCCATGCGCAGGCCACTGAACTGAGGGTCCCCGCTCTTGTAGAAGCAGACGTGCTTGGAGGCGATGGGGTCTGTGATATAGGGGTGACGTGATGTGGTCACTGTGTGCCCACTCCCCGAGGACTGGTCCTGGGGGGGCCTTCTTGGACCCACCTCACTCATTATGGCTGGTTAATAGGCTATGGGGAGAAAGAGATGAATGACAGTTGGTCATTTAATTAGAAGAAATCATGGTTAACAGTAGATTGATTATTATCAAATCGCATTTTATTTGTCACGCGCCGAATACAACAGGGGTAGGTAGACCTTACAGTGAAAATCTTACTTACAAGCCCTTAACAAACAATGCAATTTTAAGAAAATACCAACAAAAAAAAGTAAGAAATAAAAGTAACAAATAATTAAAGAGCAGCAGTAAAATAACAATAGCGAGACTATATACAGGGGGTACCTGTACAGAGTCAATGTGCGGGGTCATCGGTTAGTCAAGGTAATTGAGGTAATATGTACATGTAGGATGAGTTATTAAAGTGACAATGTATAGATAATAAACAGAGAGTAGCAGCAGTGTGAAAAAGAGGGGGGGGGGGGGGGCAATGCAAATAGTCTGGGTAGCCATTTGATTAGATGTTCAGGAGTCTAATGGCTTGGGGTAGAAGCTGTTAAGAAGCCTTGTGGACCTAGACTTGGCGCTCCGGTACCGCTTGCCGTGCGGTAGCAGAGAGAACAGTCTATGACTAGTGTGGCTGGAGACTTTGACAAGTTTTAGGGTCTTCCTCTGACACCGCCTGGTATAGAGGTCCTAGATGGCAGGAAGCTTGGCCCGAGTGATGTACTGGGCCATACGCACTACCCTCTTTAGAACCTTGCAGTCGGAGGCCGAGCAGTTGCTATACCAGCCAGTGATGCAACCATGCTATTGATGGTGCAGCTGTAGAACTTTTGAGGATCTGAGGACCCATGTCAAATATTTTCAGTCTTCTGAGGGGGATTGGGCTTTGTCGTGCCCTCTTCACGACTGTCCATGATAGTTAATTGGTGATGTGGACACCAATGAACTTGAAGCTCTCAACCTGCTCCACTGCAGCCCCGTCGATGAGAATGTGATTTTCCTGTAGTCCACAATCATCTCCTTTGTCTTGATCACGTTGAGGGATAGGTTGTTGTCCTGGCACCACACGGCCAGGTCTCACCTCCTCCCTATAGGCTTTCTCATCGTTGTTGGTGATCAGACCTACCACTGTTGTGTCATCTGCAAACTTGATGATGGTGTTGGAGTCGTGCCTGGCCAGCAGTCATGAGTAAACAGGGAGTACAGGTACAGGAAGAGACTGAGCACGCACCCCTGAGGGGCCCCCGTGTTGAGGATCAGCGTGGCGGATGTGTTGTTACCTACCCTTACCACCTGGGGGTGGCCCGTCAGGAAGTCCAGGATCCAGTTGCAAAGGGAGGTGTTTAGTCCCAGGGTCCTTAGCTTAGTGATGAGCTTTGAAGGCACTATGGTGTTGAACTCTGAGCTGTAGTCAATGAATAGCATTCTCACATAGGTGTTCCTTTTGTCCAGGTGGGAAATGGTAGTGTTGAGTGCAATAGAGATTGCATCACCAGTGGATCTGTTGGGGCGGTATGGAAATTGGAGTGGGTTTAGGGTTTCTGGGATAACGGTGTTGATGTGAGCCATGACCAGCCTTTCAAAGCACTTCATGGCTACAGATGTGAGTGCTACAGGTCGGTAGACATTTAGGAAGGTTACCTTAGTGTTATTGGGCACAGGGACTATGGTTATTACAGACTCAGTCAGGGACAGGTTGAAAATGTCAGTGGAGACACTTGCCAGTTGGTCAGCGCATGTTCGGAGTACACGTCCTGGTAATCCGCCTGGCCCTGCGGCCTTGTGAATGTTGACCTGTTTAAAGGTCTTACTCACATTGGCTATGGAGAGCGTGATCACACAGTCATCCAGAACAGCTGATGCTCTCATGCATGCTTCAGTGTTACTTGCCTTGAAGCGATCATAGAAGTAATTTAGCTCGTCTGGTAGGCTCGTGTCACTGGGCAGATCGCGGCTGTGTTTCTCTTTGTAGTCTGTAATAGTTTGCCAGCCCTGCCACATCCGACGAGCATTGAATCGTACTGCACCAGCTCCAATCTTAGTCCTGTATTAACTTTTTGCCTGTTTGATGGTTTGTCGAAGGGCATATATGGATTTTTTACAAGCTTCCGGGTTAGAGTCCTGCTCCATGAAAGCGGCAGCTCTACTCTTTAGCTCAATGCAGATGTTTCCTGTAATCCATGGATTCTAGTTGGGGTATGTACGTATGGTCACTGTGGGGACGACGTCATCGATGCACTTATTGATGAAGCCAGTGACTGATGTGGTGTACTCCTCAATGCCATCGAAAGAATCCCAGAACATAGTCCAGTCTGTGCTAGCAAAACAGTCCTGTAGCTTAGCAGCTGCTTCATCTGACCACTTTCTTATTGACCGAGTCACTGGTGCTTCCTGCTTTAGTTTTTGCTCTCATATTAATCTAGTCCATCTATGACAAAAAAAGTTTTTTTTGTTTAAAATCTATTGGCTACAAATCGATTTCTGAATGTGCTATAGCAACAAAAACCACTCTCTCCTGCTGCGTTTCGATAAGTAAGGATTCCAGGCATATGCGTTGTTAGTGGCTGGGACGTAGGGTTCAGCCAGGAGTTGATGGACAGTCGGAAGATCGAATGAAATGGTAGGAGGGACATCCCAGCTTCAAGTGGTGTCAGATTTCACATCCTGCTTCACACAGGCAGAAGAGACATACTGCTGTGTTCGTGAGAATCAGGGCTATCGCCATTTCGATTTATAATAAAAAATGTTGGTTGGAACCAGAACAGGTCCCCAAAACAGGGGGCTTTACACCTAAGAGGATTTAAAGTGCTGTGAAAATATTTATAAAATTAGTAATACATCATACAAGTGGGAGGTAATGCAACAATTATCTTTCCTTATGTACTTGAATGAGTATGCTATTTCAATTATTTAAAAAAGTATATATATTTTTGTCTATTACAGTGGGGCAAGAAAGTATTTAGTCAGCCACCAATTTTGCAAGTTCTCCCACTTAAAAAGATGAGAGAGGCCTGTAATTTTCATCATAGGTACACTTCAACTATGACAGACAAAATGAGAAAAAAAATCCAGAAAATCACATTGTAAGATTTTTAATTAATTTATTTGCAAATTATAAGTATTTACCAAAGAAGAAGTGAACACATGACGATTATGATTACAGACTTAATACAAGAGACAGGCCCCATTAGCAATGCTCATTACGCATAAAGGACATCAACAAAATCACATTTTCCTCGTTAGGCCTAATTGTTTACTGGTCCGATTAAACTGGTAACAGATTGAGTGACGTCTTGAGGGCATATGTTGTTTACTTCAAGGGACATGGTGTTATCAGGCTTAACAGACTACTGCCAGACTACAACAATGAATGAAACAACATTGTAATTCATTATATAGGATACTTTGCTATTTCAGGCTATTGGTTAATATTAAAGTAGTTGAAAATAGTTTAGTCTCTTTGATCCAATTTCTGATCAGGAATTTGTACAAATAAACATTTGTGCCGATAGTGTAACTATTTATCACATAGGCCCTTTCATTTCTATCACAAAATATTATTGTAAAGTAACATTGCCGACACTGTTATATGGTAGAAATATACACCTTTATCTATATTTTATCTACAAGGTTATCTATGTGTTACCTACAAAGTAGCTGGGCTAAAGGTAGATTAATTTGAACAGAGGTATGTGCGACAGCTCAACTCCTCTCATCGACAATAAAACTAAAACAAAAGTAAATGAACATATCATTAACATAAAATATTGAGTAAACTCACCTAATATCCCATGATAAAAATGTCAGTTGGTGTATCCACAAAAGTATCAACAAAATGTTGTCCCATGCTCTGCATTATGGCTACTGTTGGCCAGCTCTGTGCTGGGAGCTAAGGGTTATTTAGGGAGGCTACATCATGATTAATTTGCTTAATCTTTGCTCAAAGATAATCTCCCCTAGAACAGTGTTGTGTGTGAAGAGAGTGACTGTGTGTGATAGGCCTATACACTGCCCAGATCAAAGAATATAATTAATTCAGCTGTCATTCATTGTTTCCAGGAAGTAATTTGAGAGATTCCCACCTGAGGAGATAACGTACTGTACTTTTTGAAAAAAATAAAAATAAATAGGGGCTAGATCAGCTTTAATATTGCATATAGATTGTAGCTTCCATCAATGTAATTGTCTGCGTCATCTCCAATCACCCATATATTTTTGGGTAAATACTGTATATACAGTACATTGATACATACATATACATAGATACATACATATAAACACACATACACACACACACACACACACACACACACATATATATACAGTGCCTTGCGAAAGTATTCGGCCCCCTTCAACTTTGCGACCTTTTGCCACATTTCAGGCTTCAAACATAAAGATATAAAACTGTATTTTTTTGTGAAGAATCAACAACAAGTGGGACACAATCATGAAGTGGAACGACATTTATTGGATAATTTCAAACTTTTTTAACAAATCAAAAACTGAAAAATTGGGCGTGCAAAATTATTCAGCCCCTTTACTTTCAGTGCAGCAAACTCTCTCCAGAAGTTCAGTGAGGATCTCTGAATGATCCAATGTTGACCTAAATGACTAATGATGATAAATACAATCCACCTGTGTGTAATCAAGTCTCCGTATAAATGCACCTGCACTGTGATAGTCTCAGAGGTCCGTTAAAAGCGCAGAGAGCATCATGAAGAACAAGGAACACACCAGGCA
The DNA here is from genome assembly GCF_045791955.1 of Oncorhynchus clarkii lewisi. Lineage (NCBI taxonomy): Eukaryota > Metazoa > Chordata > Actinopteri > Salmoniformes > Salmonidae > Oncorhynchus > Oncorhynchus clarkii. The sequence goes on from NC_092161.1 coordinate 29,326,289, forward strand.
GGTCCGAGATACTGTTGTGAACAAGTTTAAAGCCGGATTTGGATACAAAAAGATTTCCCAAGCTTTAAACATCCCAAGGAGCACTGTGCAAGCGATAATATTGAAATGGAAGGAGTATCAGACCACTGCAAATCTACCAAGACCTGGTCGTCCCTCTACTTTCAGCTCATACAAGGAGAAGACTGATCAGAGATGCAGCCAAGAGGCCCATGATCACTCTGGATGAACTGCAGAGATCTACAGCTGAGGTGGGAGACTCTGTCCATAGGACAACAATCAGTCGTATATTGCACAAATCTGGCCTTTATGGAAGAGTGGCAAGAAGAAAGCAATTTCTTAAAGATATCCATAAAAAAGTGTCGTTTAAAGTTTGCCACAAGCCACCTGGGAGACACACCAAACATGTGGAAGAAGGTGCTCTGGTCAGATGAAACCAAAATTGAACTTTTTGGCAACAATGCAAAATGTTATGTTTGGCGTAAAAGCAACACAGCTCATCACCCTGAACACACCATCCCCACTGTCAAACATGGTGGTGGCAGCATCATGGTTTGGGCCTGCTTTTCTTCAGCAGGGACAGGGAAGATGGTTAAAATTGATGGGAAGATGGATGGAGCCAAATACAGGACCATTCTGGAAGAAAACCTGATGGAGTCTGCAAAAGATCTGAGACTGGGACGGAGATTTGTCTTCCAACAAGACAATGATCCAAAACATAAAGCAAAATCTACAATGGAATGGTTCAAAAATAAACATATCCAGGTGTTAGAATGGCCAAGTCAAAGTCCAGACCTGAATCCAATCGAGAATCTGTGGAAAGAACTGAAAACTGCTGTTCACAAATGCTCTCCATCCAACCTCACTGAGCTCGAGCTGTTTTGCAAGGAGGAATGGGAAAAAATTTCAGTCTCTCGATGTGCAAAACTGATAGAGACATACCCCAAGCGACTTACAGCTGTAATCGCAGCAAAAGGTGGCGCTACAAAGTATTAACTTAAGTGGGCTGAATAATTTTGCACGCCCAATTGTTCAGTTTTTGATTTGTTAAAAAAGTTTGAAATATCCAATAAATGTCGTGCCACTTCATGATTGTGTCCCACTTGTTGTTGATTCTTCACAAAAAAATACAGTTTTATATCTTTATGTTTGAAGCCTGAAATGTGGCAAAAGGTCGCAAAGTTCAAGGGGGCCGAATACTTTCGCAAGGCACTGTATATATACACAGTTGAAGTCGGAAGTTTACACATACCTTAGCCAAATACATTTAAACTCAGTTTTTCACATTTCCTGACATTTAATCCTAGTAAAAATTCCCTGTCTTAGGTCAGTTAGGATCATCACTTTATTTTAAGAATGTGAAATGTCAGAATAATAGTAGAGAGAATTACTTATTTCAGCTTTTATTTCTTTCATCACATTCCCAGTGGGTCTGAAGTTTACATACACTCAATTAGTATTTGGTAGCATTGCCTTTAAACGGTTTATCTTGGGTCAATGTTTTGGGGAGCCTTCCACAAGCTTCCCACAATAAGTTGTGTGAATTTTGGCCCATTCCTCTTGACAGAGCTGGTGTAACTGAGTCAGGTTTGTAGGCCTCCTTGCTCGCACACGCTTTTTCAGTTCTGCCCACACATTTTCCTTAGGATTGAGGTCAGGGTTTTGTGATGGCCACTCCAATACCTTGACTTTGTTGTCCTTAAGCCATTTCGCCACAACTTTGGAAGTATGCTTGGAGTCATTATCCATTTGGAAGACACATTTGCGACCAAGCTTTACCTTCTTGACTGATGTCTTGAGATGTTGCTTCAATATATCCACATAATTTTCCTTCGTCATGATGCCATCTATTTTGTGAAGTGCACCAGTCCCTCCTGCAGCAAAGCACCCCCACAACATGATGCTGCCACCCCTGTGCTTCATGGTTGGGATGGTGTTCTTCAGCTTGCAAGCCTCCCCCTTTTTCCTCCTAACATAATGATGGTCATTATGGCAAAACAGTTCTATTTTTGTTTCATCAGACCAGAGGACATTTCTCCAAAAAGTATGATCTTTGTCGCCATGTGCAGTTGCAAACCGTAGTCTGGCTTTTTTATGGCGGTTTTGGAGCAATGGCTTCTTCCTTGCTGAGCGGCCTTTCAGGTTATGTCTACATAGGACTCGTTTTACTGTGGATATAGATACTTTTGTACCTGTTTCCTCCAGCATCTTCACAAGGTCCTTTGCTCCTGTTCTGGGATTGATTTGTACTTTTCGCATTAAAGTATGTTCATCTCTAGGAGACCGAACATGTCTCCTTCCTCAGCGGTATGATGGCTGCGTGGTCCCATGGTGTTTATACTTGCGTACTATTGTTTGTACAGATGAACGTGATACAGTGCCTTGCGAAAGTATACGGCCCCCTTGAACTTTGCGACCTTTTGCCACATTTCAGGCTTCAAACATAAAGATATAAAACTGTATTTTTTTGTGAAGAATCAACGACAAGTGGGACACAATCATGAAGTGGAACGACATTTATTGGATATTTCAAACTTTTTTAACAAATCAAAAACTGAAAATTGGGCGTGCAAAATTATTCAGCCCCCTTAAGTTAATACTTTGTAGCGCCACCTTTTGCTGCGATTACAGCTGTAAGTCGCTTGGGGTATGTGTCTATCAGTTTTGCACATCGAGAGACTGAATTTTTTTCCCATTCCTCCTTGCAAAACAGCTCGAGCTCAATGAGGTTGGATGGAGAGCATTTGTGAACAGCAGTTTTCAGTTCTTTCCACAGATTCTCGATTGGATTCAGGTCTGGACTTTGACTTGGCCATTCTAACACCTGGATATGTTTATTTTTTAACCATTCCATTGTAGATTTTGCTTTATGTTTTGGATCATTGTCTTGTTGGAAGACAAATCTCCGTCCCAGTCTCTGGTCTTTTGCAGACTCCATCAGGTTTTCTTCCAGAATGGTCCTGTATTTGGCTCCATCCATCTTCTCATCAATTTTAACCATCTTCCCTGTCCCTGCTGAAGAAAAGCAGGCCCAAACCATGATGCTGCCACCACCATGTTTGACAGTGGGGATGGTGTGTTCAGCTGTGTTGCTTTTACGCCAAACATAACGTTTTGCATTGTTGCCAAAAAGTTCAATTTTGGGTTCATCTGACCAGAGCACCTTCTTCCACATGTTTGGTGTGTCTCCCAGGTGGCTTGTGGCAAACTTTAAACAACACTTTTTATGGATATCTTTAAGAAATGGCTTTCTTCTTGCCACTTTTCCATAAAGGCCAGATTTGTGCAATATACGACTGATTGTTGTCCTATGGACAGAGTCTCCCACCTCAGCTGTAGATCTCTGCAGTTCATCCAGAGTGATCATGGGCCTCTTGGCTGCATCTCTGATCAGTCTTCTCCTTGTATGATCCGAAAGTTTAGATGGACGGCCAGGTCTTGGTAGATTTGCAGTGGTCTGATACTCCTTCCATTTCAATATTATCGCTTGCACAGTGCTCCTTGGGATGTTTAAAGCTTGGGAAATCTTTTTGTATCCAAATCCAGCTTTAAACTTCTTCACAACAGTATCTCGGACCTGCCTGGTGTGTTCCTTGTTCTTCATGATGCTCTCTGCGCTTTTAACGGACCTCTGAGACTATCACAGTGCAGGTGCATTCATACGGAGACTTGATTACACACAGGTGGATTGTATTTATCATCATTAGTCATTTAGGTCAACATTGGATCATTCAGAGATCCTCACTGAACTTCTGGAGAGAGTTTGCTGCACTGAAAGTAAAGGGGCTGAATAATTTTGCACGCCCAATTTTTCAGTTTTTGATTTGTTAAAAAAGTTTGAAATATCCAATAAATGTCGTTCCACTTCATGATTGTGTCCCACTTGTTGTTGATTCTTCACAAAAAAATACAGTTTTATATCTTTATGTTTGAAGCCTGAAATGTGGCAAAAGGTCGCAAAGTTCAAGGGGGCTGAATACTTTCGCAAGGCACTGTACCTTCAGGCGTTTAGAAATTGCTCCCAAGGATGAACCAGACTTGTGGAGGTCTACAATTTTGGCTTATTTCTTTTGATTGTCCCATAACGTCAAGCAAAGAGGCACTGAGTTTGAAGGTAGGCCTTGAAATACATCCACATGTACACCTCCAATTGACTCAAATGATGTCAATTAGCCTATCAGAAGCTTCTAAAGCCATGACATCATTACAAATAAATTCATTAAAAATCCTACAATGTGATTTTCTGGATTTCTTTTACTCATTTTGTCTGTCATAGTTGAAGTGTACCTATGATGAAAATTACAGGCCTCTCTCATCTTTTTAAGTGGGAGAACTTGCACAATTGGTGGCTGACTAAATACTTTTTTGCCCCACTGTACGTTTTCATTTCAGTATTCTCCATCTCCACTAACCTAAACTAATCGTATGGATTGTTTTTCTATTAATAATGTAAAATTAACAGCTGTACAGAAAGACTCATGTGAAGGCCTAATTACAGAGGAAGAACTTCTTGATGCAATTAAAGCCTTTAAGTCTGGGAAAACTCCAGGGCTGGATGGCGTACTAGTGGAGGTATACCAAACTTTTTTTTTCATATACCTAGAGGACCGTTATTAGCATGTTTTAACCACTCCTATATAAATGCTTTCATATTTTTTGTCTGGACGAAGTGTCCGCGCCTCATGAAGATGGATTACTGGGCTGAACACGCTAACAATAAGTGGCTATTTGGACATAATTGATGGACTTTATGGAACAAATCAGTCATTTATTGTCGGACTGTGATTCCTGGGAGTGCCTTCTGATGAAGATCATCAAAGGTAAGTGAGTATTTGTAGTATTATTTCTAACTTCTGTTGACTGATATTTCTCTGGCTGGATTGGGCTCTGAGTGCCATTCTCAGATTATGCTTTTTCCGTAAAGTTTTTTTGAAATCTGACACAGTGGTTGCATTAAGGAGAAGTCTATCTTTAATTATGTGAATGACACTTGTATCTTTTATCAATGTTAATTATGAGTATTTCTGCAAAATCACCGGATGTTTTGGAATCAAAACATTACTGCACATAACGCGCCAATGTAAACTGAGATTTTTGGATATAAATATGCACATTATCGAACAAAACATACATGTATTGTGTAACATGATGTCCTATGAGTGTCATCTGATGAAGATCATCAAAGGTTAGTGATTAGTTTTATCTATATTTCTGCTTTTTGTGACTCCTCTCTTTGGCTGGAAAAATGGCTGTGTTTTTTTGACTTGGCGGTGATCTAACAATCATATGTTGTGCTTTCGCTGTAAAGCATTTTTGAAATCGGACATGATGGGTAGATTAACAAGAAGTGTATCTTTCATTTGCTATTGGACTTGTTAATGTGTGAAAGTTACATATTTCTAAAAAATATTTTTTAATTTCGCGCACTGCCTTTTCAGCAGAATGTTGTCGAGGGGTTCCACTAGCGGAACGCCTGCGCTAGAAAGGTTAATGAACATGCACCTGTGGAATGGTTGCTAAGACACTAACAGCTTACAGACGGTAGGCAATTAAGGTCACAGATATGAAAACTTAGAACACTAAAGAGGCATTTCTACTGACTCTGGAAAAACACCAAAAGAAAGATACCCAGGGTCCCTGCTCATCTGCATGAACGTGCCTTAGGCATGCTGCAAGGAGGCATGAGGACTGCAGATGTGTAAATAAACTGTACTGTGAGAAGCCTAAGACAGCGCTTCAGGGAGACGGGACGGACAGCCGATCGTCCCTGCAGTGGCAGACCACGTGTAACAACACCTGCACAGGATCGGTACATCCGAACGTCACACCTGCGGGACAGGTTCAGGATGGCAACAACAACTGCCCGAGTTACACCAGGAACGCACAATCCCTCCATCAGTGCTCAGACTATCCGCAATAGACTGAGAGAGGCTGGACTGAGGGCTTGAAGGCCTGTTGTAGGCAGGTACTCACCTGACATCACAGGCAACAACGTCGCCTATGGGCACAAACCCACTGTCACTGGACCAGACAGGACTGGCAAAAAGTGCTCTTCACGGTTTTGTCTCACCAGGGAGGATGGTTTGATTCGCGTTTATCGTTGAAGGAATGAGCATAACACCAAGGCCTGTACTGTGGAGTGGGATTGATTTGGAGGTGGAGGGTCCGTCATGGTCTGGCGCGGTGTGTCACAGCATCATCCGACTGAACTTGTTGTCATTGCAGGCAATCTCAATGCTGTGAGTTATAGGGAAGACATCCTCCCTCCTCCCTCATGTGGTACCCTTCCTGCAGGCTCACCCTGACATGACCCTCCAGCATGACAATGCCACCAGCCATACTGCTCATTCTGTGCGTGATTTCCTGCAAGACAGGAATGTCAGTGTTCTGCCATGGCCAACGAAGAGCCCGGATCTCAATCCCATTAAGCACGTCTGGGACCTGTTGGATTGGAGGGTGAGGCCTAGGGCCATTCCCCCCCGAAATGTCCTGGAACTTGCAGGTGCCTTGGTGGAAGAGTGGGGTAACATCTCACAGCAAGAACAGGCAAATCTGGTGCAGTCCATGAGGAGATGCACTGCAGTACTTAATGCAGCTGGTGGCCACACCAGATACAGACTGTTACTTTTGATTTTGACCCCCACTTTGTTCAGGGACACCTTATTCCATTTCTGTTAGTCACATGTCTGTGGAACTTCTTCAGTTTATGTCTCAGTTGTTGAATCTTGTTATGTTCAAACACATATTTACACACGTTAAATTTGCTGAAAATAAAAGCTGTTGACAGTGAGAGTGTAACGGCTTTCTTCTATCTCCTCTTCTGATGAAGAGGTAGAACAAGGATCGGACCAAAATGCAGCGTGTGGTTTACGATCCATGTTTATTAATAATACGAAACACGAATCTCCAATACAATACTATAAAACAAAACGTAACGAACGTAACGAAAACCTAAACAGCCTATCTGGTGAAAAACACATAGACAGGAACAATCACCCACAAACACACAGTGAAACCCAGGCTACCTAAATATGGTTCCCAATCAGAGACAATGACGAACACCTGCCTCTGACTGAGAACCATATCAGGCTGAACATAGAAATAGACAAACAAGACATGAAACATAGAATGCCCACTCAGATCACACCCTGACCAATCAAAACATAGAAAATACAAAGTAAACTATGGTCAGGGCGTGACAGTACCCCCCCCCCAAGGTGCGGACTCCGGCCGCAAAACCTGAACCTATAGGGGAGGGTCTGGGTGGGCATCTGTCCGCGGTGGCGGCTCTGGCGCTGGACGTGGACCCCACTCCATGACAGTTTTAATCCCCCTCCTAAACGTCCCTAAATAGGTTACCCACCACAATGATAACATGGGACAGAGGGACAGCTCGGGACAGAGGTAACTCGGGACAGATGGGTAGCTCAGCACTGAGAGGAAGCTCAGCACTGAGAAGAAGCTCAGCACTGAGAGGAAGCCCAGGCAGGTAGTAGAAACTACCAGAACCTGGCTGGCTGGCGGTTTCAGCAGATCCTGGTCGACTGGCGGATCTGGGAGAATCTGGTCGACTGGCGGATCTGGGAGAATCTGGTCGACTGGCGGATCTGGGAGAATCTGGTCGACTGGCGGATCTGGGAGAATCTGGTCGACTGGCGGATCTGAGAGAGTCTGGACGACTGGCAGATCTGAGAGAGTCTGGACGACTGGCAGATCTGGAAGAGTCTGGTCGACTGGCAGATCTGGAAGAGTCTGGTCGACTGGCAGATCTGGAAGAGTCTGGTCGACTGGCAGATCTGGAAGAGTCTGGTCGACTGGCAGATCTGGAAGAGTCTGGACGACTGGCAGATCTGGAAGAGTCTGGTCGACTGGCAGATCTGGAAGAGTCTGGACGACTGGCAGATCTGGAAGAGTCTGGACGACTGGCAGATCTGGAAGAGTCTGGACGACTGGCAGATCTGGAAGAGTCTGGTCGACTGGCAGATCTGGAAGAGTCTGGTCGACTGGCAGATCTGGAAGAGTCTGGTCGACTGGCAGATCTGGAAGAGTCTGGTCGACTGGCAGATCTGGAAGAGTCTGGTCGACTGGCAGATCTGGAAGAGTCTGGACGACTGGCAGATCTGGAAGAGTCTGGACGACTGGCAGATCTGGAAGAGTCTGGTCGACTGGCAGCTCTGGCTGCTCCATGCTGACTGGCTGCTCCATGATGACTGGTAGCTCTGGCTGCTCCATGCTGACTGGCTGCTCCATGCTGACTGGCAGCTCTGGCTGCTCCATGCTGACTGGCTGCTCTGGCTGCTCCATGCTGACTGGCTGCTCCATGCTGACTGGCTGCTCCATGCTGACTGGCGGCCCTGGCTGCTCCATGCTGACTGGCGGCCCTGGCTGCTCCATGCTGACTGGCGGCCCTGGCTGCTCCATGCTGACTGGCGGCCCTGGCTGCTCCATGCAGACTGGCAGCTCTGGCGGCTCCTTGCAGACTGGCAGCTCTGGCGGCTCCTTGCAGACTGGCAGCTCTGGCGGCATCCTGCAGACAGGCAGCTCTGGCGGCTCCTTGCAGACTGGCAGCTCCATGCAGACTGGCAGCTCTATGCAGACTGGCAGCTCCATGCAGACTGGCAGCTCCTTGCAGACTGGCAGCTCCTTGCTAACTGGCAGCTCTATGCTAACTGGCAGCTCTATGCTAACTGGCAGCTCTATGCTAACTGGCAGCTCTATGCTAACTGGCAGCTCTATGTTAACTGGCAGTTCTGAACAGGCGGGAGACTCCGGCAGCGCTGAAGAGAAGGAAAGCTCTGACAGCGCTAAACAGGCGGGAGACTCCGACAGCGCTGAAGAGGAGGGAGGCTCTGGCAGCGCTGGACAGGCGAGGCGCACTGTAGGCCTGATGCGTGGTGCTGGCACTGGTGGTACAGGGCCGAGGACACGCACAGGAAGCCTGGTGCGGGGAGCTGCTACCGGAGGGCTGGGGTGTGGAGGTAGTACTGGAAAAACCGGACCGTGCAGGCGCACTGGAGCTCTTGAGCACCGAGCCTGCCCAACCTTACCTGGTTGAATGCTCACGGTCGCCCTGCCAGTGCGGCGAGGTGGAATAGCCCGCACTGGGCTATGCAGGCGAACCGGAGACACCGAGCGCAAGGCTGGTGCCATGTAAGCCGGCCCAAGGAGACGCACTGGGGACCAGCTGCGTAGAGCCGGCTTCATGGCATTAGGCTCGACGCTCAATCTAGCCCGGCAGACACGCGGAGCTGGAATATACCGCACCGGGCTATGCACCCGCACTGGAGACACCGTGCGCACCACTGCATAACACGGTGCCTGTCCGGTCTCTCTAGCCCCCCGGTAAGCACAGGGAGTTTGCGCAGGTCTCCTACCTGGCGTAGCCATACTCCCTGTTAGCCCCCCCCCAATAAATTTTTGGGGCTGCCTCTCGGGCTTCCTTGCCAGTCGTGTTCCCTCATATCGCCGGCTCCTCTCTCCGGCTGCCTCTGCTCTCCTAAGTGCCTCCACCTGTTCCCATGGGAGGCGATCTCTTCCAGCCAGTATCTCCTCCCAAGTGTAACAGCCCTTGCCATCCAAAACGTCCTCCCATGTCCATTCCTCTTTACGCTGCTGTTGCTGCCTGTTGACACGCTGCTTGGTCCGTTGGTGGTGGGTGATTCTGTAACGGCTTTCTTCTATCTCCTCTTCTGATGAAGAGGTAGAACAAGGATCGGACCAAAATGCAGCGTGTGGTTTACGATCCATGTTTATTAATAATACGAAACACGAATCTCCAATACAATACTATAAAACAAAACGTAACGAAAACCTAAACAGCCTATCTGGTGAAAAACACATAGACAGGAACAATCACCCACAAACACACAGTGAAACCCAGGCTACCTAAATATGGTTCCCAATCAGAGACAATGACGAACACCTGCCTCTGACTGAGAACCATATCAGGCTGAACATAGAAATAGACAAACAAGACATGAAACATAGAATGCCCACTCAGATCACACCCTGACCAATCAAAACATAGAAAATACAAAGTAAACTATGGTCAGGGCGTGACAGAGAGGACTTTTTTTGGGGGGGGCTGAGTTTATATCTCACTACGTACTGTACCTTGCCATTTCGTATCTCTCCAAAACCATGACAGTGATTGCTTTGTAGGAGGTTAAAGGCAACATTTGAATTATCGCAAATCAAAACTTTGGCTACCAGCTGACAACAGACAATACATTAATTTCATACATATTATGGAAAATATTGCTAAATTAAAACAAAATATATAGTTTTAAGAGTGTTAGCCTGATAATTCAAATGTAAAATAGAAATTATATAAATATATAAATTACACTATAAGTGAGAATAACATTGAATACTGATAATATAAAGTGTAATTAGTAGCACATTTGTCTGGAATCTTATAAAATGAAAGCAGGTTTGTCCATTCTGACCAGTAGGGCCAGCAGATGGTAGCTTACCCATTTCTAATTTTCCAGCAAGGCAAGGTAAGGCAGTAGACCTAATCTCATTCTTTAGATGATAAGGATTAGGGGGATTTCCATTAGAATACCCTCAGAGAGGAGCATTTTATTCTCGATGAGGTGAGGTGTGTAGGGCACGCACGTCACGCCATGCCATGACACGGTCATTTCTGGGATACACTCACCTTTAAGTTGAGTTTAGCCCACCTTCTCACGTTGTTTAATTAATACACCTGTATCTTGTTTATGCAATCAGTGGCGCCAGTGCATGCAATTTACCTTGAATATCTTTGACGTTTGTGATCCCACATTTTCCTATAGAAACTATATTTATTATTAAAACACATTTTATTTTTGAACTAACTTTCAACAGATTACAGAGTTATCAAGGTTGTAGAGTGGATTAGGGTGAAATCTGAACTGAGGGTATTAGCCGGTTGTTTATGATCATCTGTATATCTGCACTTAGATGTTATGCAAAGGCGACCAAAACTGAACTACACCAACTATTTATAGTGAGAGAGGGATTTACTCAGGAGGTGGCTTCATTCCTGAGAAGCCCTGCTATGTAAGGCCTTGATCAGTATAGTAAGGGACCAAAGGAACATTCTAATGCCAATTTTACTTACAGTAACAAATGTTTCAAAACAAAACAATGTCAGAGTGACATGATGTAACAGCAAACATCCATTTTAAAATGATAATTTTGTGTGTGTGGGAGCAGCATGTGTTTCTGTGAGTGTGTGTGTGCTTGCTTGATATTCCAGGAAAGAATTCCTGCTGAGCCTGACCAGACAGACGTGGAAGAATTCAGGAATGCCACTGCAGCCTCCCCGTGCACCCACTGTGTGGCCTGTTCCCAAAACAATACGGAGCAGAAAAATTTGACAAATCCTTAAAAGGAAGCTGGAGTGAACAATGGAGGAAGGCCTCCAAGTAAACAGGTAGGCTTGGAGCCTGCATACCCCTCATTTCAATCCTCTCCTCCCTCCAGTGATAAGAGACTGGGGTACGTTTAAAGCAGGGGGCTTGGGTTGGGGGGGGCACACAGATAGAGCAGCAGAGATCCTGTCCCACAACTGACATGTCTTGTTCCTACCCAAGCTTCAAGCTTCATCCACCTTCATTGTTAACACAAGGGTTCTGTTTCTTTAACTTTCTCAGTCAGATTCTACTAAACCAGATGTTAGTGTGATCATTTGTGTGTTTTCTTCTTCCTCTTCTTCTTACAGTCCCGATTACACTTAAAATCACACTGTCACAACATCTGTCGCAACAGATTCCAAGTGCATTGCCACTCATACCATACCCTTAGCATCTATAACTAATTGGTGACAAGTTAGATTCAAACCTATTCTGTTAACGGGAAAAAATGTGTGATATGTTTTGGCCATTGTACCCTCTCTATATTTGGCCTGGTGTTCTCTATGCAGCTGCTCATGCAGATCTGTTTGGGCGTACTCACGTCAGACACCTCTCTACGATGTAATTCCTCAATCCACGGCCACAATCCTCCAGTATGTCACACACTAAGTGTTGGAGTCAATTCCTGCTCTTCAGGTCAACAACACTCAGCATTCACAGAAATAAACACCTTGGTTTTGCTCTTTGTTCTAATGAAGTTATGGGAGGCAAGAAACAAAATCTTATTGAGTGCATTGTTTTGAATTAGAATATGCCTATATGGCTGAAGTGGGTTCCTGGGAAGATTCCAACCATCGCAGCTGCCAGGCAACCAATTATATGTAACTCAACTGCAATCTCACCAACGAGTTACGACTACGACTGGCCATTCCAATTAAAAACCAAGCAGCTGGTCAAGCTCCTATCTAAGCTATGCTCTGTAACATACACCAATGGAAAAGTTTTGATATTTTCAGAGATTTCTTAGTTGAGTATGTAATGGTACAAAATACATTTATCCTGAGAGGACAGTTAAATGTGGAGTCAAGTAAAAAAAAAAGTCCAGCCAGCCCACTTTGTTAATGTCCAAAAAATGCCTGCTATTCAGAATTCCATCCGACTGACATCATGCTTATATAGGGTTGCACTTTTTTCCCTTTTTCATCAGCGGAATTCCTAACTTTTGAATGAGCAGTGTCTGCCAAACAGGACTCGAGGTCACTCCACCCATTCGCACATGCATGTATACGCACACACACTTCCCATATCGACAGATCCTCCCAAAACACACATTTGCGGACAGAAACACACTCAGAGGTCCCACACCCCTTCCATTTTACAGCGCTCTGTATCAGCTGCGCCAAGTTTCTAATCTGCCTGGTGACATCCCTGCTTCCACCATGGGGCAGAGGGAGAGATAAGCACACTCCTCTGTGCGGTAAATCACTCCACACACCCACTCATTCACTCGTTTGACTATTATTCAATTAGCCTGCTCTCACAATGGCCACGGTACCAGACTTCTACAATCAGACAACAAAATGGCTTTTACAGTAATTAGCCAATGACATACTCCTGGTTTTGTTATTGCAATACAAGCTAGATGATGGATACTGCATCCAGTATTACGTGATCACTTACATGGGCTCCCTGGGAAACAATAAGGCTTTTATAATGACATGAACCTGCGGTGAAATAAATTGGAAACAAACTGCCTACAGTCCTAATTATAGGACTGACTAATTACTAGTGTTATACTGAATCAGACTGAGCAGACAGTCTACTGTGATATCCCTATACTTGTGACTGCTTGGGACATGCTCCCACTGAGCTCTATAGAGAATACTACGACACTCAACAAGTACTAGGGGAGAAATGACTGATAAGCATACAGTAATTTGATAATCTAAACATGTTTCTATTACGCCCCATTGTAATGTTGTACATTTCACAATCTTGAAGTGTGTAGGGTAGACATCTCTTTTGGGTCGTTGGGAGACAACAATCATTTAATAGCTCACGCAATCATTCAATAACATTGTAATAAAAAAGCAGAAATGTGTCTCTGTCACCGTGTGAGTACTGACCCCAGGGCTGAGTGCCACACGGCTGTTAGCTTTGGAGAGAAGTGGGGCGGGCGGAGGGCCAGTCTGCTGCCGGGACGGAGGACGGCCTGGCTATGTTGCGCCCCAGATAGCGTCCCGGGGTGAGGAGTGATTTATCCGTCTATGTTTGGGATGGGGCCACCATCAGACAACCTCCCTCTGATTAGGGGTCAGTCTCAGACAGAGCAGCCAGCCAGCCATGAGTGGAGCAGAACAGACCAGACGTGCAGCCTGCCTCCGTCGCGCCCGAGCCCCCGGATGCATCCCGACCACCACACAAATGGAGTTTCCATACGCTGCCCCAAACACACACACACACACACATCGGTGAGCCAGGAGTCAACCCAATTGAGGTGGCCTTGACATTCCCTCAACCCAACAACAAAAGGATTCGGTGAATCTCAGTCCCCCACTGTTTAACTCCTGTCCCAGTGGAGTATTTAATACCACTGTGTCTTCCTAACACTCGGGGTTCACTTGCAGGTTACTGCCGCCCCTGTTTTACTGCGGCCTTGGATCCATTGTAGGCATTTTCTGAACATTGCAATAGCTGACCCTTTCAATATAAAGGTGAACCCCTTCAGTTCACTGTACCTTTCATTTGTAATCTTAATTCCATTGCTACAACTATAATTATGTATTTAATCAATTATCAGTATTTATTATTTTTATTTCATAATCAGTGCTTTGAGCTCAATGTATAAAGTGGTTTATATATTTTATATATATATTTTTAACATGATTTCCTTTTTTTTCTTGCTGAATTTGTATAATTACAAAAAAAAGTATATATTTTTTGAACTCTTCCATACAGTGCTATAACAAAGCAATGTGCAGTTTTCACGTAGAAAACTACGTCTTCAGAAGTCATTTTCCAGTCATTCAAGGAAGTGACTGCTAATCAGTACAGATTAAAACCTGAACAATACATTGTAAACTATCTACACAACTATACCGGGACTGTTCATAAATCTTACAGCCATAACTACTATCTGCATCGGAGTTTCTGTTCTACAATATACAGGGAAACAGAGGGCTGGACAAAACCTGGAAATATACTAAACGACCTCATACAGAGTACATGCAGGATATTTACTGCCCATTTCTATGAGTGATTTACAGTCCTGTATAGATATCAGGACAATAAACTATGATTGATCAGACTACATAGACATAGGGAAATGTGATGTAATTCCATTGAAGCCATTCAGGCTTTATCCCATCAAACTGTAGCCTACTGTACATTCAGCCCACAACACTCAATTAAATCATACACATTCACGAACAAACACATACACACTCTCCTGCCTCTCCTCTACCCCTCGGCTCTTTCTCTCCCCTCCTCTCCTCTGTATCACTCTCTATCTTTCTCACTGATTTCTTAACACCCCTGTTCCAACATGAACATGAAACAGCATACAAGATCTTAATTTGACCTGTATTTGTTGCTTGATCGGTGGTTAGGCTATTAGCTGGTCAAAATGAGGCTACATGAAAAGTGGAATACTGTTAATATAACTGCGTGTTAGTACGGGTTTTCAGTAATTGTATGTAAATCCTCAGCAACAAAAAAGTGATCCAATTAAGTTCTTACATCTGTATGCACACAACAGCAGAGAATGAAATCACCCTGTAGGAATGCCTTACAAAAACAAAATCACTTTTCAGATCTATGCAAATAGAGCACATATGGGGAAGTCTAAAACGAAAAGGTGATCCTGTATTGTCGTGACCAAGTAGTGAGCTGTGCTGGGGATTACAGGGCCAAGGATACCCCTCCTTCTCCTGCATGCTCCAAATAGGACCGACTGGTGTTCACGTGCTGGTTCTCTCCATTACCTCCCAACTCTGTGTCTGCAAATCCCAACTTTACCTGCACACCTTCCGGCCCTGACGTCTGACACAGACCATGTGACACATACACTCGCCTACATATTTATTTGGACAGAGAAGGTAAAACTTTTAATCTGGCTCTATACTCCAGCATTTTGGATTTGAGATCAAATGTTTTATGAGGCAACAGTACAGAAAGTAACCTTGTATTTGAGGGTATTTTCATACATATCTGTTTTACCATTTAGAAATGAATGCACTTTGTGTATCTAGTCCCCCTATGAAGGTGCCATAAGTACTTGGACAAATGCACATATAGTGTGTTACATTTTGTCAAAAGTTTAGTATTTGGTACAATATATTCCATGCACACAATGACTACATTAAGCTTGTGACTCTACACACTTGCTGGATGTATTTGCAGTTGGTTTTGGTTGTTTCAGATTATGTTTTTGCCCAATATAAATGAATTATAAATAATGCATTGTGTCATTTTGGAGTCAATTTGTATTGCGAATAAGAATATCATGTTTATTAACACTTCTACATTAATGTGGATGCTTCCATAATTATGCATAATCATGAATGAATCACAAATATTGTTGAGTGAGAAAGTCACAGATGCACAAAGATCATGGGGGGTATGATATTTATGGTTCTGTAACTTTTTCACTCATCTTTATTCACAATTCATTCATGATTATCTGTAATTATGGTAGCATCCACATTACAAATGAGACAACATTTGGTGTCATTTGCCAGTCATACAGAGCCTGAAGACAAAATGCTCAACAACAACCACAGTGACAACATAGTATATAGCCTGGCCTACTTCTAGCCTATTACTACTAGAACAACTATACAATAGTCAAGTGCGACATTTTAGTTGATTCTAATAGTGTGCTCATTGTTTTTGCTATTATTAGTAGTAGCCTAGGCTAACACGGCTAATACAATTAGCCAGTTAGTCAAATACCGACCCACCCTATCAGAATGTCTAGGTCGAAAAAACAACATAAGTATGTACTGCTCAATTGTCACCGTGTGTGGATTAGGAAAACGTCGATTAATTTAGGCAGACTGGTGAATTTCGAGTGAAAATAAAAATAGAGAGTTTTGCTGTCCTGAGTAACCTTCCCATTTCAAATTGTAAGTGAACAATTTGCTAAGGATGGAGTTTGGTGACACACTAATCATTTTTGCAAAGTGCAAAGATGTAGGTAATATAATCAGCAGCTGCACCTCACCGTGTAGAAAGGTTCCGTTGAAAGGCTGCTTTGCTGACAAACTGCGCGAGACTGCCCTCTGGCGGGATTTTTTAAAATTGTATTTTAATTCAGCTCCTAACTTTATTTAAAAGGGATTCAGAAAGATGAATTTGCTGGTGCAAAAAAACGGCACAATATTATATTAATTATATAGAACTATAAACATAAAACGAATTGCATGTAGACACATCTGAGAAAGCAGGATGAGAGTAGTCTTCAGTAGCTTAATGCCTTTTGAATGGGTGTCAATTTATGGATAATAATACACTAGGCCTGGATACTGGAAAGGAGACTGTACTTGAAAAAGGGAGGAACCCGCCGTCTGCTCTTGGGGAACTGGAAGTAAACTGTTTGCTATTCTAATGACACAGTGTGTTTATAATTTGTTTGAAGCTTATAGTATCTCAAAAACATAAATGGAGACTTACTTTCCTGTCTAGGACACACTCTAAAAAAGGCCTCTGTTAAAAAAACAGAAGACAGACCTAACATATATTCACTATTAATTCAATACTGTGGAGAAACCTAGTAGCACATTTTGATTGAATGAATTTGTTATATTTCAATTCAAACCCTTGAACTTGAATAATACTGTTATAAGTTATTATTAGTAAGATAGTCCTTGAACAATAATGCGTAACGGAGGTATTTAGCTACCAAGCATAAAAGTATAGGTGACCTACCTATGCCACAGATGTCAAAGTGAGAAAAGAATAATGGCAGCTAGGGACTATCTGTTGTTGCAGATGTACCAGTGTGGGTAAGTCATGTTACTGGCATTCTCAGCACTTGGTGTGAGTCTAGTTCCTTGTTGTTTATCCTACGACAGTGTTTTTAATATCGCACCTGAACTGACACACACACACACACACACACACACACACACAACAAAGGGGCCTGACCCAGGTCATGACACTCTGACCTCTCTCACTCTATTTAGATTTTATTTTCATGTTTTTTTTTTTAAGTTCTTTTTTAGGAAATCCTACCGGTGATCCCAAAATAGGAAGAGCGGTGTGAATTTTATAGAACAAGGTTTCCTCTCGGATGGAGGATGTTCCCAGCCTATCTTTCATGGATAGAGCAAACAGGAGTCATTGGGGCGAGGAAGTGTGGACAGGTGCTCTCGGAAATATTCAAAGATCCACAGAAATAAAACACAATGGTCCACTTTAATCATATTATCACTGCCACTAAACACTATACCAAATTTCAAATTATTATAAAATTAAAATATTTTACGTATGAAATTATTTATTTATTTAGAAATAAATACTTTCAGTGATTTCTAACTTGTCCTTTATGGGTGGTTCTATTCAAAGCACAATTGTTAATGAAATAAAATCACTGTATTTTATTCCTGGTTATGGTGAACCAGTGGAGGCTTCTCAGAAGGGGAAGAGAAGGACCATCCTCCTCAGTGAATTTCCTTTTTTTTTAAATAGTGAAACATTAAAAAAGGTATGATTTTCAGATAAAAATATACTAAAAATATTCACGTCACCAAACAATTGATTAAAACACACTGTTTTGCAATGAAGGTCTACAGTAGCCTCAGCAGCACTCTGTAGGGTAGCACCATAGTGTAGCTGGAGGCAGCTAGCTTCTATACTCCTCTGAGTACATTGATTTCAATATAAAACCTAGGAGGCTCATGGTTCGCACCCCCTTCCAAAGACTTTCTACCAGCATGTCACATGTGCAACCAGAGGGGTTGTCAACTGCACCATCGAGAGCATGGTGCATCACTGGTTGCATCACCGCCACATATGGGAACTGCTCGGCATCTGCGCTACAGAGGGTAGAGCGTATGGCCCAGTACATCACTGGGGCCAAGCTTCCTGACATCCAGAACTTATATACTAGGCAGTGTCAGAGGAAGGCCCAAACAATTGGCCCAAAAGCTTACTCAGTCACCCAAGTCATAGACTGTTCTCTCTGACACTGCCTAGAATATAGGTCCTGGATGTCAGGAAGCTTGGCCCCAGTGATGTACCGGAGCGCCAAGCGGTACCGGAGTGCCAAGTCTAGGACCAAAAGGTTCCTTAACAGCTTCTACCCCCAAGCCATAAGACTGCTGAACAATTAATCAAATGGCCACCAATTAATCAAATGGTCATTTATCAATGACCCCCTCTTTGTTTTTACATTGCTGCTACTCAATGTTTATTGTCTATGCATAGTCACTTTACAAATTACCTCGACTAACCACCCCCGCACATTGACTCAGTACCAGTACCCCCTGTATATAGCCTCCTTATTGTTATGTAATTTTCTTGTGTTACTTTGTATTTGACATTTTTTTACTTTAGTTTATTTAGCTAATATTTTCTTAACTCTGTTTCTTCAACTGCATTTTTGGTTAAGGGCTTGTAAGGAAGCACTTTATGGTAAGGTCCACCCCTGTTGTATTCGGCGCATGTGACAAATAACATTTGATTTCATTTGATTTGACTTACACAGTAATTATGACAACTTCCATAGGACGTCCTCCAACCTATCAGAGCTCTTGCAGCATGAACTGACATGTTGTCCACCCAATCAAAGGATCAGAGAATGTATCTAGTACTGAAAGCACAAACTACAGCTAGCTAGCACTACAGTGCATAAAATGTGATGAGTAGTTGACTCAAACAGAGAGAAAGGCAATAGCTGAACAGTTTTCTTCCAAAATTAAGGAGAAGCAAGAGAGAGAGAGAGAGAGTGAGAGAGCTAGCTGTATTTTGTAGTATATGTTTTCTCACTTTCACTTACTTAGCTAGCATCAAATGGAGCTAGCTAGTTTAGCCTACTTAAACACCTGGCTCAAACAGAGAGAAATGCTATGTTAGCTAGCTGACTATGGCTATCCAACACGGGAACTCTTCCAAGTCAAGGTAAGCTTTTCTTTTTTTTAAATGTATTACCACCGGGGCCTGCTGGTGTAACTGCTAAACTGCTTGCTGCTGACTGTACACTGAACTGCATGATTGTAGCGGTTTTACAAACTCATTAGTTCTAGTAGCTGGTCACAGACAGCTGATGTCTTGTGCACTGAAGTCCACATGCGAAGGGAAAAGGTGAGAGGAGTAGAACGTGTAGATAGACGCGAGAAGGAATTATATATACTGTTCATGAGCTGTTTGTATGTGGCTGCTATGAAAGTGAACTGTGTTTGTGTGTGATCAGCGGTGTATTCATTGCGCCGATTATTTTGAAAAATGTATCTTAAATGGAAGCAAACGTAACAAAACAGGGATAACCATACCTGAATATGTCCAGTAGAAACTATAGTTTGCTGTTGGACTAATGATCGCACCCTAGATCAGCTAGATGCAGGCAAGAGTGTGCAATGCGGTATTGAATGTGTCACTCACTGCCTGTCACCTTGATTACTCAAAATTCTCTCGACCTGTGCACCTACGTTGTAAACTTTAATTCATAGGCGTTGTAGCAACCTCATAATGGGTACAGGGTCAATTTGAGTATCATGTAGTAGCCTAACCCTATTGATGTTACATTGAGCTTGGTGAATGGAATATAAATGACAGTCATCCAATATGCTGTAATAGACATAAGGCCATGTTCGTTAAAAAAAGAATCACCCTCCCTCATCTAAAACGGTACCGACCGCCACTGTGCTGAACCCGTCATATTACTGGTAAAAGTTAGTAGTCACTGTTTGTCAATACAATGTCTGTTGACAGACATGCACAGGGGTACAAAATTGATCTCTGATACTATTTCCTGAGGTTTTCCTTAAGTATTTGAGGCCTTGACGTACAGGGGGTAGCTGTGAAGAAAAGATACTGGGAACGAACATCAACACTACCCCCAGTTATTTGTGGGCTCTACCACAGCCTCGCCTCCCCATACCCCCACCTCAATCCCTTTCTTCCTATGGCAAATAAGCCAAGAGCTAAATGTTTAATGTACAGTATATACATTCACAGTGTGTGCTCTGCTGTTAACATTTTATTTATTTTAGTGGTAGTATTTACTGGTTTGATCATGTTGACATTTCCCTTTTTCCTTCAGGCAGAAATTAGTGCATTTAAATAGCACAACTCTATAAAAGGTGTATAGAATTTTTTTTATAAAAGTAAATTGTAAGGCTACTCTTAATGTCTCTGAAAATGGTGCTGTAGTTGAACCACTCAGCGAATCACTGATATAGTAACTGAGGTCATGTCAAAAGGAGAGGGACCCACATTATGTTTCTTCACCACCCACACCCACTCCTGTGAGAGCTATTTATAACCGTATGAGACAAGGCAAGGGCAGAATCAGAAGAAAAACTAAACGATTGAATCACTGCATGGAACAGAGATTGACTTGGTGTGGACTATATTTAGTGGCAACACAACTGGACCCTGGTCGTTCTGACAGGCAGGGGCTATGAAACCGATCAGTCCCCGAGAAGGAGGGCATTTGCCTGGGATTATAGAACAACCCTCCACCCCAAACCCTGGTTTAGACAGGGAACAGACACACCCTCCTCTGTGTCTGCAGCTGTCTCACATTCTGTATATGCAATCCACTATTATTGACTTCATTGGCAGCCAGGGTTGCTTACTATCAGTTTTACTGTCCTTTCTTTCTCTTACTTTCCTTTTTTTAATGTGATTTAATTGCACAACCTAAATATTCCAACTGTTCATGACCAAGAATAGTTTGCAGGGAACTGCTTTGATTTTGCTCTTGCATGTTCTCTGTCTTCCTGGGTGCCAGTTATGACTTAAAGTATGCAGGTTTTGCTTTGATTGTTGTTCAGATTAATAGATTGTATCTCATTAGTTTGTTTTGTGTGTTTTTGTTGTCATAGTAACCCTTACCAAATACTCAATTGGAGGCTTAGGGCAAAGCCAGATTATTCAAAGCAAATGTTATTCATAAGACTCTCATAACTCTTCTGTCTGTTACAATACAGAGACAGAGGATTTTCAACAGTGTTAAGTTGTGTCAGATATTGGGGTATCTATTTATTTATGTTCTGTACTGGTTAAAGCTGTTTGTGACTTTATCTGTGAGTGGATGAAACTTGTTTTACCATGTTTGTGGTAAATAAAGTCATATTTCCCAAGTTGTTAGTGTTTGAATAAAGCTGTATTTGTGAAAGGCAGCTAGCTACCTGAGGTAAGATTAGTGCATTGCTGTGATTAAGTGCTCCTGTGTTAAAGTAGGGAGCCACCCGGCCGAGCCTAGAGGTAATCTCCCTGACTACTCCCCTCCCTCCCCTCCCCTTCCCGGCCTGGCCGGCCACTCACTGTCGAATAGGCCTCAGGAGACTTCACCACCTCTCCTAGTACACAGGAGCACCACATAAAGCCACTCTTTCTTGGACTGTAGGGTACGTCTATCAGTGTGTTCTCTCTCTCTGTCTTGTTCTCTCTCTCTCTCTCTCTGTCTTTTCTTATCCATTTTCCTGCCCCCCCAAACCATCCCACTCCCAGTCTGTGCAGGTGACCCCCCCCCCCCCCCCCCCCACCCACTCTGTTGATCTTGCTGTGGGGATAATGGTCTGAGCTGGTCGGTTATGCCATTAGCTATCCCAACAGAGCTAAACCCAGCTGCAGACTGAATTTACACAGATTCACACCAATTAGACTGGATTCTCCAGTCTAGCCCAAAGGGAAGTGTGTCACATGTTATGAAGGGGGGAGGGGGTGCAAATGTTTCACCTGTTGGGCGAAAAATTTGCCTATCTGTGTTTTGTGTGTGTGTTTGGGGTAGTACTTATGTATTACAGTATAAAGAGAAAATGGCAGTCATATGCAGCGCTGGATTAATGACCATCGTGGATGTTTTAAGTGGAAAAAAGCACAATGTGTAACAAATTAGATTAATAAAATAGGACCGGGACAGAGCAAGTCACCCGCACTCGGATATGGTTTATCCATATGTTTAAAACAAGCCTTTTATTGTTCTTGAAGATTTAAAATCTCTAAAATGAGAGCATCATTATGAGTGTGGGAAGTACAGGGAATAACCTTGAGCTCCAACCTCTGCTTGTGTTACATGGGAGAGATTTCAAAACATTGGACATGAACAAAGTGGAGGAATATACGGCTTTGGAACATGCTTCCTCTAGAGCACTGAAAATGTTTTCTGAGGTCAGGGGGATTGACCCCTTAGAGAAGAACCTCTTCCTTTCAAAAAGGAACATCTTTATTTATAAAACGGTACCCAGTTGTTCAACTATAAATACATCTGAATTGTTGTCTTGATGCACTTCATAATACCTTCCTCATCCTTTCAACATCAAATGTCCATATTCTTTATCTGTTTTCTAAATGAATCCATGCTATAGATATACTATCTGTTGAAAAACTTAAACATATACCTTTTATTTGGATATCAAAATATATTTGTATAAAAATGTTTAGTATTGTATGACTCTCCATTGTCTAGCATGGGTGTAGTAAATATACTCCAATTTAATGGCTTCTGTCATTAATCAGGGGAGACTAAATCACTTAGAAACAGGATGTCCGGGACATAAACTGTATTCCCATACTGTGAAAACAAGGCGCCATGTGTAAATCAGACCCTGAGATCACCTCTATTCTAAACGGGGCAGGAAGCTGGTCCAGAGTCTTCCACTGTGGATGAACTTAGTTGCCAGGTGATCTGTTCCACAACATTCCACAATGATACCGTCATGAAAAAAAAGGTCTATATTTGTTAGATTTTTTTTTTTTTTTTTTTACATTGTTGTGAAATTAATCTAGGCTACCACTAATGTCTACACAGTATACAAATAAGTTACTGCTTCAACAAATTTTCAACAAACTTTAAACACATGGTCTATAACCTCTACAGACGAAGTAAATGTTGCTATATATAAACAATGAAAACATTGCACCAATAACTAAATATGGCTGCCCAGGTGCATGAATATACTGTAAGAATCGATGTGGTACAGTATTTCAACAATGAAAAGAGGAGGTCATGTAATTAAAAACCAAAAAACAGAGAAGGGAACATCTATTTTGGTTCAAAACTTTATTTTTTAAAAGTGCAAAAGTATAAAAAAGCTATACATAAAACCTTCAAATAGTAACTATACATTATTTATTATCACAAAATGTATTTATATTCCTGCTCAGGAGCTTTCCCCTTTGCACAGTGTGTGAAACTATCATCATCACAATTCAAATGTCCTATAGCTTCTCAGCTCATAAAGTGACACAAATTGAACGTCCTTCACACAGAAAGAAAATAACATACTGCATTTAAAACCTCAAATTAAAGAGTTCCCACTGTTCCCACTGGCCTTTAACGGTAACAGAATGAAAGAGAAAGACAGAGCTAGACAGGGAGGGAGAGATAGCGAGAGAGAGAGAGAGAGAGAGAGAGAAGATAGAAATAGAGAGAGGAAACAGAGAGAGACATTTGAGGTCAGGTTATGTACTGTAATAGCTGCAGTAGTAGAGACGTGATTGACAGACAGGGCGGACCAGGAGGTTAGGAGTTGTTGTAGTTACAGTAGTACACTGTGCTGGCGTCAGAGAGCACAGAGGATATCAGGCTCTCAGGTCCCTGCATGTTGGCCTCATGCACCCCATAAGACAGGCCTGTCATGTCTCCAGGTCTGGAGGAGCTCAGGTACTGCTCAAACTCACTGCGGTCCACCTCCCCTATCAGCTCTGAGGGGTGCATCTGCTCCACCTGGTCTGCTGGGTGGGGTTGGGAGTCTGGGGGAGGGGAGAGCTGTCCTGCCACATGGCCTGGGTGTCGCTTGGGGTGACTGGGGCTGCAGTGCTGGCTGTAGTACATGGCCAGTTGGTTGAAGGTGGGGGGCATGGGGCCAGCCTGGGAGGCTTGCTGCTGCTCTGTGGGGGAGGAGTGGTGTCTGTGGAGCATGGGGTTGGCGTGGTGGTTGGAGTGAGGGTCCTGAGGTGGGTACTCTGCCCCCTGAGAGTGGTAGGCATACACAGGCATCATGTGGCATTCCTCCTGAGAGTGGCTGTGGAAGAACATGGAGTCTGTCTCCACGGCATCCAGCGGGGACGTGTCGGGGGTGGGCAGGCAGTAGGATTCATAGGAAGCCCCTCCGAGGGCCTGGGCTTCGCGGTAGTGGCCGAGGGATTGAGGAGACACTTGGTAGCCATGCTCATGGTGGTAACCCATGCTCTCCATGCACACCCTACCTTCCCCACCCAGGGAGGTGCTCTGCTGGTTGGACATGCTGTGGACCAGGAACCCGGAGTCCAGGCGCTTAATCCTCTTCGCCTGCTTCCTCCTCCGGGGTCTGTACTTGTAGTTGGGGTGATCCTGCATGTGCTGCACCCGAAGCCTCTCAGCCTCCTCTACAAACGGCCGCTTCTCCGACACAGGAAGGGCTTTCCACGACTTCCCTACAGATCAACAACAAAGCCCACGTCAGTTATAGCGGCATCAGGCATGCAGTCTGGTGATGCGCTCCAAAATAGCTCATCATCAATTTAGTAACAGCAGAACTTTCATTTCGAAATAACATTAGTGTTATTATTGATCGTACATTTGTTGTGATTGATTCATTTGAGTTACCTAGACTATTTCAATGGCCAGAATAAGGGCAGGGCGTTAGCATCATGTGCTTTTTCAAGAGAATTATGCTTTTTCAAGATAATTTGGCCCTATGCAAATAGCCTAGAACAAACCAAAATCATGGAAGTATAGGCATAAAATAATATTTATAATATTGCTGCTCGAATAGATGCAGTAGGCTTCCACGTGGTAACACACTGCTTAAAAGTATACAAATTCCCTAGCATGTGATCACTTATGAAATATTATTGAAATACTTGCTAAACAAGAAATTCCCATTGGTCTTTACAAATATCACGTCAGTAACAGGCCTACACAATCAATTGCTATTTAATTTCCTTACCCAACATTTTGCTCAACTCCGCATTGTGCAGGTCTGGATTTTGTTGTGCCAGCCGCTTGCGCTCATCCTTCGCCCACACCATGAACGCATTCATGGGTCTCCGGATCCTCGGCTCATTCTTCCCACGGTTCTGGTTCCCGGAGCTGGACTCGCTCTTCTCTTTGGTGTCCCCGAGAGGGCTCAGGGGGTCTGCCCAGTGACAGTGTCCCATTCCAGGCATCATGATTGAGATCGCGCACCTAGCCTGGTTCTGATCGTCACTGGCGTAACCCGCATCGGGACTACTCATCGCTGTTCACCTTCGGGCTATCGACACCAACCGGGCAGCAACTCGCGTAAATAAAATGAGAAAATAAGTGTCACTTGCTGTGTAGGTATATAAAATGAACGTTTTAATAACGCAAGTAAGAGTAACGATTCAAAACTGAGTGGAAAATGTCCGTCACTGTTAGATAATAGCTTGGAGCTGACTAAACTAGAACTGACTATCTACTTGAGGTTGGGGATACTATAAGCGCATAGGCAACCAATCACAATAGGGTGGGAGTGCTCAGTACGCCTGAGGTGTAAAAAGTTTCAAGTTAGCTGCCTTCCAGCCTTGTTGGGAGCGGGATACCACACATTGGCCTCTATGTGTAATGTGAGGTGCCCACTGTTAGAGAATGGATTAAACATTTCATTTTCATTTAAATGTATATTAGGTTTTTTTTCTTCATGTGATACAAGACTGTGGGCGTAGGCCTAGTGTTACTGTGCGTTTTACAGTTATGATTCAAATAGAACATATTGAATTCGTGACATAAACTCCACACAAATGTTTTGGATACATCAACCTATAGGGCTATAGGGGAAAAATAATGCCTAATTGAGCAAATATCAAATAATTAATAGTCTACAGTCATTTATTTCAGAAACATTTGAATTAAATCCATGTGCTGCTGTTCTGCGAGATTTTCTCAATTGCTCATGCCATCCCTTTCAAATATTTGTTTACGTTTTTTGTCATGTTTATATAACTTATATTACTGTATACCACCTGTAAGTTTAAACTATCCTAAAGTATATATTATTCAGACATAGGTCTAATACACACGCACTCTCTTTCATCTGTGTATTGAAATGCTGGATTTGGTAACTGGAAGTTCAGGTTTACGCAGGAAATAATTATATTTCTAATGCGCAGATTTTAGCATCATTTTAGACTGTCTGCCAGGGTTCACAGTCATTGGCTGAGGCTGGATGTAGATTATGTTGATTCAAAAAGCGTTAATTAGGGGTTAGACATTCTTATAGGAGTGAATACACTATATTTGCAAACAGTCGAGATAGATGACTGTTCATTTAATCTATCGGCCTTTGTTGTCTGTGAAGTGCAGAACCTGGGACCACAGTTAGGGGACACAAGGGCCATACGCAGTGGTGATTATTGGACCGTATTCCTCAAGGCCGAACATGACATGGTTGTATCTGACAGCAAGGCTAGGGTAGGTCTCCAAATCGGTTTCTCTCACCCTAGCAGAAGTTATTTTTTAAATGTAACCTTTATTTAACTAGGCAAGTCAGTTAAGAACAAATTCGTATTTACAATGACGGCCTACGGGGAACAGTGGGTTAAATGCCCTGTTCAGGGGCAGAACGACAGATGTTTACCTTGTCAGCTCTGGGATTCAACCTGGCAACCATTAAGTTACTGGCCAAATAGGCTAACCACTAGGCTACCTGCATTATATCCCTGTCTTTTTCACTTGAAACTGTCAAAACAAGTAATTAAATTAGATTTAATTTAATTACACTAATATATCACTAAAAGTATGTTGCAGGTGACCTTGGTCACTTTGGATCCTAAACCCTACACACACTACTCTCCTCCACACATTGGCAGGAGCTCACCTGAGCTGAGTACTGGCATCTCAAATGTTCTACTTCTTGAGCTCCTGTTCCTCTTATATAATATTAGCTCAAGAGTATTGTGGAGCTCCTGCACCTAAACATAAACAATACCGGCACCCAAAATGAGTACTAGTACCCTTTTCAGTCAAAGTCAAGCACTGGTGGTGGATGAATGAGGGTGTGTAATTGTGTATACTCTGTAAAGTAATTTATCAGTGCTTAAAATTAGGAATAAAAGAAGTCCAGCAGCCTGAAAAAGCTATATATAGGAAGTATTTAAAACTTCAGAAAAATCACTTCTTCTTTTCATCTGCTACAGATATGACCACTGCTCACAAAAATGTTGTTATAAAACCATGGCTGATCCCTTGTCTATCGCCTACAATCCTGTAGAAAGTCGCCAATCACCATGCAGCCTACATGAGACCCGAGAGAACAAGGTGATGTGAGAGAGCTACTGTTGATTGAATCAGCTGCAGCCAGAATATCAGTCCACCCACACACCTCACACTATTTTAATGTTTTAATAAGCAGTCGAGAACCAAGCCGTGTCCATAGTGGTCAGGAATCAAAACAACAGCCAGAGACTGCAGGCGTCCTTATCAGTAACGGCAGGGCTTAACCTGCCAGCTCCCTTCTTTTCTTCATCTGTCCTCGAGCCGTTCCCATCATGCCATGTAGACACAGTTAGATACAGCATGTCAGACTGGAGCCTTTCCTCTCTCAGGTCAAAGAGGGCTGACAGAAATATGAGAGATGCTTATACAACCCCATCGTGCCCTGTCTCTGTATAGCAAGGGGATCCAGAGTATACTGGCTGACCCTTTTGGAGGGGGTGGTGTTAGAGGGGTCTTGCTCTGTCACAGTCCAGCGCTCGGACAGGATCTGGTGCTATAATATTGGCATCGTCTATTTTACAGCTGATGACCTGATACGGTTTTCCCCCGTGGTCTCATGAGACTGGACTGAAACCTCACGAGTTTGAAAATGTGTGTGTGCATGTTTGTATATGTCTATGTGTGTGTTTGCATGTGTGAGTGCCAGCAGCCATGATGTGTGTGTGTGTGTGTGTGTGTGTGTGTGTGTGTGTGTGTGTGTGTGTGTGTGTGTGTGTGTGTGTGTGTGTGTGTGTGTGTGTGTGTGTGTGTGTGTGTGTGTGTGTGTGTGTGTGTGTGTGTGTGTGTGCGTGCCTTGGCTGTCTCCTGGTGTGTGGGAGAGAAAAATACAATCTTTTGATGGGACAAGTCATGAAGCCCCATTTCCTATACAAGGTGAGGTTCAGAGTCCCCCCAGAGGGGGGGAGTAGGGCAATAAGAGGAGGCGACACACCCCGCGGCCATCCCCCGTCCTCCCGTGTCCCCCACCCCGTGCCTGGGGAGTCTGGGGCTGGGTGGGGGCCAGGGCTCTCGACGCCAGCCTCTGGGCTCCACGCTCAGGGAGAGGTCACTAGGCTTGCTTACACAATGGCATTATCTCAGTTCCAGCCTCGGCTACTGCAGCGGTGAGCACTTCCTGTCCCTCCGCGAGCACTTCCTGTCCTTGGCGTAGCAGCACAAACTGTCCGCCTTCCAAGCGAGTTCTGACACACTGTCGAGCTGCTGGTCGCCAGACTCACTGTATAAATGTCTGTGGGCGGCTTTCTTGGGAATTACACAATGCGATTGCCGAGTCCTTTGTGTTGAGTTGCGAGGCAGCCATGTTTAGTTTAAATCACTGGTACGGAAGGCATATATATGTTAGCACTCTGCTCAGATCCCAAGACACTATCAGGCTATAAGAGCCTGAGCTCGGTCAAAGCCATGGAAAGGCAAAGGTTTACCAATGGAACTACTACTCAAGTTCAAACGTCATGGTTCATTCATTGGAATAAATAGTATCGTGGATATTCATTTATGCTATTTTGAAACATTAATTCTTCCAATTTCAAGGCCCTCCAACAGTGACACACAAAAACACATGAAAACACAAATGAACGAACAAATGAATAAATGAAGGCTAAAACACACAGTGCAATCACTGACCAATAGGAAGTGAATAGAATAAATATGTGTGATAATCTGTGATTCTATGAGTCTGATTATGATTACCTCTATCAACTGCCTGAGGGGTGGGTGGGTGGAGGGAACGGTGCTTGCAGGAAGGGGGAACGGGGAGGATGGAAGAGTAGGTTAAAGAGGGTAGAATGTAATGTAACAGGTGTTCTCAGTCATACTCCATACTCCTCTCACCCTCTTCCATCACCAGTATGTAAATAGAAATCTAAGGTGATTAAAGCCACTTCATAGTTGCTAATGAAATGCCACCAGACGCTCAGCCTCCATTAAGGCTGAGTTGTGAAGCAACATGTAGTTAAGATGACATGCTGTATCTATTATTTTGCGACGCCCCATATACTGTAGGAACACAGCTCTCTGAAGATGTAATAACCCGGTTAATTCAGTATCCTTACTTTCCATTGTGTAATCAAATCGGTGAATGTATGTTTGACTATGGTATTTAGAATTTTTATGTTTTTTATTTTTTATTTTTTTATTATCTCATTACTAATCTGCTCCATGAAACAGATATAAGATATGAAAGCTTGTGCTCAGATCAGGTTACGCTCAGATGGCTGATGGGAAAGGTTGTGTGGTGGTTGAGTGTGGTCCTGTTCCTTTCTTACTTCCCTGTGTTAAAGCCTGTGACCTCGATGTTTGGACTCCACAATCCCACAATACCTCAGTGTGAAGCAGATCAGAAAATTAACAAGAGAAAGATCTTACTTTCTTTCTGTCCTCAACTGACATACCTGCCAGTCGATGTTGTTATTGTAAAAGATAATGTGTTTTCAATGACTTTCCTTGTTAAATAAAGGCAAATAATAAAGTCACTGAATACAGTACATTCAAAAAGTATTCAGACCCCTTGACTTTTTCCACATTTTGTTACCTTACAGCCTTATTCTAAAATTGATTAAAAAACAAAATTCCTCATCAATCTACACACCATACCCCATAACGACAAAGTGTAAACAGTTTTTTAGAAATTGTTGCAAATTTACAAAAAAATCAAAAACAGAAAGACCTTATTTACACTCGAAATTTAGCTCTGGTGCATCCTGTTTCCATTGATCATCCTTAAGATGTTTCTACAACTTGATTGGACTCTACCTGTGGAAGATTCAATTGATTGAACATGATTTGGAAAGGCACACACTTGTCTTTTAAGGTCCCAGAGTTGACAAGGCAGGTCAGAGCAAAAACCAAACCAATTGTCCGTAGAGCTCCGAGACAGGATTGTGTCGAGGCACAGTTCTGGAGAAGGGTACCAAAACATTTCTGCAGCATTGAAGGTCCCCAAGAACACAGTGGCCTTAAATGGAAGAAGTTTGGAACCACCAAGACTCTTCTTAGAGTTGACCACCTGGCCAAACTGAGCAATGAAGGGGAGAAGGGCCTTAGTCAGGGAGGTGACCAAGAACCCGATGGTCACTCTGACAGAGCTCCAGAGTTCCTCTGTGGAGATGGGAGAAACTTGCAGAAGGACAATAATCTCTGCAGAACTCCACCTGTCAGGCCTTTATGGTAGAGTAGCCAGACGGAAACCACTCCTCAGTAAAAGACACATGACAGCCCGCTTGGATTTTGGAAAAAGGCCCCATAAGACTCTCAGACCATGAGAAACAAGATTCTGTGGTCTGATGAAACCAAGATTGAATTCTTTGGCCTGAATGCCAAGCGTCACGTCTGGAGGAAACCTGGCACTGTCCCTACGGTGAAGCATGGTGGTGACAGCATCATGCTGTGGGGATGTTTTTCAGTGGCAAGGACTGGGAGACTAGTCAGGATCGAGGGAAAGATGAACAAAGCAAAGTACAGAGAGATCCTTGATTTAAACCTACTCCAGAGCTCTCAGGACCTCAGACTGAGGTGAAGGTTCATCTTCCAATAGGACAACGAGCAAAAATAGCTGTGCAGCGATGCTCCCGATCCAACTTAACAGAGCTTGAGAGGATCTGCAGTGATGAATGGGAGAAACTCCCCAAATACAGGAGTGCCAAGCTTGTAGATATATACCCAAGAATACTCAAGGCTGTAATCGCTGCGAAAGGTGCTTCAACAAAGTACTGAGTAAAGGGTTTGAATCCTTATGTAAATGTCATCACTCTGTTTTTTTATATACATTTGCAAAAAAAATCTAAAAACGTTTTTTGCAAATGTCATTATTGTGTGTCGACTGGTGAGGGGAAAAAACGATGTAATCACTTTTAGAATTTGGCTGTAACGTAACAAAATGTGGAAAAAGTCAAGGGTTTTGAAGGCTTTCAGAAAGCACTATACACCCCCCACCCCCCCCCCCCCCCACCCCCCTTAGCCAAAAGGCTGTGTGTGTGTGTTGTGGGCTATAGGTCCCCCTCAGGGGAATGCTGGGAACATGAGGCCATGAGGATAGGGGTGCAGGGGTGGATGTGTGTGCCTCAGACAAGCACAACACCTAGTAAACCCTCTCCACTCTCTTTTCATTGTTCTGAAGGCGTTAATCTGTCAGGGATCTGCTGGGAATCAGGTGGGAATCTCCTTGGGCACATTGTCATCGTTACCGGTCTGGGCTCATTCTGGTACCCTCTCGTCCCTTTCTACCACCCCAACACACTCATGCATGCTCGCACACTCTCTCTCACACTCCTCTGGGGGGACTCTGAACCTCACCTTGTATAGGAAATGCGGCTTTATGACTTCTCCCATCAAAATATAGTATTTTTCTCTCCCACACACCAGGAGACAGCCAAGGCGCACACACACACACACACACACACACACACACCCACACACACACACACACATCGCTCTGGGCTGATGTAGTTGTGATTAAACCTGTTCTTGTTTATCTCCACAGGTCAGTTCAGAGATGAGCATATCCGCCTCATCCCCCGCCTCGCCTTCACTCTCTGTCTGTTTGATTAATCCCAGTCCTGGATCCAAGACACGTTTTCAATCTTCCTTTAGTCATGCTAACAGGAGGATGTTTGAAAACTTTTCACCTAAAGTTGTGGTAACCTCTGGTTTTGTGGACTTCCAGGGGGTCGAGCAACAATAAGACGGAAACGCAAAGTAAAATAATCAAAGTCACTTTCCTGAGTACATGACAACTATGGTGGTGTTTCTTCACTCATATGGCTTCATAGGATATAAAAGCATTCCTCTTCAGTTTACAGTAATGTACTGTTAAACCAAGTTCTCTTTGGAATTTAAGGTAACATACTGTAAAAAAAAAAAAAATTGCAGTAACTTACAGGTTACTTACAGTAACTTACCGTAAAAAAACACAGGATTGTTTTTACAGTGCATATACAGAAAGGATAATGGCAAGGAACAAACACTTAAAATGTTGAAATGCCAAATGACCAGGGATATACGGACTAAAATGAAAGATAAGATTATAGGATGAGTCCCTTTAGGTCCCTACTGCAGTCTGTAGAGTGATTGGGGACGTGTGTGTCTGAGTCCAAATTAATCCAGACTTAAATGAAGGTACAGTCTGATTAAAGTGACCCCCTCCTGTCTATTCCAGTAACTTTACCTGTGATTGATAAGTCATTGTGTCATCATCACCATTTTAGGATAAAAAGGATAAAAGTCTCACTCACTCGTGAATCACATTTTAAAATAGAAGCACAGGGGTGACTATTAGTTAACCGGGGAAAGGGAAAACCCATGTTTCCTTACTCAAATGAACAGAGAGGTCAGTCCTTAAAGGGAGGACAATGGATGCATCCCAAATGGCGCCCTATTCCCTATGTAGTGCACTATGGCCCTATGGTCCCGGGTCAAAAGTAGTGAACTATATAGAGAATAGGGCACCATTTGGGACGTAACCGATCTCTTTCATCTTGATCACTTTTACTGCCCTGACCTGCCTAACTCTCCACCAATGACCACTGCATTGTCTTGGCCCGACGGGCTAATTGTGACTTGTGTTTATCATTTTTATGACTTTATCCGTGAAGACAGAGGTATGGCTGGCTTCCTGACACTCCAGGCTTCTTTTTAAACCAATCACATTATTAGGGTCAACATTGGACGCCCCGTCTTCAAACTGTATTGTTTTCGGCAGTGCAATAATGTTCCCAAACTGATAAGACCCTATCTATTTTGGGTTTTGCGCAGAAAGGGATTTGTCCCTGATACATGATTTCTGTGTTCCGGTGAAGAAGTTATTTTAAGAGTTAAGTTTCAGGGACAGCATACACTGTGTGATAAATGGGAGATACAGTCAAATCTGAAAAATATCTCTAAGATCTGTGTTGTGGTATGATCAGGATGACTTGTGGTGAGAACAAAGTGTAACCTTTATTTAACTAGGCAAGTCAGTTAAGAACAAATTCTTATTTACAATGATGGCCTACTGGGGAACAGTGGGTTAACTGCCTTGTTCAGGGGCAGAACAACAGATTTTTACCTTGTCAGCTCAGGGATTCGATCCAGCAACCTTTCGGTTACTGACACAACGCTCTAACCACTAGGCTGTAGATTGTCTTTAAAGGGGCCATCAGCAGTTAAGACATCTATTTATGGACTTAAAAATGAATGACATGTACCCATTTATTAGAATATAACTTAGAAATGCCTCATGAGCTTAGCTCAATTGTCGTACCCAATCAGAACTCAACATACTGTATATGCTTGTTTACCTCCAATGTTTGTTTACAAAGTAAAAACTATCATTTTGATATCATGGATGGTCAGTCCTTGCATCCAGGGCTCTGTCTATGAATTTCTCCAGCCCCATCACTCAGCTTTTTACCGCTTTGTTATTGTTTCTACTGTTGATTGCCCGTTTAAACAGCGGTATTGTTCCTCTGACAACTAGCTACCACATAAATAGTACTCTCCACGTCTTGGCATGCATTTGACCCCTCCGCCCTGAAAAGAAGTCCCTCAATTCATCTCATCTGTCACACATACAGGCGACGCATAATAGCACCTTCCTATTTCTATTCCTACAGTTCAACACATGTAGATGCCTATGCATCCACGTTTGTGTGCCTTTTAACTAACTGGTGAGTGCAGAATATGAGTTAATTCCTAATCTGTGCACCGTGTGGCCCATGCCTTTGAATGGGATGAGAGGGACAGTGGGGCCTTTGTATGTGACAATCGGGGTGTGAATCGATTCCTCAGGCGGTCAAATACTCTTCTCTCTTTCATGCGTGGCCTTTGCCTGGTCGAGGTGCTAAAGCGTCACCGCAGAACAAAACGCTGATACCCCCAAGGGTGCTAACTGAACACCATGTTGGTGCGAGAGGCGACCAAGGCGACCAATACCGATCAATAGTGTGTGATCAGTGGTCTACTCTCTCTCTCTCTCTCTTTCTCTCTCTCTCTCTCTCTCTCTCTCTCTCTCTCTAGGCACAGACAGGGGATCTATGGATCAATACGGTGAAGCACGAGAGCTGGAGAGGAAGAATGATCTCTTAAACAGAAGATAAGAGAGACACCATTGCATTCAGCGACAGCATAAACATCTGCATCACCGGTCTGGCTTGACTGGACTTCTACTTATTCAACACAGTGCCTTATGAAGAAACTCAATGCTACTGCATTGATATAAGTTTATAATCTCATGTGTGGTTTGTTCATTTGTTGACTAATTGATCGTTGTTTATTGCCGTGATTGAATGTCATACATTTGTCGTAAAGAGATTGCAATTACGATTTTTTTTTGGACACCATTGTTCATTTTCGGGAACTTCCTCACAAACGTAGTGACTTCTCCTTTGATGTTTGTTTGTGGCGACACGCTTTTCACAACGCTCATATCCCCTTCATATATGGAGATCACTGCACCGTCACAATGATGCTGACATAATACACATGCAGTGTATTCGGAAAGTATTCAGACCCCCCGTATCAGCCCTTACAAAAATGTCCATTCAATATAATCCACATAAGAATTCACATTTTCTGTTGCATTAGGATTATTTTCCTACTGTAGCAAACTGGCTCAAATTAAGATCCTACACCTGTATAATGCCCATAAAGGAAACACAGGACATTACACACAAAATGTGCTTGTCCACAAAGGACCCACACAGCCATATCCATTAAAATATTCTTAATCAACAGTTCTAAATAATGAACTTGTAATTGTGTTCATTAAATAACTTTCTCCAGCTATCCCGTGTCCCTACATGTTTTACAATATAATATAAAAACACCTTCAATTATGGGTATTCTTTAATGTATTGTGTTTCATATGTATGCCTAACATTCCAAATACAGCCTAATCAACTTGCAGATTTGTTCCACTTAAAACAATGGCTACTGCACATGCAGATTCTATTACTACTCCCATGCATATACAGAAGTCGGAAGTTTACACACACTTATGTTGGAGTCATTAAAACTCGTTTTTCAACCACTCCACAAATGTCTTGTTAACAAACTATAATTTTGGCAAGTCGGTTAGGACATCTACTTCGTGCATGACAAGTAATTTTTCCAACAATTGTTTACAGACAGATTATTTCACTTATAATTCACTGTATCACAATTTCAGTGGATCAGAAGTTTACATACACTAAGTTGACTGTGCCTTTAAACAGCTTGGAAAATTCCAGAAAATTATGTCATGGCTTTAGAAGCTTCTGATTAGGCTAATTGACATAATTTGATTCAATTGGAGGTGTACCTGTGGATGTATTTCAAGGCCTACCTTCAAACCCAGTGCCTCTTTTCCTTGACATCTTGGGAAAATCAAAAAAAATCAGTCAAGACCTCAGAAAATAATTGAAGGCCTCCACAAGTCTGGTTCATCCTTGGGATCAATTTCCAAACGCCTGAAGGTACCACGCTCATCTGTACAAACAATAGTACCCAAGTATGAACACCATGGGACCACGCAGCCGTCATACCGCTCAGGATGGAGATGCATTCTGTCTCCTAGAGATGAACGTACTTTGGTGTGAAAAGTTCCAATCAATCCCAGAACAACAGCAAATGACATTGTGAAGATGCTGGAGGAAACAGGAACAAAAGTATCTATATCCAAAGTAAAACGAGTAATATATAGAAAGTAACCTGAAAGGCCGCTCAGCAAGGAAGAAGCCACTGCTCCAAAACCGCCATAAAAAAGACAGACTACGGTTTGCAACTGCACATGGGGACAAAGATCATAATTTTTGGAGAAATGTCCTCTGGTCTGATGAAACAAAAATAGAACTGTTTGACCATAATGACCATCGTTATGTTTGGAAGATAAAGGGGGAGGCTTGCAAGCCAAAGAACACCATCCCAACCGTGAAGCACGGGGGTGGCAGCATCATGTTGTGGGGTTGCTTTGCTGCAGGAGGGACTGGTGCACTTCACAAAATAGATGGCATCATGAGGATGGAAAATGATGTGGATATATTGAAGCAACATCTCAAGACATCAGTCAGGAAGTTAAAGCTTGGTCGCAAATGGGTCATCCATATGAACAATGACCCCAAGCATACTTCCAAAGTTGTGGCAAAATGGCTTAAGGACAACAAAGTCAAGGTATTGGAGTGGCCATCACAAAGCCCTGACCTCAATCCTATAGAAAATGTGTGGGCAGAACTGAAAAAGCGTGTGCAGGCAAGGAGGCCTATAAACCTGACTCAGTTACACCAACTCTGTCAGGAGGAATGGGCCAACATTCACCCAACTTATTCTGGGATGCTTGTGGAAGGCTACCCAAAACGTTTGACCCAAGTGAAACAATTTTTAAGGCAATGCTACCAAATACTAATTGAGTGTATGTAAACTTCTGACCCACTGGGAATGTGATTAAATAAATAAAAGCTGAAATAAATCATTCTCTCTACCATTATTCTGACATTTCACATTCTTAAAATAAAGTGGTGATCCTAACCAACCTGAGACAGGGAATTTTTACTGGGACGAAATGTCAGGAATATTGAAAAACTGAGTTTAAATGTATTTGGAAAAGGTGTATGTAAACTTTCAACTTCATCTGTACATGCAGGCCTACCCTGGCATTATATTGTCCTCTATGGTGCTTAAATTACCGAAAAAGTAGAGGAATGTGCAGTGTGTTGTTATCACACAGCTGTGGTTTTATGGAGGAAATGCACTGTGTGTGAGTGCTTCCTCTCTGAGCTCTTCCCTTTACTCTAACGGTGTATAGAAGCAGTACTATTGACAGGAAGGTCCGACTTTAATGTTTATACCACATGTTAATTAGCCTCACATTTTAATTACTCTCCCATACGTGTTCTCATCACTCACAATGTAAGGAGGCCATACCATTCACTTAACACTCACATGTAGCATCCAGGAAATTAATACTCTCAAATATGCCTGTCTGTGCAGTCATATATCAAGACAGATGGTTTGTGACACTAATGATGCTGAACAAATGACGTGTGAAAATTGTATTTATTTTCTTCATTTGATGACAGCTTTTTTGTGGATATTATTTTACCTTTCAGTGCAGGAATTTAATTGAGTTAAGAGAATTGATCATCTACAAATATGACAGTCAAATGAACGTAGCCAGTTGTCTACATTACATACATTTCCTCAACTTTACTCAGTGACATGCACACAAAGGAATCGTTTTATCAATACTTAAGGTTGGATGTCTTTTCGAAATTCAAAGGGACTTATTGCTCCGGATGACCTGTCACTGTCTGAGTTCCTGATGTTAAAACAGATAATCTCCTGACAGGTCATTTACACACAATGGTGTGGAGCATCAGTATCAACCCAGTCACCACTCAGTACCCTCACCAAGTCAATGTGCTTTCAAAGTCGACCTCAATCTAAATATAAAGAACAACAACATTTTCCTCCATTAGAACATAAACTTATTTCCCAAAAGCCTTTCAAAGCTAACCCAAACAGATAAATTAGTCATGTAATTAGTAGTCGAATTCCGTCTATTATGGAAGGTAGAATGTGTTACAAGGATCAATAGTATTGTGTGTTGAGGACAGTGTCTGGATCTAAGCATTACACTTAGCCTCACACTTAACTTTTGAACTTTCAACCTAACCTCAATGACCAGTGTCAGATGACCAACTTCCCCCTGTGATATTCTCACAAGATAAGAGGGGAAACTCTCAGACATACAGTACATACCCACAGTCAGAGACTCTGAATACTATCCACTGCCATCAGTATACACATGCACAATACAGCATTCATACACTTACATGGTCAGCGTCCGAAATGGCGCCCTATTCCCTATTTAGTACACTACTTTTGACCAGGGCCCATAGGAAAAGTAAGGTGTCGTATAGGGAATAAGATCCACAGGCATATATTGAGACCTAAGAGAAACTTGACCACTTCTGAATGTAAAACATATCTTTCTGACATTGTGGTCGATGCGCAGCAAGTGGACCTTGAACTTTGTAGCGATTGCTGCATTTGCGCAGCAGGTTATAAGGCTTTCTGGCTCGATACCATCAAAAACATTGTCTTATTGCTGGGGGCTGTGGAGTATTTGGGACCTTATCAGATGGCCTTGTGGCTTTACAATAACACTGGCTCTATCAGGGCCAGGCAGACCCCTATCTGGCAGCGCTGGCCTACAACAACTATAAATACAGCATGCAAACTACGCACACACACACACACACTCAAGACGCTCCCAACCTGGGGTGTGTGTGCATTCACTAAAACATGGGATTTATAACAGGCTGACCATGACACTGCAGGGCAGTAAAGGGTATTATTCTAGGACCATACGTGTCAAGTGTTTAAAGTAGGAGTGCTGATCTATGGTCAGTTTTGCCTTTTAGATCACAATGATTAACACTCCCATTCGGAGTCTCTTGGCCGATGATGAGAACAACCCTATTCCACCCGAGGAGGAACTTCATTTGAATGATGTGGAGACAACGTGTGACGTTGAATCGCTGAAAGCAAATTTCACATTTCATAACCTGCTGCCACATGAATGACCACTTCAATATAATTCAAGGCCCTAGGCCTACAGTTTTGGAATCACCAGTGTGGTGCAATCAAATACATTTCCACAGAATTGTGATATCTGTGGCCACAATATTGTACGGCGATGCACAGTATGAATTCCCCTTTATTAGGTAGGAGGTCAAGCACAGATTTGATGGACCGTTTCTTATGAGGTGCAGATCTACTCCCATTGTGTGATGAAGCACAGATTTGCTGAGAAAATCAAAGCTGCTGATTTCCTGCGCTGAGGAAACCCCCTTTACGGAGAATGGCTTGATAATGCCCCAGAGCGCCCCAAGCATCCGTTCAGATAAATACATTCATAAATAAAAACACGTCCGACGACATTAAATGTATTGTTCCTCTTTCAGGCTATGAAGTAGGAACCATATTGTTTATAATAAATAAGTGTATTAGCAGTTTTGGGCCAGGTGGGTGACAAGGTCCGGGATATCCCCCTACGGCCCCCGCCACTCACACCCCTAGGCACCTACGTGCCCAGGGCAGAACGCTTCCATTTAAGGCGGTGGTGGCCTAGGAAGTGGGGTGCTGGGTAGTGGCAGGCTGACTAGGCTGAGCCCCTGTCACGTTTTCTCGTGTGATAAGAGCAGGA
Organism: Oncorhynchus clarkii lewisi; assembly: GCF_045791955.1. NCBI lineage: Eukaryota > Metazoa > Chordata > Actinopteri > Salmoniformes > Salmonidae > Oncorhynchus > Oncorhynchus clarkii. The sequence goes on from NC_092161.1 coordinate 29,366,172, forward strand.
GCAGGAAGCCATGTGAGGGCAGGAAGGAAGAGTGCTTAAGCTGCCTGGAAGGAGGGAGAGAGGGAGAGAGTCGGGAGCAGTGGAGAGGGAGACTGAGCGTGGAGAGAGAAATACCATCAACGTATATACGGGGAGTGAACGATAGTAGCAAGAGGAGAGCGGGAGTGAGAGGCGAAAAGAGAAAAGCAAGCTGTATGGGTACGTCCCCAATGATACTATGGGTCCTGGTCAAAAGTAGTGCACTACATAGGGAATATGGTGCGACTTGGGACGTTTCCTGTACTCCAGTCCAATGACCTTAGTGGAGTCTCTCTGTCTGTCTGATGAAACCACAGGCTTAGACAGGTGGGAAGGCTACAGCCCTCTGGCCACAGTGGACTGAGTTCTCTGTTGGGAAGCCCAGAGGGAAATAGGGAACCTGAAGTCCATGGGGGAAGTGGGTGGACGACTACATTTGGTTAGAGAGGCCAGGAAACACTGCTACATACATCCACAGCTCCAACAGACCACACAATGACTAAGAAGTAATATGTATGGAAATTATTAATCATAATGCCATATTGTGGTAGTAGTAGAGATAAAATATGCTTATATGATAAATGTGAATTACATAAAACCCACAAAAAAACATATACAGCTAATAATAAGTCAAACAACACATTCAACAACCCTTTCCTTCCTATGTTAAAAGTGGAAATAAATATGCGCTATGAATATAAAGACGGACACCCCATGACACACCTGAACAATTTGGGTCGTCATAGTCACAGGTGAGAATGTCAGAATCTCAGCTCCACCACTCAACTCTCTGTTTTTCTCAAATTCCCTCTTTTTAATCAGTCTGTTCATCTAAAAAGGATTTCTCTATTTTGAGGATTTTAATCCAGGGTCTGTGTTAATCTCTGGAACTCAGGGATTGGAAGAGAGTATGGACGGGGCATCAAATTAATTTCATGGGGCTCAGTGTGAACTGGGTATGGCCATGAAGGTCAAATAGTCGCTGCCGCTTTAGTTTATTTTCCAGTCATATGAAAACATATTTGGAAACTTGAAGACAGGAATTCATGTCAGCCAAAGGGTGGAAATGTAACTCAATTAAATGTTATGTGAACAAGGACTGATTATATAAAGAGCAGTCATTGTGGCAATATAGTCTTGCAGGCCAATGGATGTGGAAAAATACAGGTCAAAGATGGCTGTGATTAGGATTGATTCCACAGCGCAGGTAGACGTTGCAGGCTAGAGTGAGCCCTCCCCTGGAGCTAACTGGGATTGCACCATTCTTCCAGGGCACTCAGAGTTTACTGCACTCCATGGAAGTGTGCCAAATGGCACCCAATCTCCAATAGTGCACTACTTTTGTCCAAAGGGCTCTGTTTCAAAAACAGTGCACTATATATATATATATATATATATATATATATATATATATATACATACATACATACATACATACAGTTGAAGTCAGAAGTTTACATACACCTTAGCCAAATACATTTAAACTCAGTTTTTCACAATTCCTGACATTTAATTCTATAAAACAATTCCCTGTCTTAGGTCAGTTAGGATCACCACTTTATTTTAAGACTGTGAAAGGTCAGAATGATAGTAGAGAGAATGATTTATTTAAGCTTTTATTTCTTTCATCACATTCCCAGTGGGTCAGAGGTTTACATACACTCAATTAGTATTTGGGAGCATTGCCTTAAAAATGTTTAACATGGGTCAAATGTTTTGGGTAGCCTTCCACAAGCTTCCCACAATAAGTTGGGTGAATTTTGGCCCATTCCCCCTGACAGTGCTGGTGTTACTGAGTCAGGTTTGCAGGCCTCCTTGCTCGCACATGCTTTTTCAGTTCTGCCCACAAATGTTCCATAGGATTGAGGTCAGGGCTTTGTGATGGTCACTCCAATGCCTTGACTTTGTTGTCCTTAAGCCACTTAAGCCACTATTTTGGAAGTATGCTTGGAGTCATTGTCCATTTGGATGACCCATTTGCGACCAAGCTTTAACTTCCTGACTGATGTCTTGAGATGGTGCTTCAATATATCCACATCATTTTCCGTCATCATTTTCCGTCATCATGATGCCATCTATTTTGTGAAGTGCACCAGTCCCTCCTGCAGCAAAGCATCCCACACAACATAATGCCACCCCTGTGCTTCACGGTTGGGATGGTGTTCTTCGGCTTGCAAGCCTCCTCTGTTACTTCCGTCGTTGGAATGAGACCAAGGCGCAGTGTGGTGTCGCCGGAAGCTGTGAAATGTCGCCAGAAGCTCTGGACTGGGAACTGTCGCCGAGGCTCTGGACTGGGAACTGTCGCCGAGGCTCTGGACTGGGAACTCTCGCCGGAAGCTCTGGACTGGGAACTGTCGCCGGAAGCCCTGGACTGTGGAGGTGCACTGGAGACCTGATGCGTGGGAGTGGTACAGGTGGCACCGGGCTGATGACACGCACCTCAGGGCGAGTGCGGGGAGGAGGCATAGGACTTACTGGACTGTGGAGGCGCACTGGAGGTCTGGAGCATAGAGCTGGCACAACCCGTGCTGGCTGGATGCTCACTTTAGCCCGGCAGGTGTGGGGCGCTGGCACAGGACGCACTGGGCTGTGAAGGCGCACTGGAGACACGGTGCGTAGAACCGCATAACATGGTGCCTGACCGGCGACACACACTCCAGGGCGAGTGCGTGGAGGAGACACAGGACGCACCGGACTGGTGAGGCGCACCAGAGGCCACCGGTGCACATGGCTGGTGTCACGCTCTTCAGCACGCCCGATCTACAGCGCTCTCAACGCCAGCACCTCTCTCCGGAATCTTGCGTCGAGCTCCTCACTCGACTCCCTGACTGGCTCTGGTTCAACCCTCGGCTCCGCTGACCACTCCGTGTGCCCCCCACCAAAAATGTTTTTGGGGCTACCTCTCGTGCTTGCGTCGTGTCCAAGATTCCTGATCTTGTCGCCATTCCTCTCTCGCTGCCTCCACCTGCTTCCATGGCAGTGTCTTGTCCCCTGCCATTACCTCCTCCCAGGTCCATGATGTCCTCCACTCCTGGGCACGCTGCTTGGTCACTTGGTGTGGGATCTTCTGTTACGTCCGTAGTCGGAATGAGACCAAGGCACAGCGTGGTAAGCGTACATCTTACTAAAAACACGAAACGAACGTAAAGCTCTGTAGTGCTAAACAGGAACTATACAAAGACAAGATCCCACAAACTAAGGTGGAAAACAGGCTGCCTAAGTATGATTCCCAATCAGAGACAAGACTAGAGGGGCGGCAGGGTAGCCTAGTAGTTAGAGCGGTGGACTAGTAACCGGAAGGTTGCAAGTTCAAACCCCCGAGCTGACAAGGTTCAAATCTGTGGTTCTGCCCCTGAACAGGCAGTTAACCCACTGTTCCTAGGCCGTCATTGAAAATAAGAATTTGTTCTTAACTGACTTGCTTGGTTAAATAAAGGAAGAAAAAAAAATAAAGACAGTTCTATTTTTGTTTCATCAGACCAGAGGACATTTCTCCAAAAAGTACAATCTTTGTCCCCATGTGCAGTTGCAAACCGTAGTCTGGCTTTTTTTATGGTGGTTTTGGAGCAGTGGCTTCTTCCTTGCTGAAAGGCCTTTCGGGTTATGTCTATATAGGACTCGTTTTACTGTGGATATAGATACTTTTGTACCTGTTTCCTCCAGCATCTTCACAAGGTCCTTCACAAGGTCCTTTGCGGTCCTTTGCTGATTTGCACTTTTCACACCAAAGTACGTTCATCTCTAGGAGAGAGAACGCGTCTCCTTCCTGAGCGGTATGACGGCTGCGTGGTCCCATGTTGTTTATACTTCAGAAGCTTCTAAAGCCATGACATTGTTTTCTGGAATTTTACAAGCTGTTTAAAGGCACAGCGAACTTAGTGTATGTAAACTTCTGACCCACTGGAATTGTTATACAGTGAATGATAATCTGTCTGTTAACAATTGTTGGAAAAATTACTTGTGTCATGCACAAAGTAGATGTCCTAACCGACTTGCCAAAACTATAGTTTGTTAACAAGAAATTTGTGGAGTGTTTGAAAAACACTGACTTCTGACTTCAACTAATATATAGATAGATAGATAGACAGTACCAGTCAAAGGTTTGGACACACCTACTCATTCAAACATTTTTACTAGAATAATAGTGAAGACATCAAAACTATGAAATAACACATATGGAATCATGTAGTAACCAAAAAAGCACTAAACAAATCAAAATATTTTAGATTTGAGATTCTTTAAAGTAGCCACCCTTTGCCTCGATGACAGCTTTGCACACTCTTGGCATTCTCTCAACCAGCTTCATGAGGTAGTCACCTGGAATGCATTACAAATTAACAGGGGTGCCTTGTTTAGAGTTCATTTGTAGAATTTCTTTCCTTACTAAAATATTTGAGCCAATCAGTTGTGTTGTGACAAGGTAGGGTTGGTATAGAGAAGATAGCCCTATTTGGTAAAAGACCAAGTCCATATATATCATCCCATCTGGTTTGCGCTTAGTGGGACTATCATTTGTTTTTCAACCGGACAATGACCCAACACACCGCCAGGCTATGTAAGGGCTATTTAGCCAAGAAGGAGAGTGATTGAGTGTTGCATCAGATGACCTGGCCTCCACAATCACTCGACCTCAACCCAATTGAGAGGGTTTGGGATGAGTTGGACCGCAGAGTGAAGGAAAAGCAGCCAACAAGTGCTCAGCATATGTGGAAACTCCTTCAAGACTGTTGCAAAAGCATTCCAGGTGAAACTGGTTGAGAGAATGCCAAGAGTGTGCAAAGCTGTCATCAAGGCAAAGGGTGGCTACTTTGTGGATTTCTTTTTGAAGAACACTTTTTTTGGTTACTACGTTATTCCATATGTTATTCCATATGTTATTCCATATTCCATATTTCATAGTTTTGATATATTCACTATTATTCTACAATGTAGAAAGTAGTAAAAATAAATAAAAACCCTTGAATAAGTAGGTGCGTCCAAAATTTTCACTGGTACTGTATATATTTGCATTTTTCTTAAGTGTAGTTTTGTAATTCAATTAAAACAAGCAGACAAAAGAATTGCAGGTAACATTTTTGCAGTAAGACAATGGAGTAACCTTAGCTGTAGGTAGCCACAGGTTGTTTTCCCCACAGGCGGGCAGGGCTGCTGCGTTCTATCTAATACCAACTAGGACTATAGGGTTCTATTTGAGACGCATTCTGGTAATATGTTTTAATTGGGTGTAGTATCCTACTAAGTGTGGGTTTCTCCCTTGCTGTAAACTCTATCAGGTACAGGGGCCTCCCCAGCTGCCACTAAGCAGTAAATAAATATGAGACTATTGTTTTCCTGCAGCCTAACTGTCCTTGCTCTCCCGTGCTGAGTAAATGCACACATACAATGGGAGGCCGGGCCGCAGTGTCAGTCGTCATCTCCCTGGATCCCCGCTCCAGCTCTCCTCACCATGGGAAAGTGGCTGCGGAGGAAAGGAGAGGCTGACAATGAGGTAAGTTGCAACCGATGCTTTTCCCAAATGAGGTTTTACATGGAGTCAGCCTGCATACGTTCGACGAAACACCCGGCTCACAATTTTTTATGGCTTCCACAGCGACATTACAGTAAATGTGAACGGGTCTCAGATCCCAACAAATCTAATCGAATCAAGTTTTATTTGTCACAGGCGCCGAATACAACAGGTGTAGACCTCACAGTGAAATGCTTACTTACAAGCCCTTAACCAACAATGCTTTAAGAAGTTTTAAGAAAAAGAAGTGTTAAGTAAAAAATAGACAAGTAAAAAATAGAAACTAAAAGTAACAAATAATTAAACAAACAATAGAAGAAGAAAAACAATAGCGAGGCTATATACAGGGGGTACCGTTACAGAGTCAATGTGGGGGGGGGGGGGGGGGGGGGCAGCACCGGTTAGTCAAGGTAATTGAGGTAATATGTACATGTAGGTAGAGTTAAAGTGACTATGCATAGATAATAAACAGAGAGTAGAAGCAGTGTAAAAGAGGGGTCTGGGTAGCCCTTTGATTAGCTGTTCAGGAGTCTTTTGGCTTGAGGGTAAAAGCTGTTAAGAAGCCTTTTGGACCTAGACTTGGCGCTCTGGTACCGCTTGCCGTGCGGTGGCAGAGAGAACAGTCTATGACTTGGGTGGCTGGAGTCTTTGACCATTTTTAGGGCCTTCCTCTGACACCATCTGGTATAGAGGTCCTGGATGGCAGGAAACTTGGTCCGAGTGATGTACTGGGCCATACACACTACCCTCTTTAGTGCCATGCGGTCAGAGGCCGAGCAGTTGCTCTCGATGGTGCAGCTGTAGAACCTTTTAAGGATCTGAGGACCCATACCAAATCTTTTCGGTCTCCTGAGGGGGAATAGGCATTGTCGTGCCCTCTTCACAACTGTCTTAGTGTGTTTGGACCATTAGTGTGTGGACACCAAGGAACTTGAAGCTCTCAACCTGCTCCACTACAGCCCCGTCAATAAGAATGGTGGAATGCTCAGTCCTCCTTTTCCTGTAGTCCACAATTACCTCTATTACAACAGGGTTACATTATTGTTGATATCATTTTTTGTTATCTTATATGGCACTCTTTCAGTGACATTTTATTAACCTTTGAGAGGAGAAAACAACTATAGCATTCGGCGTGTTGATTTGTCCTTCCTGAAGGGTGTGCAACTGCTGGGAAGATAACCCCCATTAAAGACTGAAAGTTGTGAGGCTTAGTGGCCACCTCAGGGTGGGTGGCTTCCTCTGCTGTTTCTCCACAGGAAAAAGGCGGACAGCCATAGTACTGTAGTCTCCGAGAATGCCTGGAAGAATGAGCTAGGAGGCTTTGAGCTATAGGCTGTGGCGATTTTAGCATGTACTCTTGGTGGGGCAACATCACCCCTATTCTTTTAATGCTTGCCAGCAAAGCCACTACAAAACAATTCATAAATTGGATTACTACGGTGATAAATGGCGCCCACAAACCAAACGGTGCCCACAAACCTTTAGAGCCGACATAAAGCTGTCCCAACAGCAGAGGCCCAACAGCAGTCCCAACACCTTACCACTGCTACACCTGGCTATCAGCGGAGCCTTGTTTGGCAGCGAAACAGTTAATTCAGCCTCATTTACGGCCTTTTAAAAAACATAGTTGATATGGGTGACTTGCTTAAACAAAAGTGGTTTCTACTGACAATTGAGATGTACAAACTATGGCATAAGGGGATGACAAGCGGATAAGAGGCAGTAAGGTTCTGCATTTATTTTCTTAGTCAACCTTGTGTTCTGTTTCGTTGTGTTCTTGAACGTAGCCCTGTCTTTCATTTTTGTTAATTGATTTCACCTGTGTTAGTTACTTACCTGGTCTCCTCAGCTCCTTATTTAGTTATGTTTATGCCTTTGTGGTATTGTTCATTTTGACTCTATTAAGCCTTTTCCTAGCTCGTTTATGAGAACCAGTTATAGCCTTCAGTCCTAGTTTGGATTCACCTGCATGTTTGCCTACCTGTGTATGACCATTACCTGTGACCAAGATTCCTGCCTTCTGCAAAGGCAAAATAAACACCTGCCGTGCTCTGCGTGTGATTCTACACCTTTTTCTCCGAGTATTCATTAGAGGCAATCCGTAATTTTGGTTAAGACATTAATGAGCATGCTAGGACGGAAGTAGTCAATACACCTATTTGTTCAGCACTTTTGATATGTACAGCAACAGAATTCAGAACATGGGCCGTTCTTACAGCATTCTCCCTGTACACCAAGTCATAACTCTAGGATAAATAAAGGGGACATATAAGCATAGGCTACATGTGCACCACCAAGTCAGAACAGTAGTCAAAGTTATGATGGGCAAAAGGGAGCAAATTATTATGGTGAGGCACATTGGCTACTAACAGCTTACTACACAACATACACTTAGTACTTTCTTAGCTACAATATACATATTTCCTTTACATATTAGAAGACCTTTTTAGACTCACCTTGCTGTGCTTACTTCAACAGGAAGGTGGTGCGACGGTCCTTTGTGTGCAAATTTTGTCATCAGTCTGGCATTCTCTGGATTTATGGTGCTTTCAAGACAACTGGGAACTTGATCTTTAGGTCGGAGCACTGAAAAAAGGCTTGAGTTCCCGACTTGGAATTCCGAGTTTAATCCCAGTCGGCGCTATTTTTTTTTTCCAGAGTTCCCATTTGTCTTGAACTCACTGAAGTATGAGATTTCCCAGTTCTGAGTTTCAGGTGTTTTGAAAGCGGCAGAAGTCATGCTGGATTGACAGCATGGCCAATGCTGAATGTTTGTCCTTTTAAGCTTGGAAAAGAGACCCTTAAACCCAGACTCGGACCACACATCCACTACACTGAATAGCAGGCCAGTGACTACTTTGCAATGCTTGCAGTTAGCCACTGATTCCTTTCTAACCACTCATTGTTGAATTTGCATTTTCCAACTTCTTGTGTAAGGTTTATGGCCAACGAGCACCAATATGTTTTATCTATAATTTCTCTTCATCGTTTCTCTTCACATGACAAGTATTTGGCAGTGAATTGTCAACTTGATTCATGATGACTGCTAGTATGTTGAAAGTATGTTGACTTGATCAGCCCAATCAAAGTGTGTGTGTGTGTGTGTGTGTGTGTGTGTGTGTGTGTGTGTGTGTGTGCGCGTGTGTGTGTGTGTCGTGATTTGACATCATTTTATCTGTGGCCAATGACCTTGAGCCTTCTTGGATGGGCACTTCCAATGTAACTACGGCAGCACCCAAGGGGCTTGAATTTTTGAGCTCTCCCTGTAGATTTTGCGATGGTGTAGTGTCCCCATGAGTGAGCGAACACTGAGCCAATCTTGGCACAACTAGAGAACATTACCAACCCCTACGCTTCGTATTTTCCGCTGGCTGCCCAATGACCACAGAAAGCACTCAGCTAGGCTGAAACACCTTCATTTTGGAGCTGCCTTCCTCAAGAAAGCAAAAAAGAGACCATGTTTGTATGCGGCTTTATTAACTCAATGATTTTGGGGGATTTTTTAAAACATTTTTTGCAAACTGATGTGACACGTATTAACAGCTAAATAACAAAAAGCATGACACCTTTGCTACAGGTTGCTACTGGCTATAGGTACCCAGACCCAGAGAGGCCCCAAGAGGAGGCACATTACTCAGGCTTGTCCCTATCCTAAGCGAGCTCAAGTTGCCCAGGCCTGCCTATGCCTGGCACAGGCAGCGGACACTGCAGCTCCATCGCATAATCACCGATGACATACATGGAGTAGTTTTCCAGATTGGTTTTCCTGTTTCTCCAGCTGCGAGGCGGCAAACAGTACAGGAAGAATAACAGAGGTTGCAGCCAGGCTCCCAGAAAGTGGCATTTATAAACAGAGCACAAATAAAAGTTGAAAGGCGCACTGCTCTACTCCTGAGAGCCTAAGAGAGAGGGGGAAGTGAGGCCAAATCCTCCCTTTTAACACCCACTGCCTTTAAACTGCAGGCAGCCTAGTGCTTAAGCGCATTTGCCCAGTGACCGAAAAGTTGCTGGTTCGAATCCCTGAGCTGACTAGGTGAAAAAGAAAATCTGTCAATATGCCCTTGAGCAGGGCACTTGTCCAACATTTCTCCTGTAAGTCAGTCTGGATAAGAGCGTCTGCCAAATGACACAAATGTAAAAACCCTGCTCACTTTGCTATACCACCTTCAAATGCTTCCAAAAACATTCTGTGACCCCCCCCCCCCCCCCCCCCACCCCCCCCATTTCCTCCAGGTGACATTTTTATAATTACAGTAAAAGGCCATGTCAATCTACACACCTTACGATAAGATACCGCAAATCAACATATAGGCTATGTGAAATAACAACATCAATCTCATGGGTGTGTACTCAGGTGCCAATGTGGTGGCCCTCTTTGCTCTGTCAGGTCAGGTGGCTATCCTGTAGGCAGAAGATATGGGCCATTGTCATACAGTGGTGCTCCGGTCAGCATTGTGACTGCAGCTGAGAACTAGCTACCCTGCTGAGAGGCTGGGGCTGTATCACTCGGGCTTACCCTGCTAAGCCAATTACCACAGGTGTTAAAGTCCTCGTGTCAATACAAGCTAACAGGTGCCCACCATTGAGGGTGGAACAGCAGGATGGAGAGCGTGTGAGGACGAAGGTGTGAGGGGACGGCCAGATTGTGCCCCCATGAGACATGCTGTTGGAATTGCTACTGGAATTCTCATCGTACGGAGATGTCAGGCAGTGACACACACGGACGGACGTCGGACGCACGCACGCTCACACGCACACAGGTATTGTTCACGTCCCTGACCATCACACATTGCTAACAGATTCCTTTACCTTCGAGAATAGGTCGTCCAGAGAAGGCACATTCCACAGACACATCAAAGACCATCGAGGAAGAACTGTGACCGACACATCTTAAATTGTATAGGAGCTTGTTACTGGGATTTAGAGTTTAAACTGCAGAGGAAGGGTGTGCTTTGTTTTAGTGTCCACTACTGACCTGATATTTATTTACAAACAACATGATAACGGCGTCATTATTATTACCTAATCAATACCTTTCTATTCCTATGGGATTCTAGGCTACATGGGGCGGCAGGTAGCCTAGTAGTTCGAGCGTTGGACTACTAACCGAAAGGTTACAAGATCAAATCCCTGAGCTGACAAGGTAAAAATCTGTTGTTCTGCCCCTGAATAAGGCAGGTAACCCACTGTTCCTGTTCCTAGAATTTGTTTCTAACTGACTTGCCTAGTTAAATAAAGGGAAAAAAATAGGTAGCACTGAGCACATTTCAGTAAATATCAAATCAGTACCAATTGTTAAATACATATGAATGACATTCATTAATCATTATAATGTATTACATTTGTAAAGCACATGCAGGTTAAATATTTTAACCTGATAGTGACCTAGAATTATTTTGCTTATGAAGGGATGCCCCAGGTGCATTGAGGTATGGAGAAAGCACAGGGAATCTTTTCCTGTGACGTGTCGACACGGCAACACGCCATCTGGAAGGCACATCAAATCAGTCTCATCAAATCATCAAAACACAACTGCACAAACAGTCAAACACTCACATGCATACTCCTACTCTGAGTCATAGTGCACTGTGAGACATTCAGGAAGCGCTCTGACGTCATTTCCAGAGGACGTAGTGTACGAGTGTAGGGTAGTGGGCTTGGTGCTAAATAAACAAACTCCAGATGATCACTGTGAGGGTAGCTCCTGTGAGTTACTCATTGTTAGTTACTCATCGACCTTACACTGATCTAAGTGTCCAGGGACGGGTTTTTCAAAAATTATCTATCCTGATTTGTAAGCTGTCAGATTGGATTAAATAGAAGGAATAGAACGGGAGTCCCCATTCAAGTCAAGGATTCGTCCGTTCTATTCATTCTATTGCTATGCATTTAATCCTTAGGAAAAATCCAAACAGATAACTTTTGAAAAACTGGGCCCAAGTGATCATTTACAAAAGTATAACTCAACAGATTGTTTTTGGTCAAACATACACAAATACAAATTGCATGCACGCATGCGCTCACAAACACACACACACGTACGTACGCACGCACACACAGCACATACGACACATACATTGAGGGTTGTTTGTGTAATCAGTTCCTATATGTGTTTGTTGACAGTCTCTGGGCTCAGGGGCTCTAATAGAGTATTGTATCTTCCCAGCAGGTCACAGGGGCCACACCCAGATGCCCCATTCTATTCAGTCTATCTGTCAGACTAAAACCCTATTACTGTAATCAGCTGTCTGGTTCTCTGGTGGTGTCTCCCAGTTCCCAGGTCTCTGTCTGGGTCCCTGAGTCCAGAGGCACTTACTCCACTCCACAGAAGGACCCCCACTGTGTTCCCCGTGGAGACCAAAGGTCCCCACTCCCCATCACCTCTCCTCTTTCCTCTCTCTCTTCTCCCACCTCCATTCTCCTCTCTTCCTTCTCTTCTCCCACCTGCCTTCTCCTCTCTCCATTCTTCCCCTCGCATCTCTACCTTCTCCTTATCCCTCTCCATTGTCCCCGGAGACAGTGGCCAATGCCAGGTTCCTACCCCAACCAGTCAATTATAGCCTGTGTCTGTGTAAAGACCTGTGAGATTAACAGGTGAAATCCCTTTGAAACTGTGGGACTGAGACTACCCTGATGAGGTTATTGTAATCTGATTGGCCCAATTAGAGCTTGATGGGAGTCGCCCCCGATAGACTCATAATTAACTGTTCTGCCATCAGATTTTTATCAGAGACAGATATTTGATTAATGAATTGGTTTTAAAAGGTGGTGGTTTTATAGGTTTTAATCTCAAGCACGCTGTACACCTACAGCGGACGGTGGGCATTTTAAGCTGGAGTCAGACACACATTCCCCTGCCTATTTATTTTAATTAATTAATGAATGCATTTAATCATTTCCCGGGCTCTTTATGTGGTCCATTTCAGTGGCATGTCTATCAAACAGACTTTCTATTACATTATATACAGGAACACAGTCAGTTTCTAGTTAAGAAGCCATTGAGTGTCTTACTTCATACTGTTTCCTGTTTGAGTTTCCTTCTCGTCCACAGACAGAGGAGACATTCCTGAAGGAGAATTCACGGATGAGCACTATCAGTAGAGAGCAGCCCTGGATTTACCCCAAATGCACCCTGTGCCTAGAACAGGAAATCATTGATGACCTTCATGTTTGAGTTGAAAGAAGAAAATCTCCAATTATAGCTGTTAAAATCTGAAGAATGCCCTCTGTAAGCAAATGCCGACCTATTTTTAGGTTGAATGTAAACCCAAGCTATTTATAAGATCAATACTCTACATACCGAATTCTAATATTTATGGATGTAATCTCTAACTACGAAACTGTTTTAGTCCTAGGAATGTCTCCTTAGGACCTGCCACATAGTTGACACATCAGTCTCCAGATTCCATAAATTCTTCCCAACTGATAACTGAATGCATTTCTAAGACATTCCACCTTGAAAGTATACACATTTCCTGAGTATAATGTAAATATGCAATATTATGCTAAACTAAATTTTTGATCACTTCAATTTATATTTATCCCCTGTCTCGGCACAATAGCGCAAAAAGATGGATAATTCACGTACAATTTCTACTTCACAAGTAGATTCACTCATTATAAATCTAAGGAATTAAATTAATTGTTTCCACTTGCCCTACTGGTGTCCTCTGCTGTTTACTGTTGATCATAGGAATCCTTTCACTGCTATTGTTGACACTGTCTTTGTTTGTCCTTCAGGAAATCCCTGAAACTGAATATTAATTGTTGCTAAGAGACTAAACTACAACAGAAAACACTTGAGGAAATTTTTATGAGTTTAGAGAGAGAGAGAGAGAGAGAGAGAGAGAGAGAGAGAGAGAGAGAGAGAGAGAGAGAGAGAGAGAGAGAGAGAGAGAGAGAGAGAGAGAGAGAGAGAGAGATGCAGATATATCAAGCCTTATCCTGTTTATTGAGTAGTTGTTGTAAACTACATGACCAAAAATATGTGCATTCATATGGAGTTGGTCCCCCCTTTACTGCTATAACAGGCTTTCCACTAGATGTTGGAACATTGCTGCAGGGACTTCCCTTCACTGGGAGGTTTCCCTTCAATGGAACTTAGGCGTCTAGGCCGAACAATGAAAAACAGCTCCAGACCGTTGTTCCTCCTCCACCAAACTTTACAGTTGGCACTATGCATTCGGGCAAGTAGCGTTCTCCTGGCATCCACCAAACCCAGATTCGTCCGTCAGACTGACAGATGGTAAAGCGTGATTCATCACTTCAGAGAACGTGTTTCCACTGCTCCAGAGTCCAATGAGGGCGAGCTGTACCACTACTCCAGCTGACACTTGGCATTGTGCATGGTGGTCTTAGGCTTGTGTGCTGCTGCTCAGCCATGAAAACCCATTTCATGAAGCTCCCGATGATCAGTTCTTGAGCTGTCGTTGCTTCCGGAGGCAGTTTGGAACTCGGTAGTGAGTTTTGAAATTGAGGACATATTTTTTTCTTTCAGCACTCGGCGGTCCATGTGAGCTTGTGTGGAATACAACGTTGTGGCTGAGCTGTTGTTGCTTCTAGACGTTTCCACTTCACAATAGCAGCACTTGCAGTTGACCAAGGCAGCTCTAGCAGGAAAGAAATGTGACGAACTGACTTGTTGGAAAGGTGGCATCCTACAAGTGTGACGGTGCCACATTTGAAGTCACTGAGCTCTTCAGTAAGGCCATTCTACTGACAATGTTTGTCTATGGAGATTGGATGACTGTGTGCTAGATTTTATACACCTGTCAGCAACGGGTGTGGCTGAAATAGCCGAATCCACTCATTTGTATATATTTGTATATTAGTGTATTTATGTGTGAGAGAGAGTCTCTCAGTCACACATAAACACAGTGTCTGAGGGGTTTACATGAGTATCATGGGAATGGATCTGACGTCAGATGTCTTCCGTTCATTCAGGTGGCTGTCGGTTGGAGCCTGGAAGTGCTGAGGAGAGCAGCTCTTCAGGCCCCTAATCAGCCCTCTCTCCCTGGGCCTCCATCCTGCACTTCCCCCTTCCCCACAATAATAACCGTCCCTGTCATTATTCAATGTTTCCTCATGTGAACCCTTCATAAACGATGCTTATGAAAATATGTGTTGGTGAATCTGAGTGGGGTTGGTGGGGAGTGGGAACTTGTGATGTGTTTTAATTTTAGCATGGAGCTCTGCCTGTCTGGCCCTATGCCCTGCCACAATGCTTGACGAGTCAATAGTTTGCACTGGGTTAGCCCAGTCAGGTTGGGGCAGAGTGGGATAAACATTTTCATAAATGGATAAACATTTGGCAGCCAGAGGCATACGATTTGGGAGATGTGTAATATTTTTTGGCATATTTTTAGAGCCTTTGTGAGATGTTTTAAAATGAAACAGGAAGTTTGGAAGTTTATGCCCCTGGCGCCATTTCCCTCCCAACGCCCGGGGACGAGAAATACACAGGGCTAGAGATAAAACAGTATGTCAACAGCCTGGCTTCTGCCAACGGCTGGACAAGCAATAACTCGGACAGCCTCTCAGTCCACTCCAGTTTGTTGATATAACTAATAAATATTCCAGATCATTTGTAGCCAGTCATCCATCATAATAGAAATTCAAAAGAAACTCGTTCTTTATAAATGAATCTGTTGAAATGTTGTATAATTTGGTGCACCACACTTTTGAATCTGTTACATGTAGCATTCGCATTAGAGTATGTTCTGTTAATTACTACAACAACAACAAAAATGTAAAGGTTCTTTTAGATATATTTATAAGACATATTTGGTTGGGAAACCACTCTTTTATCAATAAGAGTACATTTTGACAACAACAGAACAAACCATATGAATAATAATGCTAAATGTTTAAAACGTGTAACGTAATTTCCATACATCTCAATAGTAACAATAGGTTGGGGGAAAAAATATAATTTCAATAAATACATTTGGGAGTTAACATGCTGTACATGCTGTACTGGTGATCATTTTACTCCAGGGGCTCCGGCTGGCATGTGGACGGGCCAAAGTACTGTTCAAACTCACTGGGGTCCAGATCATAGAGCATGTCCAGCTGAACCTGCTCCAGGTAGAACTCCAGAGAGGGGCCAGTAGGGGGGTACACCTGGGGGCCCGAGGCCCTGAAGTCCCCTTGCTCCCCGTGAGACATAGCACAGGCTGGGTTAGGGGGCCCACACTGCTGCAGCCCATGCTGGGTAGAGTAGTACGGATGAGGCTCTGCTGGGTATGCCTCAGTGTTAGAGTACATTAGAGGCTTGTTAGAGAATGTGGCTGCTGGATTTGTGTAAATGAACCTGTCTGGGAAGGTCTCCCTGGGAAGATGGGAAAAGTATGCCTGGGAGGATGGGTAGGTGGCTGGATGTGGGTAGGCTTGCTGCTGATGGGACTGGTTCTGGATGAGGTAGTTGAGGTCATAAGGCCTGGTAAAGCCTTTACTGCAGAGGGTGGAGAGAGGGACAGTGGCCTCCACAGGCAGGGGCCCTTTGGGGCCCTTCTTCAGCTGCTTCTTTCTGCGAGGCCGGTACTTGTAGTTGGGATGGTCAATGGTGTGCTGTACTCTCAGGCGCTCTGCCTCCTGCATGTAGGGCCGCTTCTCTGCCAGAGACATGGCCTTCCATGTCTTACCTGCAGCAAAACAATCATGTCAGTTATCAGTATATAATTGTTGAAATATGAATAGTCTCGTCATAGTTTTAATTTAAATGGGAATTATTTGAATTAAACTTACCGAGAATTTTGCTGAGGTCGGTATTCTCCAGGTCAGGGTTGAGTTGGGCCAAGCGTCTGCGTTCCTCCTTGGTCCAGATAATGAAGGCGTTCAGCGGCCTTCTGACCCGCGTCTCTGCGGATGATTTCGGCTCAGGACTGGCGCAGCTGGAGTCAGAGTTGACCGAGATAGGACTGGTTGGGCCAGAGCCGGGGGACTTCGCCTCGGACATCAGCTCACTCTGGGAAGACTCACAGCAGAACTTGTCGCTTTCAAACATGGCTTTCGTTGGGCACAGTTCGAAATGTGTGGAGATCGGATCAAAGTACATGGTTACTATCTTTTTAACCTTTGACGTTGCTCTCCTACTCCAGTATTGATGGAGACCGGCTATATGCGCTCCTTCCACCAATGGGAGCCCAGGAGGAGTGGATTTAAGGTGTGAAATCCAGGTGTTTTCTCAAGTCATTGATAGTCCTTGATGCCTCAATCTATCATCAGTCATTCATCAGTCATGAAACCGAAATTGACATTTAATATTAAATCAAAAGAATACACGTAAGCCTATTATTTCCTTTTCGACAAAAATGAATTTATAATATCCCTTTTAAAATGTTTCGTGATAAATGCTGTCATGATTCGCTGCAATGACTGCTCGATTGCATCACGACAATCTTGGCAAAGTTGACATAGGCCTAGATGTCTTCACAGGCTGTTAATAAGGTATTCATTGCGGATTTACTTTTTAGGAATCTGGCAAATTCCTATGCCTAAAATGAATCGGATGACTACTTTATTCCCCCTTTGATATATCTTTCTGTTTTTTTTATTGAGGCATTACCTTTTCCTGTGTGTGATAAACAAAACGAGATAAATTGGCTGTCACTCTAACATTAAAGTTATGTGGCAGTACTTTAGTTATTCATTAAAAGACCACGGGCCACGTGCAAATTGCCCTCTCCTCTTATCAGGTCCACTGTCTCTATCAAAGCACATTTTACAGGACGGTAACAAACATGATCAAGGCAGATTTATTATAAGATTAAGGCGCACAAATGTTTACCACCAACAAAAGAGGTATATCAACTTTTGAAAAGGCCGCATTACAAGCTCACCTTTGTGTGTGACAATGGTCTATTTCAAGTCGATTCATCAGTAGGTCTATAATAAAATAAATAGGCTATTGAGCTAATGCCATCTTGGACATGCTGTGGGTGTTCATGGGTTAACACAAAGACATATCCATTATGTCATATCCAGTAATACATATGTAAGAAAAATATGTAGCCTATTTTAAACAGGCCTTTTTGACAGTTGGCGTGCATGGTCCTGTTGCCTTTGCCCTGTCAGGTTTTTCGGAGTGATAAGATTTGCACAGGAAGTCCTAAAAGGTCAGGAAGGAAAATCTATTGGAGTTGTGTGGTACAAGGGACAGTGTAACCCCCCAGAGAGCTAGGGCGAGCTTGTTTTCATATAAACATGTTTCATTTTTACAACTCCTGAGATTGTTCATGAGCTCACAAACTTCGATGTCAAAATAACCTCAGCGAGTCAACAAACCCTGGCTGCTCGCGCAGCCTTTGAGTTCAGTCAATATGTTCCTGTTGATTTACAATTTGCATGACTAGTCTAAAAAAGTCTTAACATGACATAATTCCTCTCGGTTTCATCTGATAATCCCACTCTATTTTCTTTGAGTACACATCTGATTATACATCCCATCAACTTCAACAATGGAGGCTAGGGTCATTACAAGCAGTTTATGTCGATGTGGAATCAAGACTACATAGAGGAACGCCCGTCATCCATTCTGGCCTGTACCTGAAACTTTTTCTTTGTGGCTAGACGACTTGCTGTCATGTCTTCAGCCTCTGCTGTTAATGTCAAAACGGCATATAATGGGTCTTATTGTGAGAATACACACGACAGTGTGCTTCATTCATTTCGGCCTCCACCTGCACTGTTTTGTAGCGACAGACCAATTGCTGTTATGTAGTCCATGTCTTTAGGCCCCGTAAAAAAAAAGGTAATGGATGTTGACACCTTGGTCAAACAGAGTCAGTTCTGATGTTGTTGCCTCGGTTAATTCAATAACAGGGGGGGGGGGGGTCAAGGTTTATTTTTCTTTTAGATCCTCCTCTTTTAGACCGTTTAAAGTAGACTCTTCAAAGTAGAGAGATCGGTCTGAGAGTCGGCACAACGAAACTTTGGGCCCGGAGGTGTATGTTTGTGAATCGATACAATCTATGCTTGCTTATTAGACCGTCTAATGGTAACATAACGAAGTAATCGAATTGAAGTGAAGTACTCCAATTGAAGCATAGGCTAGCCACACTAAATGTGGCTGAGTAGGCTATAGCCCTATTTGTTTAAATTGCTCTAGGCCTAGTAAAATATGTTAATGAGGTTTATATTTTCATGATCTCGCACAGGGTCCGTTGATTGCGCGCTTTGACGTTGCATACGAAACTAATCACATTAAGTTACATAGCCCAATGGAAATTTCAAATGATTTTTTCAAATTCATTTTCGTTATTGTTTATTAGTTTACAAACGAATGAGTTAAAGACATACATTTTGTAGGAATATAGCCATGTCATATACTTTACTAGATGTCCACACGATCGAGTTACACGACACAAGGAGTACTTATGTGATAGCAAGTATTATTAGCATAATAAAGCCAATAAAAAACGTATTTTTTGTATACCCACAAAATGTATTTCAATGTTTTTCAGGGACTGTAAGAATTAGGGTTAGAATCCACATCCGAGTGTTAGAAAGCACACAGACAGCTGCCGTGAGAAAAGCGCTAATGGATTTAATTAATTCGCTTGAACGACTCAGCATGAATACAATAATGTTAGTTTCGGTTGACGTTTCTGTAAATTGGGCAAATATTGGAGAATTTAGTAATATCTGACATTGAAAGTAGCTCATCTTATTTCCCCCTTAATTATGTTATCTATTTACAGTTGATGTCGGAAGTTTACATACACTTACGCTGGAGTCATTACAACTCGTTTTTCAACCACTCCACAAATTTCTTGCTAACAAACTATAGTTTTGGCAAGTCGGTTAGGACATCTACTTTGTGCATGACGCAAGTCATTTTTTCCAACAATTGTTTACAGACAGATTATTTCACTTATAATTCACTGTATCACAATTCCAGTGGGTCAGAAGTTTACATACACTAAGTTGACTGTGCCCTTAAACTGCTTGGAAAACCACTGAAAATGATGTCATGGCTCTAGAAGCTTCTGATAGGCTGATTGGCATAATTTGAGTCAGTTGGAGGTGTACCTATGGATGTATTTCAAGGCCTACCTTCAAACTCAGTGCCTTTTTGCTTGACATCATGGAAAATCAAAAGAAATCAGCCAAAATTGTAGACATCCACAAGTCTGGTTCATCCTTGGGATCAATTTCCAAACGCCTGAAGGTACCACGTTCATCTGTACAAACAATAGTACGCAAGTATAAACACCATGGGACCACGCAGCCATCATACCGCTCAGGAAGGAGACGTGTTCTGTCTCCTAGAGATGAACGTACTTCAATGCGAAAAGTGCCAATTCAATCCCAGAACAACAGCAAAGGACCTTGTGAAGATGCTGGAGGAAACAGGTGCAAAAGTATCTATATCCACAGTAAAACGAGTGCTATATCGACATAACCTGAAAGGCCGCTAAGCAAGGAAGAAGCCACTGCTCCAAAACCTCCATAAAAAAAGACAGACTACGGTTTGCAACAGCACATGGGGACAAAGATCGTACTTTTTGGATAAATGTCCTCTGGTCTCATGTAACAAAAATAGAACTGTTTATCCATAATGACCATCGTTATGTTTGGAGGAAAAAGGGGGATGCTTGCAAGTCGAAGAACACCATCCCAACCGTGAAGCACGGGGGTGGCAGCATCATGATGTGGGGGTGCTTTGCTGCAGGAGGGACTGGTGCACTTCACAAAATAGATGGCATCATGAGGACGAAAAATTATGTGGATATATTGAAGCAACTTCTCAAGACATCAGTCAGGAAGTTAAAGCTTGTTTGAAAATGGCTCTTCCAAATGGACAATGACCCCAAGCATACTTCCAAAGTTTTGGCAAAATGGCTTAAGGACAACAAAGTCAATCCTATAGAAAATTTGCAGGCAGAACATAAAAAGCGTGTCCGAGCAAGGAGGCCTACAAACCTGACTCATTTGCATCAGCTCTGTCAGGAGGAATGGGCCAAAATTCAACCAACTTATTGTGGGAAGCTTGTTTGACCCAAGTTAAACAATTTAAAGGCAATGCTACCAAATACTAATTGAGTGTATGTAAACTTCTGGCCCACTGGGAATGTGATGAAAGAAATAAAAGCTGAAATAAATCATTCTCTCTACTATTATTCTGACATTTCACATTCTTAAAATAAAGTGGTGATCCTAACCAACCTGAGACATGGAATTTTTACTGGTACGAAATGTCAGGAATATTGAAAAACTGAGTTTAAATGTATTTGGCAAAGGTGTATGTAAACTTCCAACTCCATCTGTACATGCAGGCCTACCCTGGCATTATATTGTCCTCTATCGTGCTTAAATTACAGAAAAGGTAGAGGAATGTGCAGTGTGTTGTTATCACACAGCTGTGGTTTTATTTCACATTCTTAAAATAAAGGGGTGATCCTAACTGATCTAAAATGGGAATGTTTACTAGGATTAAATGTCATGAATTGTGAAAAACTGAGTTTAAATGTATTTGGCTAAGGTGTATGTAAACTTCCGACTTCAACTGTACCTTTGGCATTTACTGGTCATAAAATAAGACATTTTGATTTATTTTTAGAGTTGTCCTAGATTTTCATTATCTTCTTAACCATTCTGTTTTGTCATGAACTGCAGGTAGGTGAGTAATGATTCATCGAATTGGTTTCTTAATCTCTGAATGGATGTGCTGTTGCTGAATGGTCACTATAATGTTTGTATGGGGATTGTTCTCTGAAGATTCCCCATCACAATGTTCCATTGTATTGGACAGAAGTCATATATGAGACACTCCTCTCTGTCTTCAGTCTGATTTGGAGTGAGCCAGGATGGGGGTCTCCAGGTGCCTCCACTCCAGTCGACCTGCCCGAGGAGCACCTTCTCTGCTACACGCTCACTGGATTACCGGGGCTGTGGGAAGATGCAGCCATAGACAGGTCAGAATAAAGATCCCTGCTAGGACAGTGGCTTGGATGTGGATCATGTATGTACCTGCCTAGGACATGCTGGAGCAAATCCTGTCCCTCGATGGACCTAGGACATGCAGTAGAAAGAGGAAGCTCACTGGATGGAGTGACGTGAGGTTGATTAGCTGGATATACTCATCTTAATCACCAGTGGGACCGTATTGCATTGTGTCAGTGTGCGGTGTGCTCGCAGGGGGTTACACTTGTAGAATGATCTTCACCAACCATACTTTGAAACGCTGTGTGTTTGAAATAACTACAAGGACAAGTGTGCAACAAAAAAATGGAGACCCCAAAAAATAGAGTATTTCTAACAAGAGGATGTAAAGCAAGGTCATGTGTCTTGGGGGCTTTGTTAACGAACCTCTGTATTCCAGTGGACTCGTATAAAACAGGCCCACATGGAGATACGGGTGAGTTTCCATACAGTGGCTGTTCATAGCAAACTGTGATCTGAGGTTTGAGGTGTGACCTGCATTGTCACAAAACCGTGTGAGATGGCATTATGTGGAGTGGGTCTCTGCATGGTGACTGTTGGTTCAGACTCCTACTGTATTGTATGGACCCAGGAGGCTGGCATCGGTTACACTGTCAGCCTCAGACATCATTCTATGCAGCAGCCTTCCCCCCTCTTCTCTCCTTCTGCCTGCATCCAGCCAGTGCTAATCAGGTATTTGAGCACACACTGAGGCCTCAGCCCTGGGTGCCAGCCCCAGCACTTGTAAACAGTGCCCTGCCCTGGTCTGTCCTACGTGGGGTTAACTGAGAGGATTACCCCCCCCCCCCCTTAATGTGGCTTAATGTGGTCTCATTAGTTGAACACAATGATGTCCCCACCTCTCAGAGCAGATAACACGCCATGCTTTTAGCCCCAAACAGAGCTTAAAACCCATCCTCAGACCATCAAACTCAGGCTGCAGACAGCGCTGCAGTAGCAGGGGCCAGACACAGAATGGGTGTATTAGGCTATCATATCATTTTTGCGGTTATTTCATCATGATTGTGTATTTATTTAAGGGTGATTTGCATTTTTTTTTTAAAGATACACTTGAAATATATATTTTAATACATCATTTTTTTCTGTTTTCTTTTCATATGTTTAAGTCCAATGCTTGGAATATTAAATAAAACAAGACAAACACGATCTAGGTACTGATATTACAATGTTGTAATACATTCAGTGGTTATGAAGAAGTCAAATATATACCCAATCAACAGCATGTTAGCAAGAACACAACACTGTTGGTTTAGAAAAGACAAATATAAAAGAGGCATCTAGAGATCCAACAGGAACCAATGACGGCTGTCTATTGTGTCAGGCCTCTGTGACATGATGAGGAAAAAGCACTTCATTGTCCTTATCCTATCATCGGATTAAAACTTCATTCCTGCCTATGATGATTTATTGGTGTAAATCCCTTGTGGGTTACACATAAATGTCTTCCATTGCTAAATGCATTGCGCCGCAGCTCTGAAATACGCTATTGAAGGGAAGATCATTTTCAGTCATGCCTAAAAACAATTCTATTCTTTGTAAATGAGCAATTGTATTCTGGACCTGGCCCTCTGATAAGACCCTTATCTATTCAATTGAGTGCTTCTTTTATTATCCGGGCTATTGAGCTTGGGCATTTGATGAAGTGGTGTTGTATTGCCACAGCAGGCTATTGCACTATACATCCAATCTAGACAGTCTCAGTCACTGATCCTCTCTGCTGTTCTACAGCGCTGTCATGGACACTGCATCCCATCATGGTGCTGTGCACTATACCAGATTCTCATAGTTTAACCAAAGGTAAAGACTTGTCCCCTAGTGATGTACAGTATAGCCCTTTGATCTGTCCCACTGTACTGTCCCAATGCTCCTCCCTGTCCTGTCACTAGTCTTGTCTGTGTCTGTCTTGCCTGTGTGATCCCCCTGGCAGACAGACAGACAGAGCTCCATCTGATTGCAATCGCCTCTAATTATTAACTGGTCTGGATAAGTATCAGTGTATAACCCTCACCAGACCTGCGAGACACCATGATATCTGCGTCTGTCCCAAACGACCTACTCAGCGATAGCCGATAGGCAATCACAATGACCTGGTCTACTTGGACAACGACAACGTTAAATGTTTAATTAGATAGTGTGAACTGGGCAGAATATCACACTCAGACATTAGATGATTTGGAGCACAAGCCATGGTAAATGCTTTGTAAACTCCCAGCAAATATTTGAAATCTTAAATGTTGGATAATTGCTTAGGGAACTCGATTGATGGCGTTTCTATAAAACGTTGTTTAGTCTGTCTAATTTAGGGTTAGAGTCTAATAACACTTTAGTCTACTATTATACTAAAGTGATGCTTTCTGTGTAGATACTTAAAATTCAACATATACTCCAGCCTAGGGATTTCAGAGAACCATCCCGAAGATTTAAACCAGAACCAGATTCAAACGGATTTCTGTTGCTTTGAAGATAAGGACTGTAGCTCTGCAATAAACAGTAATTGTTTAGTTGCTTTCCTGTGGTGTGATTTATTTCAAGCACTGTGCTGTAAGATTTCAGGCTTGTTTTCCCGGCAGGGCCTGACGTGTGTGTACAGTGTCAACTAGGTGTATATGTTGGTTTATTATTGTCAACAAGATGCCAATCCTGAGATTCCCACCTCCATCACCCGCACCCCCCCCCCATTCACACATGACTCCACCTAGAAAAACACTCATGATGACCTTCGAATGTGACCTTTGCACAGTATACAGAAATAGCACAATACGATCTCTAACTACCTAAGTAGTAACAATGGGATTAAGACATTTTTCATTTAGAAATTAACAGCTGTGCACTGTTAAATTCCTCTAACATTGCAATTGTGAGTCTAAACCAAACAAGGTGACATCTATGCCACCGTTGGCAATTCCTATTACAATACACCCAAGCTATTTACAATACACACACTAGATAATACAGATAAAATAAGTAAATAAGTAAATTCATATCAACATTGTTTAGTTCATATGAACCGAAGTAAAGTTTATTTCTATTGAAAATCCCTGGATCATCAGTACGAGTATAGAAAGAGCATGGCAGTGGGACTACTGAGGTGCTGCTGCTCCTCTACACGCTCACACACAAACATATGCTTCCCTAGATAAAGACTTTCATGCAGCAGAAAGACAATGTCAGCGTAGAATACCAAGTTATTTATGGAGAACGTTTTGTCTTTAAAAAAAAATAGAAGTGGGATGGGAAATACAGTATGAATATAAGGGCCTTTTCTGATTTGATTTATTATTTTATTGATGTGGAATACCTCATCCTAGTATTGCCGGAAAGGGTTATCACTTAGATAGCAATCAGGAAGTGATTTTGGAGCATTACATCAATACAATCATGGCATTTTCTAAATAGTCTTTACATATCAGTCAGCCTTAGATCATAACAGGGGTAGAACTACAAGTGTGTGTGCCTCAGATTGTGTTCCAAACAAGGGGGGGGGGGGGGGGGGGGGGGGGGGGGTACAGTCGTTTGAACGTCCAGGCCAGGATACAGCTGCCTATGACTCATTTCAAACTCCCCCTTCTCCAGCCGAGGCAGCCCATTTTACATTTAACACACATCAGCAGGCATCTGCTTCCTGTTTTCATTCTTTGAGTCATCTTATGTTTCTTATTTCTTATGTTCCTTCCATCATGTTGGACATTGGCGTTTCCAGCTAGGGGAACTAAAGCACCACCAGCGGAAGTGATCATTACAGCACTTTCATCCGAGACTGCAGTGGGGTTACTTATCAAAGTCAACACATTAGTCCAAGTGTCCGCTATCCCAAGAATTTCCCTGATCAGTGCACGACCGTACCATGTTTGTAACCTAATCAAAATGAACTCCTCCAACCACTATAAGCGTTGATCATAAAGCATGGTGCATTACATACAGAGCTGCACCATAGAAACACATTGTCAGATCTTGGGTGAAACACCCCTAAGATGAACGACAGGACAATGGCACTAAATGATGAACATTTAATACAACACACGCAGTAGATCAGTGGTGTTAAGAAAAAGCTGAATCTATTGTCAAGTTGTTCTCAGAGACATTCCTTTTAAAAACAATCACAAAAAAAATCATGACATTTATGTACATCAACAGAGCGAGCATGTCAATTTGAATCATTTATGAACTGTAATATTGGAGCAGTTTATCATCAGTCGGTTTCAGTATCTTCTTCTCGGCCATGTTGACGACCCAGCCTGGCGAGAGGCCAAAGAAGATCCGTCTGGGGTCCTTTATCATAGAGAGCATGTGGAACAGTTCGTCTTTGGAAATGTCCGGTAAAACGTAGCCATACTTCTGGGCCAAGGCTATCCGTGCTTTTTGAATCTTCTCTGGATCTGCCAGGTAACCCCGGTTGGCAGCATCTGTGTAGTAGGGGACCATGTCTTCCCCAGGCAACATTCTCTTTGGAATGGGCTGTCCACTTATGAAGAATGGGACAGGCTTACAGAGGACCGCTAACAGACAGAGGAAAGCACAGGGTTACAAACACTCCAAAATGCATACAATGTAAGTGGCGTCATGGCAAGATCATTAAGTTTTGGCCTAACGTGTCACTACTACTCACCAAGACTTCTGGGGTCATAGAAACCTGTAGTGACCATCCCTCCGTTTCTCTCAATGGCAGCAATGGCCTCTTCAGACGCCATCTGAACTTCTATGTTGACTTTCGCCGCAAAGATACCAGCACCCTAGTAACACACACAATTGAATGCAACATTAAATAAAATAGACTTCCAAAACAGAACAAACTAGCGGGATGGGAAAAACAGTCTTTGGGTAATGACAGCTACAATCTTAACTAAATACTGCCACCTACTGGCAAAAGATAGGTGCACTAAATAACTACAGATTCAAATAAAATCTAAATCAAATGTTATTTGTCACGTGCTGAATACAACAGGTGTAGTAGACCTTACTGTGAAATGCTTAATTACAAGCCCTTAACCAACAACACAGTTCAAGAAATAGCCATACTCCTTGCATTACATATGTAACAGGGTTGGTTATGTTTCCACGTGCCTCTAAAGAAAGGTGTATTTAATGTTCAAGCATTCTTATTGGTTGGTGTCATCAGTGAAGGTGTGGCCACAGACCCAGAAAAAGTGAAGGCTATTGCAGGGATGACAGAGGATCTCATGGAGGATAACACGGGCGTGCCCTCCCAGGGGAAGATTCGGTTCTCTCGGAATGATAGTCTATTACCAGGAGTTCATTGAGTGGTGCTCCACCATCGCTAAGCCTCTGCATGGGCTGACAAATGGGACGAAGGCACCAAGCCATGGTAAAGGCAAGAGGAAACGAGAAATCCATAGGAAACTCACAGCAGCAGACTGGACTGGTGAGTTCAAACAGGCCTTTAGTCAGTTGAAACGAGCTCTCCTCGATCAGGTCATGCTAGGCCAGCCTGTGAACAGAGATGGGTTGCTAAACTCACTCCATTCGAGTTTGACATCAAGTACATCCCCGGTCCCAAGAAGGTCATTGCTGATGCACTCAGTAGACAGCCATTTGTGCACCACATCCACCACATCTCCACCACATCACAAGGGTTCCATACAAGTCCCTGCTGGAAGAAGCTGCAGGAGTTCATGCTGAGAAGGTGCAAGATGTGTTCCGCTGGTCGAACCACCCATTCAACCTCGAGAGCTGCTCACCGTCAATTGAGGCAGATGCCTGTGAAATTGTCGTGGACTGCCAAACTACCTCCCAACCTTCTCCTGGTTCTCTGTCAAATGAAGTGGTGCCAGCAGTCCTGAGGTCGCAAGGGGAGGCTGGTCTACAGAACGGTGCGCTGCTACTGCCTCAGCTCACTCAGTCACTGGTGCCATCTGAGATGTCAGATGTGAGAGTGCTATCCCGTGACGACCTGATATCAAAGCAGCGCCAGAATGACGCACTCGAAAGAGTTGTCTTCTATGTGGACAGGGGCCGGAGACCTTTTAGGAGGGAACGTGGCCATGAACCACTCGAGGCTCTGCAGATTCTGAAGACCTGGGAGAAGCTCACTCTGAAAATGGGTGTACTATATCACGTTACCAAAAGTTTGCTGTCAAAAAAGAAGACGTACCAGTATGTAGAACCCACCTCCATGAGGGCGACAGTTTTGAAGGGTGTCCACGATGAAGGTTCTTATCGTCACTGAGTGTACTGAACATGTAACATGCATGCTTTCCTAAGGGGTCTTTAAATTCCCCCAATTCTCTTTAGAGAATAGTCTTTGCACTGGAATATTTAGTGACATATATATTGCAAGGTATTGCATACCTCGTTTTGTTTCTTTATAGTATGCAAGTGTAATTCAGTGGGGGAGAATGTAACAGGGTTGGTTATGTTTCCACTTGCCTCTAAAGAAAGGTGTATTTAATGTTCAAACATTCTTATTGGTTGGTTCAATTCCGATGACATGGTGTGTCATTGGCCCCGCTTGCAGATAGGGGGAGATCGAACGTCAGGTCTCCCCAGTATGAAAATGTGATGCAAGGGATTTTGCCATCGACAGCCATCAACATCATTAAGCCCTGCACAACTAACATGCTGTTTCCTATTTAACAACAGCTAATAAATCATGATCAACTGGGACCATTGGCTGGGGTGATTTATTTGGACAAAACACAATGCAAGGAGAGTATGATTAACATCTCTTACAGATAAGCACTTAACTGCCTTTGTGAGATTGTGCTTCATCTCCAATGTTTAATTGAAGCTTCTGTAACAATTAACTCCCCCAAATCAAGCGGAGACATCGGCTAACTATGACAGTTTACGTGTGAACGTAGCCAAGGCAACCATCTTACCTCGCCAACAAGCTGAACACCATAGTCCCTCTTCTGTGGCTGGATGGTCACTCCCCTGCCATTAACCAGCTGAGTCAGGTCAATGGGCTGAGTGGGGTCAACCCGGCCCAGGTCAATCAGATACTGCAGCCTGTTCAGGGTCAGGGGCTGGTACTGAGCCCGCCGACTGGGAAGAGCACAAATTTGTGAGTATAATCTCCTGTCTCTAGCTATGTATGTACAGAGATGCAGTATGAAAAGTTACAAGGCCTTTTTTGCTTCTAGGCCACCAACTCTGTATAGTATGATCATTTGATGATAGAACATGGAGTGTTCAACAATGGACATCAATGTATTTACCTGTGTCCCTCATTGTAGCCGTATTTTGGGATGGCTAGATAGAAGGGAGTCTGACCCCCCTCGAACCCCAGACGAGGTCGGTTGCCTCGCTGCCTCTCCCCCTTGTGACCCCGGCCACTTCTGTTTCCTCCATGTTGGCCTCTGCCTCGCTTCTTCTCCTGCAAAATAATAGACAATATGAAAAATACCAGCGTTAGAACAGCTGTACATATTCTTCACTATTAATGTTCAATAATATATCCATAGTAATTAATCGCTAATTGTTTGTCATTGGCACAATGAATTCATGCAACAAATGTCTGTTTGAGACGAGACCAAAACTGTCTGACTAGAAATTATAACTACTATGCCATTTGCTTGTGTTTGATATAGCAGACAGTGATGATAACTGACCAATTGTGTTAAAATCAGATGTTGTGCTTACATTCTAGGGGTAAACAAGAGATTTATCTATAGATAGCTACTATTTGTACAAGCAAGCCATCTTTGGCTGGCTAAGTTACAGTAGCTAGCTAACGTTAGCTGATGGCTACTACTAGCCATGCTAGTTAGCTTGCTAGCTATTCAGCAACTGCTGGTCTGATAAACGCATACTTACAGCCTTCTTGGTCCCCGGTTCAGGTCGTAAGTTTGCTAATGAAATACGAGGCAAATTCTGCAAAATATCTAATGCCTTCCCACTAGGTTTTCTCGTAAAAGACATCGTCCTCTCCACATGTCAACGTCACCCAAGGACAAAATCGGCTACCATGGATATTGCTCACGTGACACACAATCTGGCATTTGCCGGAAACGGAAGTGCCATTGTTTCACAGACTTTTAGACCATCTGTATTTTCTACGAATTGAATGGATTAGTACATTGTCCTATCCACTGGGTTTACCAGTTAATGAATTCTTACTGCGCTCTCTCTTTGCCAAACTGATGCCCGCGAGTACGAAAACATACTGTTCCCGTAATTATCGCATGTAATAACAAGGGCGATACAAATTTAACGTTTTCGTTCCATCCAAGGATACATCGTCAATTCTCTTGGAGAATAACAGCTGCCTGTACGTTGTATGTGCGGTAATAGTATGTCAGTGCCCTTGCCTGCTATTGTACCTGCTGCTCGGAAAGCCACTGCAGCGGTGAGTTAAGATGATTTTTGACAGCGAGTTTTGAATGCATAGTTTATTGTTGCGGACAATAACTTGCCCTCACATTAAAACTATAGTCTCACTTACGTCTGTATTCTCAGTAAAGGACCACTCGTGGGAAGCTAGAATCAAGTGGGCTGTAACAAAATCCTGCACAGTAGCTCTCCAGGTGGAGGGTTGGCCACCCATGACCTAGATTTACCAACCATAGACATTGAAGTGTTGTCAATAAAGCTAACCACATTGTACATTTATGTATATATTTTGCATTACAGGTGATATTTCTTCATGGCCTAGGTGACACTGGGTATGTGCAGCTTATTAGTTTCATCCCTCATCTTACTCCTTCCACTCACCATTGACTTCAGGGTTATCTGTTGTTATTATTCCCTTTCACTATAGTCTATAGCTCATAAAATGTCATTTGCTTTTGTTCATAGCCATGGCTGGGCAGAGGCCTTTGCTGGGATCCGGACACCACATGTGAAATACATCTGTCCTCACGCGTGAGTACCTCTGTGGACAAGTACAGCTCCTGTATTTGGATAATGTTGATGATAGTGATTATTGATGACATTGGGTTTTAGTATATTCATTTATTACTGACATTGAAATATTTTTGTTATTTTGATTTTTCAGTCCAATCAAGCCTGTTACATTAAACATGGGGATGTCCATGCCCTCCTGGTAAGAAGGGAAGTCTCTTTCATTTGATATAAAGTAGGCAATATCGAAGAACAGTACTATTTGGGTTAATCACTCCCCTCTATGTTTTAGGTTTGACATCATCGGATTGCAAACAGATGCAGAGGAAGACGAAGCTGGTATTAAACAGGCTTCAGAGAATAGTAAGTTAGAGTAGTAGGTTTTAATGTAGCAGTACTAGGACATTACAGTATGATGGAAGTTTAAAACGGTATGAACTTGAGCTTGACATGATTCTATTTGAGCTTGATTTGATTTACTGCTTCCAATCTCCTCAGTTAAAGCACTGATAGATCAAGAAGTGAAGAATGGAATACCATCACACAGAATTGTTCTTGGTGGATTTTCTCAGGTAGACTAGTGTATGACAACAAAAAACTGTAAAACAATGCTGAAATCTACATAATTCAGTGGTAAGACAGTGAGTATTCATGTTTTTGTGTGCTTTGGCATAAATAGGGTGGAGCGTTGTCTCTGTACACAGCTCTCACAACCCAACAGAAGCTGGGGGGAGTGGTTGCCCTCAGCTGCTGGCTACCTCTACGGAACTCCTTCCCCCAGGTAATACACTGTATCCTGCATTAGAAGTGTTCTGTGGTGCACTTAGGTTATGCATATGATCCATTCAATTGTTTTGGAATGCAAACAGTCTATCAGCTTGTTACTTTACCAAATCACACAAATCAACAATGTTCAACGTCCAAGACAGACCAAATCATTTAAGAGGCATTGCAAATTGTAGCTGATTTGAAATATAACCCTAATGAAATCTTTTTTCAGGCATCGAGAAACTCTGCCAACAATGAGATGCATGTCCTGCAGTGCCATGGCGAGGCGGACCCTCTGGTGCCCGTAATGTTTGGATGTCTCACTGTAGAGAAGCTAAAGACCCTCTGCAATCCATCCAACATCATCTTCAAGACCTATCCCAGAATGCCACACAGTGCCTGCCCTGAGGTTAGTATGGTTTGCACAGTGGCTGTGAGAAGAGACTAGAATGAAGATTGGCACTTTTTGAAGACTTTGGACATGCACTATTGAATTGATATGAAATGACTTTATATTTTGTGCAGTAATACTTGTCTTTCTTGCATCCCACAGGAAATGATGGATATCAAGCAGTTTATTGAAAAGCAGCTTCCTCCAATCTAACAGTTAGACCCACACACCCACCACCATCAGAGCTCATCGAAGGTGACACCTGTGACGCTCCATAGACTGTCTGAACCACAGACCTCACTCAATAGAACCTGCTAACTCTGGCTGTCAGAGACAGAGTCCGAGACAGGCCCTAGGGCTAGAGACAAGCTGGGGTGAGGGACATCATAACTAAAACTATTGTATTTTCTGCTGGAGCCAGGTGGAATCCTCAGTATTTGAATCGTTAATGTTGCCAGTTGCCAGTAGTGTAGCTGTTTGCTATTGGGATGCCATCTTTCCCAGGGAATACATGTGTTGGGAGTATCTTAGATTGTATGGTTTGAAAATATGATTCTTAATATGTTGATTTGTAATAAATAACTTAATGAATGTATAAAAGCCTGATATAATGCAAGAGTAAAATAAGAATATGGCATAAAAGTATTGTGCTTTAATAGATTTGTAAGAATTGGAAGCAATGTTCTGTCAATTCAATACACAAATACCATATATGAATGGTCACATTCTATTTATTTCATACATATATTATATTCCTGTTTACGTTTTGTGTGAGAAAAAAAAATTGGACTGAATCAGCATCACAATATTAAAATCCACAGGCAAGATCTATTTCCAGGTATCAGCTTACACTATATGTAAAAAGTTACTATTATTGTGATCAACTGTTGCACCATTTCTGTGATATTTTATTCAAACGATCTTGAAGGTGAATGATCTAATGCCAAGGCACTTCCCCATGTCTTCTTCACAATAAGTCAAACCTCATTTTATGCTTTAAGGCTGACAATAGACCTACACACGAATGCAGTGCTCACTGATACAACATGCTTCCCCCTCAGAAAAGTGCAATGCCAAGCGCTAGGGAATATATAAAAATATAAATATATATATATATGCAATCGGGAACTGAATCTAGCGTATGTTCTTGCTTGCTCTGAGTATTTTGGAAAGTCAATATTCAAGGTAATATAAACAGTAGTTTACACCTTAATAAATACTGTTTGGCAAATACAGCTTATTAACCTGTTGATCAATCAACATTTGAACTGTAACTGAAAGCTAAACCTAAACCCCCCTTTGGATAAGACAAGTGTCCTCTAAAAGCAGTGCAGAGTGATTGATGGTGAGTGAGAGTCTATGGCTCGGTGGCAGGTGGCTGTTCGGCCAGGTCCTGCAGCAGCTCT
Source organism: Oncorhynchus clarkii lewisi (assembly GCF_045791955.1). Taxonomy (NCBI): domain Eukaryota; kingdom Metazoa; phylum Chordata; class Actinopteri; order Salmoniformes; family Salmonidae; genus Oncorhynchus; species Oncorhynchus clarkii. The sequence goes on from NC_092161.1 coordinate 29,399,005, forward strand.
GCGTACGCTGTGGAGTTCATGTAGCGTGGGTATGAGTCTCTCTGCATTAGCGTGTAGATCTGCTGCTGGGCGTCTTCGAACGTGTGCGACGTGGGCTCCAACATGTTCTTGTTAATCACGTCTCGAACACGCGAGTCCAAACTCACCTGGAGAAGGAAATAACCATTTAAAGGGAATAAGAATACTCTATAGAGAGAAAAAAATGATAGGCTTATTGCTTGAACTTAGAGCGTAATTAGAGTAAACTACCTCAGTCATATAAATGCCTAGGGTGGTGTAGGCTCACCTCTTTAGGGGAGAGGATGGAGATGAAGTCCTTGTAGATCTGTCGTACTTTATCCTCCACCACAGTTTTGTTGGTCTCCTTCTTCAGCTCCTCGCAGGCCAACCAGAACATCATGTTCTCTTCACTGAACTCTGTCCTCAGGAACTGGCGGAAGCAGCCCCGCCCTGCAGAGCTCTTCATCAGCCTCTCAAATGACATGGTCCATGTCATTGCATCCTCCAGAATAGGCTTGGGGCTACAAAAGAGGGACCATGCGCTTTATTTCATACAGTAGATATCGTTGAGACTGTTCAATGTCAATGTTTCAGCTCTAGCTCCATTCAAATACATATGGAACTCCGAACTTGTAATTACTCGAAACATTAAATGACATATAAGTCATTTAATAGGATCTCCATGTCTAGAGACCACATTTAAAGTCAACATTAAACAGGCTAAACTATATCCCCTCTTCTTTTTTTCTTACAGTATGTGGCTAGCTGTATAGGGGATATACTTGTGAAGAGCTGATTCTCATTATTATACAATAGTTATCACAATATTCTAATCAATGATATGCATAATCTTAAGACCTATATGCTCACACAACCATAGTCATCTGATTGACTGAAATCTTGAACTAGTGAAGTGTTATATGATTTTGATGTTGATCGCTAACGGCGACCAGAGTATTCCAGAAGTTACCTGTCATCACAGTTTGCGATTTCCTCTGCTCTCCTCTCATAGGTGTTTTTTTTTATCCTCTCATCCTCCGCCCTAACAGTCAGACTGAAAAACAGTGAAAAACAATAGAAATATAAAATGTATCAATGTACAATGTGTGTTTCTGCTATTGTCAATTGGGATGGTGGGTAGCAGATAGAGAGGCATGTTGTTAGTTTCAAGCGGTGAAAAAAAGTGGTGGGAGGTGCACATCCTGCTTCGTGAGCTCTGCAGGGGGGGTCTTCTGTAAACACTACTGTCATCCAGTCCTTGGAGATGTGTTGCAACACCTGGTGTGGCAGTCACCTGTAGTCTAATTAAAGCCCTGTGAGAATCCACCACATCTGTGCTCCCCGGCCACACTCTGTAGCGCTGCGACAATTAGCATAACTGAATTGAGGTTGATGTGGAGACAGAGACTATTCCCACTCAATGGGGACTGAATTAGCATGCTCTTATTCTGCACACAACAGGAAGAGGCATAACTTGCTTACGTACAGTCGGGCAAAAAAGTATTTAGTCAGCCACCAATTGTGCAAGTTCTCCCACTTAAAAAGATGAGAGAGGCCTGTATTTTTCATCATAGGTACACTTCAACTATGATAGACAAAATGAGAAAGAAAAATCCAGAAAATCACATTGTAGGATTTTTAATGAATTTATTTGCAAATTATGGTGGAAAATAAGTATTTGGTAACCTACAAACAAGCAAGATTTCTGGCTCTCACAGACCTGTAACATCTTCTTTGAGAGGCTCCTCTGTCCTCCACTCGTTACCTGTATTAATGGCACCTGTTTGAACTTGTTATCAGTATAAAAGACACCTGTCCACAACCTCAAACAGTCACACTCCAGATTCCACTATGGCCAAGACCAAAGAGCTTTCAAAGGACACCAGAAACAAAATTGTAGACCTGCACCAGGCTGGGAAGACTAAATCTGCAATAGGTAAGCAGCTTGGTTTGAAGAAATCAACTGTGGGAGCAATTATTAGGAAATGGAAGACATACAAGACCACTGATAATCTCCTTCGATCTGGGGCTCCACGCAAGATCTCACCCCGTGGGGTCAAAATGATCACAAGAACAGTGAGCAAAAATCCCAGAACCACACGGGGGGACCTAGTGAATGACCTGCAGAGAACTGGGACCAAAGTAAAAAAGCCTACCATCAGTAACACACTACGCCGCCAGGGACTCAACTCGTCGTGTTTGGAGGACAAAGAATGCTGAGTTGCATCCAAAGAACACCATACCTACTGTGAAGCATGAGGGTGGAAACATCATGCTTTTGGGCTGTTTTTCTGCAAAGGGACCAGGACGACTGATCCGTGTAAAGGAAAGAATAAATGGGGCCATGTATCGTGAGATTTTGAGTGAAAACCTCCTTCCATCAGCAAGGGCATTGAAGATGAAATGTGGCTGGGTCTTTCAGCATGACAATGATCCCAAACACACCGCCCGGGCAACGAAGGAGTGGCTTCGTAAGAAGCATTTCAAGGTCCTGGATTGGCCTAGCCAGTCTCCAGATCTCAACCCCATAGAAAATCTTTGGAGGGAGTTGAAAGTCCGTGTTGCCCAGCAACAGCCCCAAAACATCACTGCTCTAGAGGAGATCTGCATGGAGGAATGGGCCAAAATACCAGCAACATTATGTGAAAACCCTGTGAAGACTTACAGAAAACGTTTGACCTCTGTCATTGCCAACAAAGGGTATATAACAAAGTATTGAGATAAACTTTTGTTATTGACCAAATACTTATTTTCCACCATAATTTGCAAATAAATTAATAAAAAATCCTACAATGTGATTTTCAGGATTTTTTTTCTCATTTTGTCTGTCATAGTTGAAGTGTACCTATGATGAAAATTACAGGCCTCTCTCATCTTTTTTAAGTGGGAGAACTTGCACAATTGGTGGCTGACTAAATACTTTTTTGCCCCACTGTAGATGTCAATAACTCCATAACATAAATGTCCCTGTGTGTTTTTCCCCCAATGAGACTGTGTGTGTAACCGGCTGACACTCAGTTTTCATGCTCTGCTGTTTGTGTCCTGTGCAGAGCACAGAGTTTGGAGTGTTGGAAGGAGCATGGTATGGAATCTCATTATAGTAGGTCCCCCTATGTCCCAAATGGCACCCTATTCCCTATGTAGTACACTACTTTTGTCAAGAGCCCTATGCACCCTGGTCAAAAGAAGTGCACTATATATGCAATAGGGTGCTGTTAGGTAAGCAACCCCTTACTATGGACAATATAGTCACAGATAGAACAATGAGTCAGATCTTTCACTGGATGTATAAATATGAAGCATCAGCGTGGCATTGCCACGAAATCCAGCAGCCGGCAGTGGGAGAAGATGGAAGGATATGGATTTTGGCCTACATTCTGCACATTTTCTCATCTTTTGATCTCAATACAGTTTTATGTTCCCAAAACTAGAAACTAGAAAGTTTGGTTGACTTTAGGCTTTGCCAAAGTTTTTAAAAAGCTAGTTGTTTAAAAGGAGTGCAAAGGCAAATTGAGTTACTGCACACACACATTTCACAAAGTAGACATTCCCTAACTGAAATATGCAGATATATGCCAGAACGGGCCAATAGGAAACCTCACTAGCTCGTGCTTGGCTCTCCCCACCTCCCTGCTTGTTCTTCCCACTATGACTCATCTGTTCCCATTGGAAACGACAGGCTATGGTCTATGTTGGTTTAGTTATAAAAATATTTGGTATAGTGGTACCTACCAGGAGCAGCTGCAGCAACAACACCAGCAGAAGCAACAGGCATTGGAGGCGTTGGTGGGCGTGTTCCCCATCCCGTGCTGCGTTTGGAGAACACTGGCAGCAGCTTCCTGGTGCACCTGCATCTGTCTCTTGCGCATCTCCACCCGCTCTGACCCCATGGGCTGCAGACCAAGACACAACATCATGCTGAAGATGTAGGACAGACACACAATACAGGAGAACACACACCCCGACAAAACAATGCAGCACACTGCAATCAATTCGGTCCAGAACATGATGACATAGAAGGCAGGTGTCAGTCATCCATCCCTAATCCATATCTTCATGTGGATGAATACGACATTTTAAAGACTGGTACAACATCATGAAACCATGGTACTGTATAATCATCTCAGAGGAAGAATATTACTGAGGGAATCACCATGGCATGTCGTCACATAATTTCGAGTGCGCATGTCTTTCGGAATACTCTGACCACTTCAACATAACAGAATGATCCCTGCGCGAACTTTTACACTGTCCAAGCTTTAATTTATTATAGCGAGAAATGTAGTACCATTTGGCTATGCAAATTACGGTCACTGACAGTAATGCATAAATATATATAAGCTACTAAACGCCTATTACCAAGCATTATAGCCTTTCGTTTGCAGGATCAAACTATTGTAGCGCGCTCTGCGATGAAAAATGCACTAGACGAGAAAGACGGAGGCGTGGTGTTAGTTATACAGACAAGGCGTTACTGCCTCCATCCTAGCATCCTCAGATGCAACACAGATGGATCCTTGGGGGTTAGACAGCATTTTAAGCATGTATTAGGTTCTAATAAAGACTAAGAATACATGTAACGAAATAATACAATACTTAAAGCATTGGTGTTTTTCTTAAAAAATGGACAACATGGCATCTGGTGCAAGTTATGACTACAGCAATAAATACATAACCATTCAATTGGATAGCTACATCCCAAAGATAGAACGAGATTGTCAAGAAACTATGCTGGCAATAATTATCTAGTCCTCAATCATGTGTAAAAATTATCATTATTGTAGATTATGCTGACTGAATTCTCATTTGCCATCTGGATTGTTGGTGTTGAATCTATAATTCACAGTTTAGCATTCAATTATATTTCAAATAGGAAATTCCAATGTAACTGTACTCACTGTCACCATGAATGCCAGAATACAGGTGATTCTTGCCTCGATCACATCCGTCTGCGCTGGTCTGCAACGGACAAATTGCTTTGCTCGATGCGCATGCGTTTTGTTCGAGTGCAAAAATATGTTCTGTGGCTGAAGCTCTGAAGGGCGGACCAGCTTTTTACTGGAGGCTTCGCGCGATGGGTGATAATGCTCTCATATTATCATCTGTTGCATAGCCTACTTGACAGCAACTGATGAAACCGATACATCAACCACCGACCATTAGTGCTGGAGATTTTATTTTAAGTTCATCATCATGATACAGGGTCCAGACTTCAAACCAATCATAATAAGCCTATGTAATGGTTTGGGTCATTGATATAGCGTTAGAATTTGTGACCAACGTCTTCCCATGATACAAGGCCAAATATTTCAGCCAACTCGTAGCTGGAAAACCACCTTACCTCATTGGAGCGCATGGATATGGCCTATCTTTGCATATGAGAGCAGTAGGTGCCCACAGCCACCAGATGGCAGTAGCGATCTAGCTATGTTAAAAGAAAGGCACGTTCCAGTTTTGATAGGACTTGATGGATGCTGTATTGAATATGTTTTCGAAGAAGCGCCAAGTTAAATATCAGATTACTTTGCTGCTAATAAGGGCGAGAAAACACATACAGTGCCTTCAAAAAGTATCCATACGCCTTGACCTATTCCACATTTTGTTGTGTTACAGGCTGAATTCAAAATTGATTAAATTATACAGTTGAAGTCGGGAGTTTGCATACACCTTAGCCAAATACATTTAATCTCAAGTTTTTCAGAATTCTTGATATTTACTCCTAGTAAAAAGTCCCTGTTTTAGGTCAGTTAGGATCACCACTTTATTTTCAGAATGTGAAATGTCAGAATAATGGTAGAGAGAATGATTTATTTCAGCTTTTATTTCTTTAATCACATTCCTAGTGGGTCAGAAAATTTACATACACTCAATTAGTATTTGGTAGCATTGCCTTAAAAAAAGTTTAACTTGGGTCAAACGTTTTGGGGAGCCTTCCACAAGCTTCCCACAATAAGTTGGGTGAATTTTGGCCCATTCCTCCTGACAGAGCTGGTGTAACTGAGTCAGGTGTGTAGGCCTTCTTGCTCGCACTCGCTTTTTCAGTTCTGCCCATACATTTTCTATAGGATTGAGGTCAGGGCTTTGTGATGGCCACTCGAATACCTTGACTTTGTTGTCCTTAAGCCATTTTGCCACAACTTTGGAAGTATGCTTGGGGTCATTGTCCATATGGATGACCCATTTGCGACCAAGCTTTAACTTCCTGACTGATGTCTTGAGATGTTGCTTCAATATATCTATATCATTTTCCGTCCTCATGATGCCATCTATTTTGTGAAGTGCATCAGTCCCTCCTGCAGCAAAGTACCCCCACAACATGATGCTGCCACCCCCGTGCTTCACGGTTGGGATGGTGTTCTTCAGCTTGCAAGCCCCCCCCCCTTTTTGGTTATTATGGCCAAACAGTTCTATTTTTGTTTTATCAGACCAGAGGACATTTCTCCAAAAAGTACGATCTTTGTCCCGATGTGCAGTTGCAATCAATAGTCTGTCTTTTTTTATGGCGGTTTTGGAGCAGTGGCTTCTTCCTTGCTAAGTGGCCTTTCAGGTTATGTCGATATAGGACTTGTTTTACTGTGGATATAGATACCTTTGTACCTGTTTCCTCCAGCATCTTCACAAGGTCCTTTACTGTTGTTCTGGGATTGATTTGCACTTTTCACACCAAAGTACGTTCATCTCTAGGAGACGGTACGTGTCTCCTTTCTTAGCAGTATGATGGCTGCATGGTCCCTTGGTGTTTATACTTGCGTACTATTGTTTGTACAGATAAACGTGGTACCTTCAGGCATTTGGAAATTGATCCCAAGGATGAACCAGACTTGTGGAGGTCTACAATTGTTTTTCTGAGGTCTTGGCTGATTTCTTTTGATTTTCCCATGATGTCAAGCAAAGAGCCACTGAGTTTGATGCTAGGCCTTGAAATACATCCACAGGTACACCTCCAATTGACTCAAATGATGTCAATTAGCCTATCAGAAGCTTCTAACGCCATTACATAAATTTCTGGAATTTTCCAAACTGTTTAAAGGCACAGTCAACTTAGTGTATGTAAACTTCTGACCCACTGGAATTGTGATACAGTGAATTATAAGTGATCTGTTGGTAAACAATTATTGGAAAAAATTACTTGAGTCATTCACAAAGAAGATGTACTAACCGACTTGCAAAAATTATAGTGTGTTTAACAAGAAATTTGTGGAGTGGTTGAAAAACAAGTTTTAATGACTCCAACCTAAGTGTATGTAAACTTCCGACTTCAACTGCATATAGACCCGTGATTAGTTTCCAAGCAGAGAATCATCTACTTGAAGACAAGGTAGGCCTTAGTCCACATGATTACACATGTGTAAAATCACATAATTTCACATGTGAAATGTCTACGTTTTGCACATGTGAAATCATGTTCAACCATGTGGTTTTGGAACACATGACATGTGATGATATTTCACATGAAGTTTCACATACATTTTCACATGATCACATAATCTTTCACATGTGAAATCATATGAAACCATGTGGTTTTGGAACACTTCACATGTGATTATATTTCACATGAAGTTTCCCAGATGATGCCCTGCAAAGAAAAATTAGTTGTGAGGATGTTCCTGGAACGTCTTGCAGTCGCAGTGCTTTCAACTTACATATTTTATACACTTTGACATACATGATTACATTATGTTTATTTTTACAGTAATTATTATTCAACATGTCCCTCACCTGGGATATGAACTCACAACCTACTGTTTTTTTTTTTTTTTTTTTTCCACCTTTATTTAACCAGGTAGGCAAGTTGAGAACAAGTTCTCATTTACAATTGCGACCTGGTTCACGGCATGCCGATATTCCTGCTACCATATCTGTGTCAATAACACATTTCACCTGGCTTTGGACTTCAAAGTAAATCTCACCTTTGTTAAAATGACACTAAAAGTATTATATTCATCATGGGGATTTAGGAGTGACGTAAAAATAGAATAGTATGCCACACCAACATTATAAACTTTCACATGTGAAAATCTAACTCTCACATGTGGAAATGTATTTTCACATGTGAAAAACCTTCACAGGTGAAAATGAATTAGCAGTTGTCACATGTAGTTTCATGTTATTACATGTTTCTTTTACATGTTGTCACATGTTATCCCATTAACATCCAATAGGATCACATGTGAAATTGATATATACAAGACAATGTACATTTAGGCTTACGCCTACGTTATAGCATGCGCTACGTTATAGCATGCTTAGGCCTATATAGGTGGTGTCTAGTATGGTTGAATATTTTCGTGTATTTACAAATATTCCACCCCGAGAATAAATAACTTTTCTCCCGGGTTACCAGGTATTTCCCGCCAGAACAGGAAATGCCATTCAAAAACAATATAAAGCATATAAATAGGCCTATGTCTGGATTTGATTAGACATTTGATAAAACAATTCAAGCCTGATGCAACCTGAACCTGAAGAGTAATACATTACATCTATTGTATGAGCCCTACATTAAAGACTTTTAATGAGCCCAAGCCTCAAAATCCCAAATGATTGTGCCATTACATTCTCCAATACATTTATGATATAAGCTATACTGCACATTTACACACGACAGAAAAACATACAAGCCCATAGATGTTGCTAGCTATATGCTCTCTTGGGTAAATAAATTAAACTAGCTACAGTAGGCTAATATTTTTGAGCGTGAACTGTATCAATGTACCATATTGTATTGTATGGACTGGAATTACGCACATCGTTCAAACCATGATAACGCAGGGAGAGAACAAACCGATTCTGGTGCAGCAAATGTTGACTACAAAGTTACAAGTATAGGCTAGCAAATTGGATTTAAATGTTGAAATAAAATAGGGCCTATTTGTATAATTAATAGGCTGTCGCATATAAAGTCATAATATTTCCCCTAATGTTATTAGCCTACCTCCTCTTTCTCTATCATTGCTTCATTCCTTCCTCGCTTTCAACAGTTAAATGAAATGCGATTCGTTGTCCTTATCGTCGTTATTCTAATGACATCCTTGAAAAGTATAGGACTATAATTAGGTGCAGAAGGCTTTCATTTCTCTTCACAAAAATTGAATGTGTCTAACTGCTATAGCCTACTGCCATAGTCCATTTGCTCTTCTTTCAAACCGGTGGAGGTTGGGGCCGATGAGGGAGGATATTTTTTTTTTGAATGAGCATGGCCTTATTTCTATTACAGCATATTGGATGACTGTCATTCATATTCCATTCACCCAGCTCAATGTAACATCGATAGGTGTAGGCTACTACATGATACTCAAATGTTCTATGCACCCATCATACAATGTAGGTACACAGTTTGAGAGAATTGAGTAATCAAGGTGACAGACAGTGACACATTTAATACCGCCTTGCATACTCTTGCCTGCGTCTAGCTGATCTAGGGTGGTATCATTAGTCCAACAGTTGCAAATGAGATTTTCCATTGGACAAATTCAGGTAAGTTTATCCCTGTTTCGTTCCATTTAAGAAACGTTTTTCAACAGAATCAGCAGAATGAACAGACCCCTGATCACACACAAAGACAGTTCACTTTCTATATAAAAACAGCATGATCACTTTGCTCTTTGTATATACAGTACCAGTCAAAAGTTTGGACACAGGTACTGGTTCCAGGGTTTTTCTTTATTTTACTATTTTCTACATTGCAGAATAATAGTGAAGACATCAACACTATGAAATAACACATATGGAATCATGTAGTAACCGAAGAAGTGTTAAACAAATCAAAATACATTTATATTTGAGATTCTTCAACATAGCCATGCTTTGCCTTGATGACAGTGTTGCACACTTGGCATTCTCCCAACCAGCTTCAATTAACATGTGTGCCCTTCTTAAAAGTATATTTCTGGAATTTCTTTCCTTCTTAATGCGTTTGAGCCAATCAGTTGTGTTGTGACAAGGTAGGGGTGGTATACAGAGGATATCTCTATTTAGTAAAAGACCAAGTCCATATTATGGCAAGAACAGCTCAAATAAGCAAAGAGAAATGACAGTCCATAATTTCTTTAAGACATGAAGGTCAGTCAATGCGGAAAATCTCTAGAACTTTGAACGTTTCTTCAATTGCTGCAAAGAAATCACTACTAAAGGACACCAATAATAAGAAGACACTTGCTTGGATCAAGAGTACACGAGCAATGGATATTTGACTGTTGAAAATCTGTCCTCTGGTCTGATGAGTCCAAATTTCAGTCCAAATGTCTTTGTGAGACGCAGAGTAGGTGAACGGATGATCTCCGCATGTGTGGTTCCCACTGTGAAGCATGGAGGAGGAGGTGTGATGGTGTGGGGGTAGTTTGCTGGTGACACTGTCTGTGATTGATTTAGAATTCAAAGCACACTTAACCAGCATGGCTACCACAGCATTCTGCAGTAATAAGCCATCCCATCTGGTTTGCGCTTAGTGGGACTATCATTTGTTTTTCAACAGGACAATGATACATTGATACACCTCCAGGCTGTGTAAGGGCTATTTGACCATTGAGCGTGATGGAGTGCTGCACCAGATGACCTGGCCTCCACAATCAGCCAACCTCAACCCAATTGAGATGATTTGGGAAGAGTTGGACCACAGAGTGAAGGAAAAGCAGTCAACAAGTGCTCATCATATGTGGGAACTCATTCAAGACTGTTGAAAAAGCATGTAGCTGGTTGAGAGAATGCCAAGAGTGTGCAAATCTGTCATCAAGGCAAAGAGTGGCTACTTTGAAGAATCTCAAATATAAAATATATTTTGATTTGTTTAACACTTAACACTTTTTTAATTCCATATGTGTTATTTCATAGTTTTGATGTCTTCACTATTATTCTATAATGTAGAAAATAGTCAAAATTAACAAAAACCCTTGATTGAGTAGGTGTGTCCAAACTTTTGACTCGTACTGTATAATTCCTTCTTTCAACTATTTACGCGCTCTCCTCCTCTGACCTTTTCTTTTAGCTACTAGAACTAACTTGTTAGTAAACACGCTGCAATCATGCAGTACAGTCAGTGTACAGTAGTTGTTTGAGCCTGGTGTTTGAGTGGGCTAAACTAGCTAGGTGCATTCATCTAGGTAACTGAAAGCGAAAGAACAAAAAATACACCCAAATAAGGTCCTCCCTTTCCACCTCTGAGGAGCCTCCACTGTTTCAAACTACCTGTGAGTTCTATTGGCTACTGTATTTTTAACATTCACAAAAGAATAGCTTGCATCCCTCTTCGAATAGTCTATTTGTATAAGAAATGCAAAAAAAATGATGTCCAGCAAGCTATTCTAGTCTAGCTTTTCCTGCATGAGACACGATTTTTAAGGAGAGGCCAGCGGAGCACAAGTGCGTGCGTATTGTGCAAGAGGCAGAGGCTATAAGTTAGAAACGTATTATGCATAACCCATCATTAATTAGGCAAATATATGGCTAATACTGTATTGAATTTATTACTTGAAAGAGATAGTCTGGGACATCTAGGGCTATGTATCAATCTAGAACAGGATGATCTATTTTGGGTGAAATATGAAGGGAGTTGATGGAGAGAAAGACTGCAAGAGTGCTCGAGTTTGCACTGATTTAAATAAATTATATTCGAGTGATAGGCTGTTTTAAAACTCTGCAGATGCAATTAAAAAATAATAATCTTTACAATTAAAAAGTAAGGTGACTGCCAAAAGCCAGATGGAGATGAGTAAATTACCCTCGCATTCGGTCTTTATATTACTGTAGCATAGGCTACAGCAAATGCAACAAACCTGTTACAAGAAAAAAGTTCAATTTCACGCCACGCTGTTCATATGAATAATTTATTATCAATTTCTTATCAATTTTTATTATCAAATTCTAGCAGTTATGATTTTAGGAGCAATGATTTTTAGTAAATCTCAGTAACCGGGTTCGCACCATTCAACCCTAGTGTCTAGTTGTTGACACCATGCAGCACCTACTGAACTAAGCCAACTGAACTGTGTGGGTTCATTTGAATTCAGCCTTAACTGACTTTATCAGAGAGATGAAAAAAACAAAAAAGCCTAATGACATCTGGGACTATCCCCAAGAATGGGCATGATGCCTCCATCAGTTGCATCTCTGTCCAATTAATTGACCATTAGTTTCTCTGTTCGTTGAGCTTGAAATTCAGCAGAGAGAAAGGACTTGTGCATTTATACCTACATAAGCAAATAGACAATGGCTTGTGCATTATAGTGAAATTATCTATCACCTATACTTGTTAGCTTAATCATCTCTGCCAGTTTCTTATGAGTAGCATATTGCAAGTTTGAGTGTATGCTAATGTGTGTGTGTGTGTGTGTGTGTGTGTGTGTGTGTGTGTGTGTGTGTGCGCAGAGCCATGGGAAATACAGTGCATCTGGAGAGTGTTCAGACCTTTGACTTTTTTCACATTTTGTTACATTACAGCCTTATTCTTAAATTGATTCAATTGTTTCTCCCCTCATCAATCCACACACAATGCCCCATAATGACAAAGCAAAAAAACTTTTTTAGATTTTTTTTGCAAATATCACATTTACATAAGTATTCAAATCCTTTACTCAGTACTTTGTTGAAGCACTTTGGCAGCGATTACATCCTCTTGTCTTCTTGGGTACGATGCTACAAGCTTGGCATACCTGTATTTGGGGAGTTTCTCCCATTCTTCTCTGCAGATCCTCTCAAGCTCTGTCAGGTTGGATGGGGATCGTTGCTGCACAGCTATTTTCAGGTCTCTCCAGAGTTGTTTGATCGGGTTCAAGGCTGGGCTCCGGCTGGTCCACTCAAGGGCATTCCGAGACTTGTCCCGAAGCCACACGGGCGGCCAGCTCTACGAAGAATCTTGGTGGTTCCAGACTTTGTCCATTTAAGAATGATGGAGGCCAATATGTTCTTGGGGTGCTGCAGACAGTTTTTGGTGTCTCGGAGCTCTATGGACAATTCCTTCGACCTAATGGCTTGTATTTTGCACTGACATGCACTGTCAACTGTGGGACGTTATATAGACAGGTGTGTGCCTTTCCAATCAATTTAATTTACCATAGGTGGACCCCAGTCAAGTTGTAAAAACATCTCAAGGATGATCAATGGAAACAGGATGCACCTGAACTTAATTTTGAATCTCAATATAAAGGGTCTGAAACTTATGAAAATAATGTATTTATATTTTTAATTTTTAATACATTTGGTAAAATTTCTAAAAACCTGTTTTCACTTAGTCATTATCGGGCATTGTTTGTAGATTGATGAGGGGAAAACATTTTAATACATTTTAGAACAAGGCTGTAATGTAACAAAATGTGGAAAAAGTCAAAGGGTCTTGTCTCGATCGTCGTTGTAATCATACTCGGACCAAGGCGCAGAGTCAGGAGTCAGACCTGAGCCAACTCCCCGTGCTTATCGTAAGGAGCCAAGGATGGAACCAGAGCCGGTCAGGGCAAAATTGGAGGGGGGCGACAGAAGCGAAGCGGAGACAGTGAAGGAGTTAATGGGGAAATTGGAGGAGAGAGTAATGAGGGAGTTGCTGTGTTGGTGCATGAGGCATGACATCCGCCCGACGGAGCATGTCCTGAATTTGATGTCACCTGAGTCAGCTCTCCATACTCGTCCTGAGGTGCGTGCAAGCCATCTGGTGAAGACTGTGCCAGCCCCACACATCAGGCCTCCTGTGCGCCTCCCTAGCCCTGCACGTCCTGTGCCAGCTCGGCACTACAGCTCTCCAAGACGTGCTTACCATGGAGGACGTCGTACTGGTTATTCACCGTCCCCAGTATGTGTACTTAGCCCGGTGCGCTACATCCCAGCTCCCCGCATCTGCCGGGCTAGGGTGAGGATCCAGCCAGGGCGGATGGTGCCAGCCCTGCTCTCCAGACAGCCAGTGCGTCTCCTCGGGCCAGGATATCCTGTGCCGGCGCTGCACACTGTGTCTCCTGTGTGTCTGCACAGCCCATTGCGTCCTGTGCCTGCGCCCCGCACGTGCCGGGCTAGAGTCACCATCCAGCCAGGACGGGTTGTGCAGGCCATTAGTTCGTGCCTCCACGGCCCTGTGTATCCGTTGCCTCCCCCATGCACCAGGCCTCCTGTGGCAGCCCCACGCACCAGGCTGTCTCTCCGTCTCCTCCCTCCAGGTTCTCCCGCCTGTCCAGCGCTTCCAGAGTCTCCCTCCAGCCCGGAGCTGCCAGTCTCCCTCCAGCCCGGAGCTCCCAGAGTCTCCCTTCAGCCCGGAGCTGCCAGAGTCTCCCTCCAGCCCGGAGCTGCCAGAGTCTCCCTCCAGCCCGGAGCTGCCAGAGTCTCCCTCCAGCCCGGAGCTGCCAGAGTCTCCCTCCAGCCCGGAGCTGCCAGAGTCTCCCTCCAGCCCGGAGCTGCCAGAGTCTACCTCCAGCCCGGAGCTGCCAGAGTCTCCCTCCAGCCCGGAGCTGCCAGAGTCTCCCTCCAGCCCGGAGCTGCCAGAGTCTCCCTACAGCCCGGAGCTGCCGGAGTCTCTCTCCTGTCCGGAGCTGCCGGAGTCTCCCTCCTGTCCGGAGCTGCCGGAGTCTCCCTCCTGTCCGGAGCTGCCGGAGTCTCCCTTCTGTCCGGAGCTGCCGGAGTCTCCCTCCTGTCCGGAGCTGCCGGAGTCTCCCTCCTGTCCGGAGCTGCCGGAGTCTCCCTCCTGTCTGGAGCTGCCGGAGTCTCCCTCCTGTCTGGAGCTGCCGGAGTCTCCCTCCTGCCTGGAGCTGCCGGAGTCTCCCTCCTGCCTGGAGCTGCCGAAGTCCCCCTCCTGTCTGGAGCTGCCGGAGTCTCCCTCCTGTCTGGAGCTGCCGGAGTCTCCCTCCTGTCTGGAGCTGCCGGAGCCGCCCGTCTGTCTTGAGCTGCCGGAGCCGCCCATCTGTCTTGAGCTGCCGGAGCCGCACGTCTGTATTGAGCTGCCGGAGCCGCCCACCAGTCAGGAGCTGCCGGAGTCTCCCTTCACTCCGGCGCTGCCGGAGTCGCCCTTCACTCTGGCGCCGCCGGAGTCTCCAGCCTGTCCGGCGCTGCCGGAGTCTCCCGTCGATTCTGGGCCCGCTGCAAGGGTCCCCAGTCTGAGGTCGGCGGCGAGGGTTGCCGCTCCAAAGGCACCACGTAAGGGGGCCAAGACTATGGCGGAGTGGGGTCCCCGTTCCGCGCCAGAGCCGCCTCCGCGGACAGATGCCCACCCAGACCCTCCCCTATGGGTTTAGGTTTTGCGGCCGGAGTCCGCACCTTTGGGGGGGGTACTGTCACGTCCTGACCTTAGTTCCTTTGTTATGTTTCTTGTTTAGGTTGGTCAGGGCGTGAGTTGGGGTGGGCATTCTATGTGTTGTTCTAGTTTTGGTTTTCTATGTGTTTGGCCTGGTATGGTTCTCAATCAGAGGCAGTTGTCAATCGATGTCTCTGATTGAGAACCATACTTAGGTAGCCTGTTTTTCCCACTTGATTTGTGGGTAGTTGTTTTCTGTTTAGTGTGTCTGCACCAGACAGAACTGTTTCGGTTTCATTTTTTCGTTCTCTTGTTGTTTTTTTGTCATTAAGTGTTCCGTTCTATTAAATATCATGAACACTTACCACGCTGCGTATTGGTCTGATCTCTCATACTCTTCGTTAGAGGAAGATGGAGAGGACAGCCGTTACACAACATGACTCCCTGTTCAAATAAAGGTTAAATAAAAAATCAACTGTAACATATTACATTTAGAAAGTAACTTATCAAACCCTGGTTATTGGGAGAACCGCAGAAGGGGAATATTTATCCTCCTCCACTTTGTATGACAACTGGGCTATAAAACAAATTCAATATAGCAGATCGCTGCTTCAGGGGTCTCTCTCTCTCGCTCTCTCTCTCTCACGTCTCTCCCTCTGTGTGTGTGCGTGTGTCTGTATGTGTAATAAATCATAGCCAAGTAGTCATATTTCCAGACTTATATCCTGGTTAATAGGCCAAGCTATTGGAGCCCAGATAATGTACTACAGTAGTGCATTTGAGAATGTATAATATTTAATAGCAAACCACGAGACAGCACATCTGAGTCTCTCTCAGAAAAGATTTAACCCTGCCTTAAGGGTTGTTTTTATTATGCATGTGTGAACTGCCTGTAATATATTAGATTTAAATAAATATTTGATCATTTAATTTGACAATAAACCACACATTCCATAACACTAAGGCCTTGAAATACACATTAGATAAATCAAATCATTTTCTGGTGGTTCAGCAAAATATGGCATATACCAATCAATCGTTAAAATGTCATTTATAAAGCCCTTCTTTTTACATCAGCAGTTGTTACAAAGTGCTTATACAGATATCAAGCCTACAGATAGACAAAATAACAATACAAAATAAAATAAAAAATACCATTAATTAGTATACAGATCATAGACACACAACAATCATCAAACTGCACCATCACAATGTCAAGTATGTGAACATTTAACCTACATAGAGTAGGATCATTCTCAAGTAGCCGAGTCGAGCCAGGCCCGGCAGTCCTGAAATTAACATTTGGGCTTTGATTTGGTCAAGGTAGTTCAAGAAGGGGTCCCACATCTTAAAGAGTAGACTCTGCGATATGACATAGATGCAGAACTCAAACAACACAGTGAGTCAATTTACGCAACAACTACATTAAGAGCGTTGAAGTGCGAGGCTCAAGTACTCCGCTGTTTTGGTGCCCTGGCTACAGAGTGAAGCGAATCTGTGTACATGTGGAGATACTGCATGTGACTGTATGAGAGCAAAGTCCTGCATCTCGCTCATCTCAATATCTGCGACGCTGCTCGTGGCAACGTCATTTCGCTGAGTTTACCTTTAAAGAAATGATAGTACTTATTTTTCATTGCTGTAGAGAAAGCTTCACTGGGAAGTAAATCAATGACCCGTTGTTCCCATTAAATTCTTGATTCTCGAGGAAGAATACATTTTCGCGCACAATATAGTAAAATGTGTAAAAGATGTGTAACGAAATCTAAGAGGCAGCTCATCTCTAGTTCCCAGTATAGAAGACGTTGCACCTAGCTGGAGAGAGCATTCAACAACTGTATCTGTCTCCTGTACAACTTCCAACCCAAATGTTTTTATGTAAGGACAAGCCCAGAAGTAATGAATAAGAGAACCTTCTGCACACTGACACATTACAAAGACAAGAAGGGTTCATTCTATGTCTAGACACAGGAGTGACATACAGTTGATGTAGGATCTTAAATTGCATTTCCCAGGCTGAGTTACAAGCTAGGAAATGGGATGGTTGTACACACATTTCTTTCCAGTCTGCAAGCTTTATTGGGGAGCCTATATCAGCCTCCAATAACACCATAGTTTTGTCTGCGTTATCTTTCTTCAAATTGCACAGTGAGTTATAAAATAGTTGCGTGATAGATTTGACCTGGGTATTCTTCAAGAGGAGATTGAGAAGCCCTCTGGATGCAATTTCAGCTTTGCAGATCTACTAAAACTACTAGAATCTCTCTTAGAGATGACACGTTTACCAACAATCTGGCCAAATGTAAGGATTTTATCATCATGCGCAATATTTTAAACATCATTGATACCCTTACTTTTCCATGTAGAGAAGCCGCCCTTCATCCCAGGTGGGAAATCAGGGTTCACATGCAAAGGGGAGTTACAATTATTATGACCTTCTGACTGAGCATGTTCTTCAGCATATACTGTAATTGTCTTTCGTCAGTTTGGTCATCGTTGTCTGGGATATGCATGAAAGGTTACTGAGTGGTTTTGTCCCAACAGGAGCTGATTCACCATTAAGTCAAGAGGAACTTGGGTTTTCAATACACCGCTCGAGGATAAATCTCAGTTGAGATGCCAGTTTATAACATTTAAATGCTCAATACAGCAATTTAAAAAGGAAAAATCTCAATATCAACTTATTTCTGGATAACAATTAAGTACCTCAAGGGTCTCCTCAGGGGACCAGTGTGCTTTTGTTGAGGGGGAGGTGGGTATCCGAGCTCCATCAGCCAGGACTAGACATTGGGCAATCAAAATCGACTCTTCCTGGAAAATGTTGGCGCTCCTCTCAACAACACAACGAGATTATAACTACCCAATGACTCAATTAAGTAGGTCTGCTGTCTGTAAAGAAATGGAAGGTCTGTTGGTTGATTCTGCTGCTACGATTGGATAATGTGCAGCTGTTTTCCCCATTCCCCGTTTATTGCAGCCTCCTTGAGATTTGTTTGATTGACATGAGCCAACGAACGAGACACACCGTCGCTAATGTTATGTTGAATGTTTCCAACTCAAACATCCTCACATTCGTGAGCTAACGCTAGCATCACAAACACAAATCCAGGCTGCGTCACATCCGGCCGTGATTGAGTGTCCCATAGGACGGCGCACAATTAGCCCAGCATCGTCCAGGTTTGGCCCAGGGTAGGCCGTCATTGTAAATAAGAATTTATTCTTAACTGACTTAAATAAAGGTTAAATAACATTTTACAAAAATTAGGCAAAGTCATAGCAAAGAAATCTTAGCTAAAACGTTTTGTGTTTGGAATTGCAGTATGTGTTGAGTTTGAGAATTTGGACGCAAGCTAACTTTTGACAGACTGGTTTTGCATGGACAAACAAGAAGCGCTTGCTCGGCAACCAGATACCAACGTGTTCTGTGGAGAAAAAAATGGATGTTTGGGAATTAATCTTGTTCCAAAAATGGATGGTTTGGGAATTAATCTTGCTTTTTAATGCTGGTAACCCCTGACTATGACCATGTCACAACCATGATACAAATGTTATAACACATGGCGTTTCATGTATTATTGCTTAAATAACACACCCACATCAAATCACACTCCCAAGACGCAAATCACGTTTCAGAAAACAAATCTCTTAATGAGGATAAGTTCAGTCCCCCTTTAAAGAGGGGGTAAGGTGGTTCTATAATATCTAATTGTTAAATGTTTGTAATGTCTACCACTGTCTTGCAATGTAAACTGTAGACTTCTGTCTGTTTTACAGTAGCCCTAAGGGGCAAATCAACAAGTAACCGTGTCTTGGAGTGGGCCGGGCGCATGCACACTGAAACGGTCGCCAGGTGTACAGTGTTTCCTCCGACACATTGGTGCTGCTAGCTTCCAGGTTAAGCATGCATTGTGTCAAGAAGCAGTGCGGCTTGGTTGGGTTGTGTTTCAAAGGATGCACGGCTCTCGATCTTCGCCTCTCCCGAGTCCGTAGCGGCGATGGGACAGGACTGTAACTACCAATTGGGGAGAAAAATGGGCCAAAATAATTCATAGGCCTCCAAAGTTTCAAAGATGCCTGCAAAGTTTCAGAAAAAGCTGCTAAATATTTCAAAACGTGAAGTTTCATGAAAGACTGCAAAATATCTCAAAACCTGAGAAGTTTCATGAAAGGCTGCAAAATATTTCAAAACCTGAGAAGTTTCATGAAAGGCTGCAAAATATCTCAAAACTTGTGACGTTTCATGAAAGGCTGGGAAATATTTCAAAACCTGTGAAGTTTCATGAAAGGCTGGGAAATATTTCAAAACCTGTGAAGTTTCATGAAAGGCTGGGAAATATTTAAAAACCTGTGAAGTTTCATGAAAGGCTGGGAAATATTTCAAAACCTGAGAAGTTTCATGAAAGGCTGCAAAATATCTAAAAACTTGTGAAGTTTCATGAAAGGCTGGGAAATATTTCAAAACCTGTGAAGTTTCATGAAAGGCTGGGAAATATTTCAAAACCTGTGAAGTTTCATGAAAAGCTGGGAAATATTTCAAAACCTGTGAAGTTTCATGAAAAGCTGCAAAATATCTCAAAACCTGTGAAGTTTCATGAAAAGCTGGGAAATATTTCAAAACCTGTGAAGTTTCAAGAAAGGCTGCAAAATATTTCAAAAACCTGCAAAGTTTCATACAAAAATGGCTAAATATTCCAAAGGTCTGCAAAGTTTTATAGACACCTGTGAAGTATCATAACAGGCTGCAAAATATAAACAGTACTTTGACCCAACCCAAGGCTCCCGTACACAGAAGGATGCTACATTGGGAAATTAAAGACCCCTGAACACAACACATGATCTTAATGTGATCCCCCTGTTGCAGGATTGTAGTGTATGTGAGGTTCAAAAAGGATCCTGAAGTTTTTCATTTCCACTTTGAAATTTCAGACTTGATTTCCCTTATGAAAAATTTACCAGTCAAAAGTTTGGATACACCAACTCATCTTTATTTGTACTACTTTCTACATTGTAGAAATATGCTGAGCACTTGTTGGCTGCTTTTCCTTCACTCTGCGGTCCAAGTCATCCAAAACCATCTCAATTGTGTTGAGGTCAGATGATTGTGGAGGCCAGGTTATCTGATGCAACACTCAATCACTCTCCTTCTTGGTCAAATAGCCCTTACACAGCCTGGAGGTGTGTTGGCTCATTGTCCGGTTGAAAAAACAAATGATAGTCCCACTAAGCGCAAACCAGATAGGATGGTGTATCGCTGCAGAATGTGGTAGCCATGCTGGTTAAGATTGCCTTGAATTCTAAATAAATTACAGACAGTGTCACCAGCAAAGCACCATCACACCTCCTTCTCCATGCTTCACGGTGAGAACCACACATGCAGAGATCATCCATTCACCTACTCTGCGCCTCACAAAGACACAGCGGTTGGAACCAAAAATCTAAAATTTGGACTCATCAGACAAAAGGACAGATTTTCAATGTCCATTGCTCGTGTTTCTTGGCCCACGCAAGTCTCTTCTTATTATTGGTGTTCTTTAGTAGTGGTTTCTTTGCAGCAATTTAACCATGAAGGCCTGATTCACGCAGTCTCCTCTGAACAGTTGATGTTGAAATGTGTCTGTTACTTGAACTCTGTGAAGCATTTACTTGGGCTCCAATTGCTGAGGCTGGTAACTCTAATGAACTTATCCTCTGCTGCAGAAGTAACTCTGGGTCTTCCTTTCCTGTGGCGGACCTCATGAGAGCCAGTTTCCTCATAGCGCCTGATGGTTTTTGCAACTGCACTTGAAGAAGTTCTTGACATTTTCGGGATTGACTGACCATCATGTCTTAAAGTAATGATGGACTGTCGATTTTTTTGCTTATTTGTGCTGTTCTTGCCAGAAATGAACTTTTAACAAGGGCACACCTGTTAATTTAAATGCATTCCAGGTGACTACCCATTGAAGCTGGTTGAGAGAATGCCAAAGGTGTGCAAAGCTGTCATCAAGGCAAAGGTGTCTACTTTGGGGAATCTCAAGTATAAAAATATATTTGGATTTTTGGTTACTACTTAATTCCATATGTGTTATTTCATAGTTTTGATGTCTTCGCTATTATGCTACAATGTAGAAAATTGTAAAGAAAAGAAAAATCCTTGTATGAGTGGGTGTGTCCAAACTTTTGATTCTTACTGTACATATAAAAATATACCCCTACAAAAATGATCATTCATTATAATCTACATAATAATTCACATTTCCTGTTGCTGCAGGGTTAATTTCCTGCTCTTGCAAACTGGGTCAAATTAAGATCCTACGTCTGTATTGCATTTGGCCTTAAATACATTCGGGAAATCGGATTATAACTCCATTATATCCAACCTTCGTCAGTTCTTAGAATACATCCAGTTTACAGACCAATCATCTACTAATCGTCCAACATCCTTCTCCTCTCTCAGAGAAAGAGCAGGCATGGTCACTTCAAATATTATATTGTTCGAAAGTGTGCTGTTCGGAATGCTCTCATATCTCTTAATGGATAGTCATCTTTATGGACCCAAAACATGAGTCCTATGACCAAGGGATTTATTTATATTTTTAATTACAGATGAAAGGGAAAATCCAAATGGGTCACGTCTCTGAGAGAGGAGTAGGACATTAAATTATTAGTAGATAATTGGTCTGTATACTGTATGTATTCTCAGAACTAATGGGGCCATCATGAATCCAATTTCCCAGCCCGGATCTTAAGAATGTATTCAAGGCCAAAAGCAACATGTTGTGTAGCATATTTCTGTGTACAGGAAGGAGCCTTGGGTTGGGTCAAAGTTTATTCCATGAAATTGCGCAGGGGTCTTTGAAACTTTGCAGGCCTTTGTGTCACGATCGTTATAAGGAGTGGACAAAGGCGCAGCATGATTTGGGTTCATCATAATTTATTTGAGTGTGAACCAGCAACAAAAACAATAAAGCGACACAAACAAACTAACTAATGTACAGCCTTGTAGGGCGCAAAAGCAACAATACAAAAACAAGATCCCACAAACAACAGGTGGGAAAAGGCTACCTAAATATGATCCCCAATCAGAGACAACGATAGACAGCTGCCTCTGATTGGGAACCATACCAGGCTAACATAGAAATACAAAAACTAGACTACACATAGAAATAATAAACTAGAACACCCCCCAGTCACACCTTGACCTACTCCACCATAGAAAATAAAGGCTTTCTATGGTCAGTGCGTGACACTTTGATATATTTTGCAGCCTTCAATGGAACTTTGCAGGTATCTATGAAACTTTGCAGGCCTATGAAATATTCCGCAGGCTTGGTTGAAACTTTGCAGTCTTCAACATATTTTCACAGGCTTGGTTTAAAGTCTTGCTTTATGTGCGTGTCCTGTCACTGTCACGTTCTGACCTTAGTTCCTTTGTTTTGTCTTTTGTTTTAGGATGGTCAGGGCGTGAGTTGGGTGGGTTGTCCATGTTAGTTTTTCTATGATTTTCTATTTCTGTGTTTGCCAGATTTAGTTATCAATCAGAGGCAGTTGTCAATCGTTGTCCCTGATTGAGAACCATATTTAGGTAGCCTGTTTTCGATTGTGTTTCGTGGGTGGTTATTTTCAGTCTTTGTGTGTCTGCACCAGACAGAACTGTTTCGGTTGTTTCTTTGTTGTTTTTGTTATTCAGTGTTCAGTTTTGATTATTATTAAATAAGATGAACACTAACCACGCTGTGCTTTGGTCCTCTCCTTCTTCCACCCAAGACAACCGTTACAGTCACTTCATTTGGGAAGCTGATTTTCCCATTAGGACCACTGTAGTAATGTCATTATAGTTGCGTGTCGAAACACATGGTTCAGTTTAGCTTTTTTTATTTTTTTATCATCTAGCAGACGCTCTTATCCAGAGCGACTTACAGAAGCAATTAGGGTTAGGTGCCTTGCTCAAGGGCACATGGACAGAATTTTCACCTAGTCGGCTCAGGGATATGAACCACAACCTTTCGATTACTGGCCCAAAGCTCTTAACCACTAGCCTACCTGCTGCCTGTTTTCTCTAAACAGCCACAAAAAAATTCAGCTAACTTTAGCCATCGCTAGCAAAAAATAAATTGTAGTGGTAGGGGCATATTGCAATAGTCACATTTTCTAGCTGTACAATCCTACACTTCCCCTTCAAGGTTTGCATTATTTCCATTTCAAAATGTGAGAAAGTATTTTAACATGAAATACCATAGATAAATCCTGATCTCAATATGATCTGTTATCAACTCCGCACTTATTAACACAGAGTTGTGCTACGTCAAGCGTCAGCCCTGTGCCAGTAGCAGAAGTTCTCTCTGTAATGGATCCTCTACATTTTCCTCCTGCCATTTTGACATACTTCAATTACAGAGCAGGGTGGCCTGCCTGAACTGTAGCAATTCTGAGGGGAGGCAGTCTGAGGATGAGAGGCAGCCCCTCAAGCAGCCCCTAAAACACAGTCACTCAGGCAGCTCCTTTTGGGGCGGCAGGGCAGCCTAGTGGTTAGAGTGACAAGGTACAAATCTGTCGTTCTGCCCCTGAAAAGGCAGTTCCACTGTTCCTAGGCCGTCATTGAAACTAAGAATTTTTTCTTAACTGACTTGCCTAGTTAATTAAAGGTAAAAAAAAAAAGTTAAAAAAAAAGACAGCCTCTGAGTAAAACCTGGTAGAACCTGCGGGCATTGCCCCTTGAGTCATTTGGTCAAATATTTGCCACAATGTCCAGGCCAAAGAGTTACATGGTGGTCAGTGAATGTAAGACCAGGAAAAGTCGTGCTTCATACCTTTTAAAGTAACTGTCCAATGAAAATTGTACTTTTAAAAGTTATATATTCTTTTAACTCATAACCAAATAATGTTGTTGACTCATCTTGTGCTCCCCCTCATCTTGTGCTCGTATTTGTGGCCAAAGCATAAATTAGAGAAAAAGCTCTTAAAAAACCTCACCTCAAACTTGTATCTCAACATTTTTTAAGTATATGCTTGCTATTTCCTTATAGAGGATGACATCCTCATGAGGAGGATGAGCTGGCCAATCAGTGGTTTACTCGTATTTATATTTTTTATGACTGATATACACCCACACAATTCTGTTGTTGGGGTACATTCACACATATTTCATAAAAATCTGGAAACACTGGACGGTTACTTGAAATCAAATATCTAGTGTATGCATGCCATAGCTAGCCTTTGTCTCAAGGATCTTGCGAAAGAATGGGACAGGTTGATTGGCCAGGAAAATAGACGCAGTTATTAGCATTTAGATGAGTGTTCTGTTTGTCTGTTGTTGCCATATGAAGAAATCGAATCATCTCCGAAAAACTACAGAAAACCTTTTACCACAATGTGAATAATAAACTGTAGATCAAATAGTCTCTTTGTTCGACCGCATGCCACATTCCCAATTCCAATATAGTGCACCTTGTTATTACAATATTAATTCTAACAACCTTTTTATTGCTTCTTGAGAGTCAGGTGGATTTTAGGAGAGAGGAGTGAATTCTGTGTTTCACAAGACCATGATTAGATGGAATTGCCTTTGACCTTGACATGGGAGAGACTTTTATTGAGCATCCATATTGGAACATTTTCATAATTTGATATTGCTTTCTCTTAGAAAACAGCCAGCACTTGAGTTTCAGATCATAGTCCATCTGCCCATAGTGCCAGTCTGGCCGCAAGAACAGTCCGCATCAGTCATTTATCTGTCAGGGAGAAGCAGATAGTGGGCCTGACAATGGTCAACCAATCGTTAATGTTTTACTGAAGAGTGACACTTGGAATTGAATGCAAATTTTTAAAAAATTATTCTAAATGTTAAGAGATATTTCCACGCCCTGACCGTAGATTGCTTTGTATGTTTCGATTGTTGTTTGGTCAGGGTGTGATTTGGGTGGGCATTCTATGATTGTATGTCCAGGTTTTTGTATTTCTATGTTTCGGCCGCGTATGGTTCTCAATCAGGGACAGCTGTCTGTCGTTGTCTCTGATTGGGAATCATACTTAGGTAGCCTGTTTTTCCACTTTTAGTTGTGGGTAGTTGTATTTCTGTTTAGTTGTTGTTTCACCTTGCAGGACTGTTTTGGGTTTTCCTTTTGTTATTTTTCTATTCAGTGTTCAGTTCCTTATAATAAAGATGAACACGTATCCCGCTGCATTTTGGTCTGACGATTCCTCTTCTTCCGATGAAAGCTGTTACAGATATGTAACCTCTATCTGGACTGTTTATTGATGTATTTTAATCCAGCACAGACACCGTCTATTTTAGCGGAATCTGGCTTCCCAAAATGTTGACGACATCATGCTATTGTTCAGAAGTGCAGACACTTGCTGCCTCTGGGGCCTTAAAGTGCAGTTACTATTGATGTTTTTGCCCTTGTGGCAGTAACTATAGTCAAATGGTCATGCTTCAAGAGGGCCACCATTGTTCCTGTTCCCAAGAAAGCTAAGGTAACTGAGCTAAACGACTACCGCCCCCGTAGCACTCACTTCCGTCATCATGAAGTGCTATGAGAGACTAGTCAAGGACCATATCACCTCCACCCTACCTGACACGCTAGACCCACTCCAATTTGCTTACAGCCCCAATAGGTCCACATATGACGCAATCGCAACCACACTGCACACTGCCCTAACCCATCTGGACAAGAGGAATACCTATGTGAGAATGCTGTTCATCGACTACAGCTCAGCATTTAACACCATAGTACCCTCCAAACTCGTCATCAAGCTCGAGACCCTGGGTCTCGACCCTGCCCTGAGCAACTGGGTACTGGACTTCCTGACGGGCCGCCCCCAGGTGGTGAGGGTAGGTAACAACATCTCCACCCCGCTGATCCTCAACACTGGGGCCCCACAAGGGTGCATTCTGAGCCCTCTCCTGTGCTCCCTGTTCACCCACGACTGCATGGCCATGCACGCCTCCAACTCAATCATCAAGTTTGCAGACGACACTACAGTGGTAGGCTTGATTACCAACAACGACGAGACGGCCTACAGGGAGGAGGTGAGGGCCCTCGGAGTGTGGTGTCAGGAAAATAACCTCACACTCAACGTCAACAAAACAAAGGAGATGATTGTGGACTTCAGGAAACAGCAGAGGGAGCACCCCCCTATCCACATCGATGGGACAGTAGTGGAGAGGGTAGTACGTTTTAAGTTCCTCGGCGTACACATCACGGATAAACTGAATTGGTCCACCCACACAGACAGCGTTGTGAAGAAAGCGCAGCAGCGCCTCTTCAACCTCAGGAGGCTGAAGAAATTCAGCTTGTCACCAAAAGCACTCACAAACTTCTACAGATGCACGATCGAGAGCATCCTGTCAGGCTGTATCACCGCCTGGTACGGCAACTGCTCTGCCCACAACCGTAAGGCTCTCCAGAGGGTAGTGAGGTCTGCACAACGCATCACCAGGGGCAAACTACCTGCCCTCCAGGACACCTACACCACCCGATGTCACATGAAGGCCATAAAGATCATCAAGGACAACAACCACCCGAGCCACTGCCTGTTCACCGCTATCATCCAGAAGGTGAGGTCAGTACAGGTGCATCAAAGCAGGGACCGAGAGACTGAAAAACAGCTTCTATCTCAAGGCCATCAGACTGTTAAATAGCCACCACTAACATTGAGTGGCTGCTGCCAACATACTGACTCAACTCCAGCCACTTTAATAATGGAAATGGATGGGAATTGATGTAAAATTGTATCACTAGCCACTTTAAACAATCCCATTTAATATAATGTTTACATACCCTACATTACTCATCTCATATGTATATGTATATACTGTACTGTATATCATCTACTGCATCTTGCCATCTTTATGTAATACATGTATCACTAGCCACTTTAAACTATGCCACTTTATGTTTATATACCCTACATTACTCATCTCATATGGATATACTGTACTCTATACCATCTACTGCATCTTGCCTATGCTGTCCTGCACCATCACTCATTCATATATCTTTATGTACATATTCTTTATCCCTTTACACTTGGTAAGGTAGTAGTTGTGGAATTGTTAGGTTAGATTACTCATTGGTTATTACTGCATTGTCGGAACTAGAAGCACAAGCATTTCGCTACACTCGCATTAGCATCGGCATGTGACAAATAAAATTTGATTTGAAGTCGCTTAGAATTGAAGTCGCTGCTCTTGTGCCCTTGGGACAGTAACTTTTATAGGCTTTGCAAGATCTACAAAACAGTTCAAAATGGTTTTCACTAGTTTCATCTGCAGTTTTTTCTGAAGTTCTCATACTTTGGAGGGCCATTAGTTACACACGAGTTATAACATATTTATGTGTTTAGTAGAGAATTGTACCCCTTACTTCCCTCACCTTCAGATATAGCCATCAGGTACGTTTTCTGACCCATATTTCTTGCCATCTCCTCAAATGACCTAGTGGCTTCATGGATGGAATGTTTTTCATATTTTTTTTTATAATTTCATAATTAATAAACATTATTTAAAAAACTGCTGAAAATACGGTGTTTCTAGGTCAAACGGTTTTGTTATAGTTCAGTCTTCTGTGATGTATACAAAGTGTAATATTGGTATGCATACTCAAAATTGAATACATTTCAACTGTATATCTGACATGGTACAGGTGTATTTTGTTAAGCCCATAACCATGTGTGTGAGGTGTATACTTTTGTTTCAAAGCAGATTTGTTTAAGACTACCAAGAAACACTCTGTGTGTCCTAAATATTGCCCACTGCAGTAAAAGGTTATTAATGTAACCAGAATTGCGTTCAAACCCCAGTGCAGCTCAGTGTAAACAAATGTAACAGTAGGTTCAGAATCTGCTGGCTACTCCAGACAATTTTTATTTATTTTTAAATTTAAAATTGTACCTTTATTTAACCAGGTAGGCCAGTTGAGAACAAATTGTCATTTACAACTGCGGCCTGGCCAAGATAAAGCAAAGCAGTGAGACAAAAAACAACAACACAGAGTTACGATATATATATATATATGGGATATATATAGAAAAATCTATATACAGTGTGTGCAAATCGAGTAAGGAGGTAAGGCAATAAATAGGCCATAGTAGTGAAGTAATTACAATTTAGCAAAGTAACACTGGAGTGATAGATGTGCAGATGATGATGTGCAAGTAGAAATACTGGTGTGCAAAAGAGAAAAAAGTAAATAAAAACAATATGGGGATGAGGTAGGTAGTTGGATGGGATATTTGCAGATGGGTTGTGTACAGTTGCAGCGACCAGTAAGCTGCTCAGATAGCTGATGCTTAAAGTTAGTGAGCGAGATATACTGTAAGTCTCCAACTTTAGCGACTTTCACAATTCGTTCCAGTCATAGGCAGCAGAGTACTGTAAGGAAAGGCGGCCAAAGAGGTTTTGGCTTTGGGGATGACCAGTGAGATATACCTGCTGGAGCGCATGCTACAGGTGGGTGTTGTAATGGTGACCAGTGAGCTGAGATAAGGCTGAGCTTTACCTAGCAAAGACTTACAGATGACCTGGAGCCAGTGGGTCTGGCGACGAATATGTAGAGAGGGCCAGCCGACAAGAGCATACAGGTCACAGTGGTGGGTGGTAAATGGGGCTTTGGTGACAAAATGGATGGCACTGTGATAGTGTTGGAGGCTATTTTGTAAATGACATCGCCGAAATCGAGGATCGGGAGGACAGCCAGTTTTACAAGGCTATGTTTGGCAGCGTGAGTGAAGTAGGCTTTGTTTTGCAAAATAGGAAGCCGATTCTAAATGTAATTTTGGATTAGAGATGCTTAATGTGAGTCTGGAAGGAGAGTTTACAGTCTAACCAGACAACTAGGTATTTGTAGTTGTCCACATATTCTAAGTCAGAACCGTCCAGAGTAGTGATGCGGGTGCGGGCAGTGATCGGTTGAAGAGCATGCATTTAGTTTTACTAGCGTTTAAGATCAGTTGGAGGCCACGGAAGAAGTGTTGTATGACATTGAAGCTCGTTTAGAGGTTTATTAACAAAGTGTCCAAAGAGGGGCCAGATGTATACAGAATGGTGTCGTCTGTGTAGAGGTGGATCAAGGAATCACCCGCAGCAAGAATGACATCATTGGTATATACAGAGATTAGAGTCCCGAGAGAGCCCCGAGAATTGAACCCCATGGTACCCCCATAGAGACTGCCAGAGGTTCCGGACAACAGGCCCTCCGATTTGACACACTGAACTCTATCTGAGAAGTAGTTGGTGAACCAGGTGAGGCAGTCATTTGAGAAACCAAGGTTGTTGAGTCTGCCGATAAGAATACGGTGATTGACAGAGTCAAAAGCCTTGGCCAGGTCGATGAAGACGGCTGCACAGTACTGTCTTTTATCGATGGCAGTTATGATATCGTTTAATACCTTAAGCGTGGCTGAGGTGAACCCGTGACCAGCTCGGAAACCGGATTGCACAGCGGAGAAAGTATGGTGGGATTCTCAATGGTCAGTGATCTGTTTGTTAACTTGACTTTCGAAGACTTTAGAATAGCAGGGCAGGATGGATATAGGTCTGTAACAGTTTGGGTCTGGAGTGTCATCCGCTTTGAAGAGGGGGGTGACCGCGGCAGCTTTCCAATCTTTAGGAATCTCAGATGATACGAAAGAGAGATTGAACAGACTAGTAATAGGGGTTGCAACAATGGTGGCGGATAATTTAGAAAGTGAGGGTTCAGATTGTCTATCCCAGCTGATTTGTACGGGTCCAGGTTTTGCAGCTCTTTCAGAACATCTGCTATCTGCATCTGCTGGATTTGGGTGAAGGAGAAGCTGGGAAGGCTTGGGCAAGTAGCTGCGGGGGGTGCAGAGCTGTTGGCCGGGGTTGGGGTAGTCAGGAGGAAAGCATGTCCAGCCCTAGACAAATGCTTATTGAAATTCTCGATTATTGTGGATTTATCGGTGGTGACAGTGTTTCCTAGCCTCAGTGCAGTGGGCAGTTGGGAGGAGGTGCTCTTATTCTTCATGGACTTTACAGTGTCCCATAACTTTTTGGAGTTAGAGCTATAGGATGCAAATTTCTGTTTGAAAAACCTAGCCTTTGCTTTCCTAACTGACTGTGTTTTGTAGTTCCTGACTTCCCTGAAAAGTTGAGTGTCGCGGGGACTATTTGATGCTAGTGCAGGACGCCACAGGATGTTTTTGTGCTGGTCGATGGCAGTCAGGTCTGGATTGAACCAAGGGCTATATCTGTTCTTAGTTGAGGTCAATATCCTTCCAGGATACCCTGGCCAGGTCGATTAGAAAGGCCTGCTTGCAGAAGTGTTTTAAATCAAATCAAATTTATTTATATAGCCCTTCGTACATCAGCTGATATCTCAAAGTTCTGTACAGAAACCCAGCCTAAAACCCCAAACAGCAAGCAATGCAGGTGTAGAAGCACGGTGGCTAGGAAAAACTCCCTAGAAAGGCCAAAACCTAGGAAGAAACCTAGAGAGGAACCAGGCTATGTGGGGTGGCCAGTCCTCTTCTGGCTGTGCCGGGTGGAGATTATAACAGAACATGGCCAAGATGTTCAAATGTTCATAAATGACCAGCATGGTCCAATAATAATAAGGCAGAACAGTTGAAACTGGAGCAGCAGCACGGCCAGGTGGACTGGGGACAGCAAGGAGTCATCATGTCAGGTAGTCCTGAGGCATGGTCCTAGGGCTCAGGTCCTCCGAGAGAGAGAAAGAAAGAGAGAAAGAGAGAATTAGAGAGAGCACACTTAAATTCACACAGGACACCGAATAGGACAGGAGAAGTACTCCAGATATAACAAACTGACCCTAGCCCCCCGACACATAAACTACTGCAGCATAAATACTGGAGGCTGAGACAGGAGGGGTCAGGAGACACGGTGGCCTCATCCGAGGACACCCCCGGACAGGGCCAAACAGGAAGGATATAACCCCACCCACTTTGCCAAAGCACAGCCCCCACACCACTAGAGGGATATCTTCAACTACCAACTTACCATCCTGAGACAAGGCTGAGTATAGCCCACAAAGATCTTAGCCACGGCACAACCCAAGGGGGGAGGCGCCAACCCAGACAGGATGACGACATCAGTGACTCAACCCACTCAGGGACGGTATGAGAGAGCCCCAGTAAGCCAGTGACTCAGCCCCTGTAATAGGGTTAGAGGCAGAGAATCCAAGTGGAAAGAGAGGAACCGGCCAGGCAGAGACAGCAAGGGCGGTTCGTTGCTCCAGAGCCTTTCCGTTCACCTTCCCACTCCTGGGCCAGACTACACTCAATCATATGACCCACTGAAGAGATCAGTCTTCAGTAAAGACTTAAAGGTTGAGATCGAGTTTGCGTCTCTGACATGGGTAGGCAGACCGTTCCATAAAAATGGAGCTCTATAGGAGAAAGCCCTGCCTCCAGCTGTTTGCAGAGAAATTCTAGGGACAATTAGGAGGCCTGCGTCTTGTGACTGTAGCGTACGTGTAGGTATGTACGGCAGGACCAAATCAGAGAGATAGGTAGGAGCAAGCCCATGTAATGCTTTGTAGGTTAGCAGTAAAACCTTGAAATCAGCCCTTGCTTTGACAGGAAGCCAGTATAGGGAGGCTAGCACTGGAGTAATATGATCAAATTTTTTGGTTCTAGTCAGGATTCTAGCAGCCGTATTTAGCACTAACTGAAGTTTATTTAGTGCTTTATCTGGGTAGCCGGAAAGTAGAGCATTGCAGTAGTCTAACCTAGAAGTGACAAAAGCATGGATACATTTTTCTGCATCATTTTTGGACAGAAAGTTTCTGATTTTTGCAATGTTACGTAGATGGAAAAAAGCTGTCCTTGAAATGGTCTTGATATGTTCTTCAAAAGAGAGATCAGGGTCCAGAGTAACGCCGAGGTCCTTCACAGTTTTATTTGAGACGACTGTACAACCATTAAGATTAATTGTCAGATTCAACAGAAGATCTCTTTGTTTCTTGGGACCTAGAACAAGCATCTCTGTTTTGTCCGAGTTTAAAAGTAGATAGTTTGCAGCCATCCACTTCCTTATGTCTGAAACACAGGCTTCTAGCGAGGGAAATTTTGGGGCTTCACCATGTTTCATTGAAATGTACAGCTGTGTGTCATCCGCATAGCAGTGAAAGTTAACATAATGTTTTCGAATGACATCCCCAAGAGGTAAAATATATAGTGAAAACAATAGTGGTCCTAAAACGGAACCTTGAGGAACACCGACATACAGTTGATTTGTCAGAGGACAAACCATTCACAGAGACAAACTGATATCTTTCCGACAGATAAGATCTAAACCAGGCCAGAACTTGTCCGTGTAGACCAACTTGTCCGTGTAGACCAATAGGGAGCGTTTGACAGTGATGAGGGGTGGTTTTTTGACTGCGGACCCATAACGAATACAGGCAATGAGGCAGTGATCGCTGAGATCCTGATTGAAAACAGCAGAGGTGTATTTGGAGGGAAAGTTGGTCAGGATGATATCTATGAGGGTGCCCATGTTTACGGATTTAGGGTTGTACCTGGTGGGTTCCTTGATAACTTGTGTGAGATTCAGGGCATCTAGCTTAGATTGTAGGACAGCCGGGGTGTTAAGCATATCCCAGTTTAGGTCATCTAACAGAATGAACTCTGAAGATAGATGGGGGGCAATCAATTCACATATGGTGTCCAGGGCACAGCTGGGAGCTGAGGGGGGTCTATAACAGGCGGCAACAGTGAGAGACTTATTTCTGTAGGGATTTGTTTTTAAAATTAGAAGTTTGGGCATAGACCTGGAAAGTATGACAGAACTTTGCAGACTATCTCTGCAGTAGATTGCAACTCCTCCCCCTTTGGCAGTTCTATCTTGACGGAAAATGTTGTAGTTGTGGATGGAAATCTCAGAATTCTTGGTGGCCTTCCTAAGCCAGGTTTCAGACACGGCAAGGGCATCAGGGTTGGTAAGTAAAACAAATGTAGGATGGAGGCTTCTGATGTTAACATGCATGAAACCAAGGCTTTTACGGTTACAGAAGTCAACAAATGAGAGCGCCTGGGGACACACAGGCCTGGGTTAACCTCTACATCACCCGAGGAACAGAGGAGGAGTAGGATGAGGGTACGGCTAAAGGCTATCAAAACTGGTCGTCTAGTGTGTTGGGGACAGAGAATAAAAAGAGCAGATTTTGAGTGACGATGAGAGAGGTTGCATCTCTGGAGGCACTAGCTATGCTAGATGAGGTCACCGCATTTATGGGAGGTGCGACAAAGAGGTATCTGATGCATGTTGAGTGGGACTAGGGGCTCCGCAGTAAAATAAAACAATGATAATTACCCTAAACAGTATACAAGGCATATTGACATTAGAGAGAGGCATAAAGCGAGGCATAAAGCAATCAAAGGTGTTGATTGGGAGAGCTAGCTAAGACAACAACGGGTAAGACAACACCAGCTAATCAGCTAAGACAACAACAACAGTAAAATAAAACAATGATAATTACCCTAAACAACAGTATACAAGGCATATTGACATTAGAGAGAGGCATAAAGCGAGGCATAAAGCAATCAAAGGTGTTGATTGGGAGAGCTAGCTAAGACAACTACGGGTAAGACAACAACAGCTAATCAGCTAAGACAACAACAACAGGTAAAGTGGCAATGAATGGGCAGAGAGGGTCAGTTAAATACGCACAGGGCATAAGTTCGAGGCTGGGGCCGACAGATAAACAAAATAAACTAAATGGAGTACCGTGATTAAGGAACTGTCCAGCAGGCTTCAGCTATGTAGCCAAGTGATCATAGGGTCCAGTGAACAGCAACAGATGAAACAGGGAAGCCGTTAGGTAGTTGTTACTACGCTAGCAAGCGGGAGACACAGCATTCATAAAGTTAGCATGCCGGGGCTAGCAGAAGCGTGACTAAATAGCTAGTAGCTAATTAGCTGGTTAGCATCTGATGAGTATTGGCTGGTTAGCATCTGATGACTAGAGCCCTGCACAGCCATGAATTTGAACCCCGAGCCCCACCCATGCCCTCCAGGTTCAGGGCCTCACCCTTTCCGAAGCCCGAAATCAGAATAACATCCATCGTCAGTAAATCCATTAGCTGCTCCTCGCTGTCTGTCACTTGCTCCCTGTGTCCTGCTAGCTCTGCATGTACTCTGCTCATGGTGGCTCTGAGTCTGTTAGTTTCCATAGCAAAGGCTCTGCTTGGGCTGCTCTGCTCAATGAAGAGACATGAGACAGCAGTTAGCTGCAAATTTATATCACTCTAAATTCCGACAAAACTCAAGGAACATTATTATTTTCTGTGAAATAATCTCACCTGTTTAATACACTGAGTGTACAAAACAGTAGGAACACCTGCTATTTCCATGAATCCAGGTGAAAGCTACAATCCCTTATTGATGTCACCTGTTAAATCCACTTCAAATCATTGTAGATGAAGGGGAGGAAACAGGTTAAAGAATGATTTTTAAGTCTTGAGATAACTTAGACATGGATTGTGTATGTGCCATTCAGAGGGTGAATGGGCAAGACAAAAGATTTAAGTGCCTTTGAAACAGGGTATGGTAGTAGGTGCCAGGCGCACCAGTTTGTGTAAAGAACTGCAGGGTTGCTGAGTTTTTCACGCTCAACAGTTTCCTGTGTGTATCAAGAATGGTCCACCACCCAAAGGACATCCAGCCAACTTGACACAACTTTGGGAAGCATTGGAGTCAACATGGGCCAGCATCCCTGTGGAACGCTTTCGACATCTTGTAGAATCCATGCCCGACAAATTGAGGCTGTTCTGAGGGCAAAAGGGGGTGCAACTCAATATTAGAAAAGTGTTCTTAATGTTTTGTACACTCAGTGTATTTGATGAGATTAAAGCACTTCTGACACCATGTTATGATCTTAGTCAGATATGACTGAAATGCGCAGCAGAGCACGAGCATATGGCTTTGCTTCAAAATGTTAGTGATCAATTTAGTGATACCTAAATCCTGCCCGCACCCTAATTATTGATTAAAAAACAGGCCCTACCCGGCCCTAACCGAACATACAATGTCGAGGCCCATCAGGCTCGGGTCGGGTAGCAGAGCTCTACTCCAGACTCATTGGTAGCACTGGTGCTCCCAGCTTATAATGTTAGGAGGACCACATAAAATGTAGGAGCAAAGGTAAGATTTGTTTTAATTGACTGAGATTTGGGCCTCAACTTTCTGTTAAGAGTTAAAATAGTAGAATAACATTTCGAAAATTTGGTTGTGCCTCAGAGGTTTTCTCTTGTTATGTCATTCACTGACACCCACTCAATGTCAGCTAACAATTCTAACCCTAACCCTAACCAGCTATTTAAGTAATCATGGCCGAATACTGACCGGGCACGCAGGGCCCGTGCTCAAGGCCCTGACCTCCATGGGGCCCCCATGGATTTTGTTAGTCACTCTCACTCAGCTATCATTTTAACATGGCATAAGTCATGGAAAATCTTGTGGAATTGCAGGAAATTGCCTGTTAAACTGAACAAATTGTTCTCTACGCCCCATGGCAAAATGTGCAGAGTTGCAGAAAACTTGCTTTAAAACTTGTTCACTCTGCCTAAAATTATGCTAAAATGTTGATTCAAACACCTGTCATTGAAATTACAAAGTCATTTGTGGAATATTAGGTTTCTACATTGTGTAAAAGCACTATTTTCCTATTACGATGCATTACAGTGAAAGTTGTACACGGTCTCTTTAAAAACATCAGGTTTGTGATGAAGACATGCAAGAGATCTGTGATTCATTCAATGCTGTGATCATTGATCTCCTGAAGAAACTATCCTGAAGAAGCTACCCCTTTCTTTCTTTGCCCCCCCATATGTTTGGATATGCTGGTAAAGTTTGTTTTAGAACAGGCCACGACATTGTTCATTAATGTAAAATGCGGTCTCGTCAATCTGCATTTGACATTCAAACATTGCACCTGTAGTATGGAAAATAAATGTTGAGCTGGTTGAGCTAGAAACAAGCCATTCTTTAATGGTTCTTCCTCAGCGCTTAAGTTTCCCTGGAGAACTATTGCATGATAAAGAACCTCTTAGTTAAATGTGGGGTTCTACTGTACAGTTTTTCAGAATTCTAAAAGGTTCTTGAAATGTATGGAAGCCTGCAGGTGTGTTCCTTTCATAGCACACAACAAATTAGCCTGTGTTAACTAACGTTGATTTCTCAATGTTACATTTCTAGTATTGATTCAATGGTTAAATTAACACTGTAAAGAGTTAAATTAACACTCGGTAGTGTAAATTAACCCCAGTGTTGGTGTTGAGCCAAAACCACACCCATCATTATCATATTTCCCAGCCCGCTCTACTGCAGGTAGATTATTTTTGAATAGTTTATTTCAATATTAAGGTTTTTGCATGTACATTTATTGATTAATTAATCTTTTGCTACTGAATTTTTTTTCTAAACTGTTCAAATCTGTTACTTGGACTTATTGCACCTGTTGCTGAAATAGTTGGTCCAGTTTAGATGTTTAAAGGGATACTTTGGGATTTTGGCTAACTAGCGCTAGCACAATTGCTTACTAGCATGCAAGTGGATATAGACTTCCAGTCATTGCACTAACGCTAGTTAGCATTGGCTTGCAAAACTACTTCTAGCTTCCTTCATACTGGATACAGAGAAATAGAAATGGTATCCACAAATTCAATCTGACTCTGGGGAAGCAGCTAAAGGGCCTCATTGCCAAAATCCCGAAGTATCCCTTTAAGGTAGTCTCAGATCGTCATCTTCATAACCCTGGCACTCGTTCTGAATGCAGGATGCGGATGAATAAAAATTCTGAATTACACATCACTTTGCAAGCCAGCATAATGTGACTTGATGTGGCATGTTAGCTATGAGATTCAGGCAAGTGTAGTAGGGTATAACAAGGTCCTCAAAATAAGGCCTTATGAAATATGTATTGTATTACTTCAAACAATGTTATTTTAATATCATATTCACCAAAGATCTCACTTGGTGAAGGCAACAGAACTGAATATTCATGAATGCAACAACCATTTCTCTGCCACTAGCAAACACATTCATGGGTGGTACTGGTAACTCTAAAATTCATTTGAAAAGCACCTTGGGAAATATGCAAATAAGGCTTGAAACCCAACACCAGGGATATTCAATTCCGCAATGGTGCTCCAAAAATTGAATTCCAGGTCGTACCAAAAACTACTGTATTTAGGAGCACATGCGACCAAAATTATCACACTTTCAGATGGTAGCAGCAGGCTCTGAGATTCTAGTCATAATCTCCCCAAAGTTGGATCCCTATGATCTGCGATCTCTAAATAACGATTGATAAACATGCTGAGTCTAACTGTGTCTGTCATGGGATACTTTGCAGGCAAGATAAACTGATATGCTTGCAATTACATTTGTAGGATTTGCAGCAGGTATACAACTTTTATCTTTATTCTGGAGTTGAATTAAAGATGTATGATCCCCTCCTCCATCCTTGTGCTTTGCAGTCCTTGTGCTCTGCACAGTGAATGATGCTTCCCGGATCTGCAGTATGTGTGTACTTGCGTGTGTATGCGTGTGTGAGTTTTCGAGCCCGAGCATGCATTGACTGTGCTGTAGATTTGCTCTCCCTCTTCCTCCCACCTCCCGTCTTACAATGTTGATTTGTTGATCTGGGCTACAATATTTATTCTATACGTTGAATGGTAGGAGTATACAGAAGGAGCCTGTTTCTTATGGCTCTAACACTCCTCTCTGAGGGGAAGATAATAGAAGCACAGAGAAGAGGGTAATGGACCGCTCAGCATTCACGCCTCATTCAGCAGCCACATGTTCAACACCGAAGTGCCTAAGGACCGGATTTGAAGAAATACATTAGGCATGCCCAAGTCCAGCCCTTGATGTCATTCTGATGGTGCTTCTTTTCCTTGCCACTCAACTGGTCAATTAAAGTGACTTGGTTGAAAACTCCTGGTTTCTCAAGAGTGGATTAGTTCTCATTAAAAAGCAAGCCCAAAACTTGATTTCTCAAATCTTCTGTCAGTTGAAGTGTATCTCCAGATAAATGGTTTCCGGGAACGCCTTGAAATGACATTGTACATCACTGCCCGCTCTCCAAAGTTCATCGTTAAAATGCCTATTGTTCACTGGTAACTGTCAGAGAGACTGTTAGCTTCACAGCCATCCTTCCCATTACTTTGTTCTCCATACTAAC
Organism: Oncorhynchus clarkii lewisi; assembly: GCF_045791955.1. Classification (NCBI taxonomy): domain Eukaryota; kingdom Metazoa; phylum Chordata; class Actinopteri; order Salmoniformes; family Salmonidae; genus Oncorhynchus; species Oncorhynchus clarkii. The sequence continues at coordinate 29,437,357 of NC_092161.1, forward strand.
TCACCTGCAGCTCACAGAGGCTCTGGAGGTACATGGACTAATGTGAGCTCTATGGGGGAATTAATAGGAAGATAAAGACAGGCCCTCATGAAATAATTGCCCATGACAATGACTGCAGATGTACTGCCTCAATTAGAAAGCAAAAAGGAGCCCATCTCTCCACTCCCTTTCACTACCGCTCTCCACTCTTGCAGTACCTAGTGGACTTTATTTTACGTTGGTTAGATTGTAAGGGGGTGCATTTAGATGACAATGCCATATCCACCTATTACGAAGAAAATAAAAGGATGCAAGTTGGAAATGAACTGTGAGCGAACTAGGTCGAGGCCACATTGCTAGAAATACAGTGCCATTGATGAACAAGCTGGGTAAAGAAGCACTCATTGACTACAGTTCATGCATTCCTTTTCCTATTGCAAAACTCGGGGCGCTTTTCTTTCCTCCAGATTGTCTCTAGCATTTTCCTTCTTTTTTCTCTTCCCCCTACAGCGCCAGCAGCAGAAGAAACTCTTCTCTTGTTTCCCTCTGCCGTGATGCAGTGCTGCTGTTACTGCCAGGGGTGATGCCTCACCAGATCATCATGATAACCAACAGTAGGTTTATTTCTACTAAAACGTCTACTAATGGGGCCTTTTCTCTTTAGTTTCAAAGATTGTTGTCTTTATCATTGCATGTTACTGACATTGAAGACTGGTTGGAGCATACTCTACGAATCCTTTTCTATTACACAGCAAGGATTCATAGGATTTGACCTAAATCCTGTTTCATCCCTCTGGTGCTCCCTGCTATATTCCACCTCCCTGAGTTCTCAAAGGAACGTATCCTGAAAACAAGGCCACTTATATCTCAGAACCCATACAAAGAGAAAAGTATGTCCCACTTTAAGCACTCTAACGTACATTACATGATCCATCTAATAAAATAGTATTTTGGGGATGTTCAATAATGACTTTCAGGATGCTACAAGAAATATATACCGAGTGTTTGTATGTCATCAATAACAACTTTTCTGGACAGTAGACTCATACAAACATTTGATATGGGTTAACAATTCCCATTTTCCATTTTCCCATTGGCCATTTCAGCCAACACAGTTGTTTTATTGCATTCGGGGATGCACATCCCATTGTGTTGGTGTTTCTCGTTTGGCTGATGCCTATCATGTTTGCTTTTTTATTCCATTACAAAGGGACATTCGAAAAGATTGGGTGTTGTTCTGGCTTTTTATTTGCAGTATTAAGATACCATTTTGGAGCTACTGTCAAATTAGAGCGCTTTATTTGCTGTGGATTTCAAAACCTTGTAGCTGCTCTCTCTCTCTCGTTTCCCATCGTCTATTATGAATCATGAGGATTCATATTCAGTCCCAAGGTCTTCTCTTGAGAGATTATATTTGTTTCTTGGGGCTGATATTTATTTATTTGGGCAGATGATAACTTTTTAGCTTCAGACTTCCTACTGGTGCAAATTTAAAACAAATTATTCTGCTCTTCCCATAGTTTTCCCATTTACAGGTATATGTGCACCTCACCAAACCCACTGCTTCCAATTCTCTCATTTCAACCCCACTCCTCTCGACTGCAACTCTTCTCCTGGCTGTTATTGTACAGAAATTGAGAGTGTGTTGTCAATCAACTCGATGAAATAAAGCTAGACATATTGTGTGCAGCCAGCTACAGTGGGTTTTGCTGCTGTAATGGGTGCGTGTCGGTGGCAGGGAAGTCAGGCGCAGGTAAACGAACTTGGTATAAACGGGGTCATTTAATAAGTGCTCATAAAACGCCAAAAACCAAAACATGCAAGGGGGTCCTTTGTAATAACTCAAAGTTTACACTGTAATAAAAGCATGTAATGGGCGGTAATTGCAGTCTGTAATTACAGAAGTGTAACAACGAATACTTGTTCACATGCTTGTTACAAATGTGCAAGTTTTCACTAAATTTTCCAATTTAGTATTTTGTTTCTTCTCAGCTGCATCTGATTCAGTAACAACTGTCACAAGGTTGTCTTGGACAGATGCGCTGGGTGTCCGAGATGGACAAAAGGGGGTCAAAATCAAAAGTAACAGTCAATATCTGGTGTGGTCACCAGCTGCATTAAGTACTGCAGTGCATCTCCTCTTCATGAACTGCATCAGATTTGCCAGTTCTTGCTGTGAGATGTCACCCCACTCGTCCACCAAGGCACCTGCAAGTTCCCGGACATTTCTGGGGGGAATGGCCCTCGCCCTCACCTCCGATCCAACAGGTCCCAGACGTGCTCAATGGGACTGAGATCCGGGCTCTTCGCTGGTCAAGACAAAACACTGACAGGAAATCACGCACATAACGAGCAGTACGGCTGGTGGCATTGTCATGCTGGAGGGTCATGTCAGGATGAGAGAAAACCGTGACTAGTCAGTGAAGAGCACTTTTTGCCAGTCCTGTCTGGTCCAGCGACGGTGGGTTTGCGCCCATAGACGAATGTTGTTGCCGGTGATGTCTGGTGAGGACCTGCCTTACAACAGGCCTACAAGCCCTCAGTCCAGCCTCTGTCAGCCTATTGCGGACAGTCTGAGCACTGATGGAGGGATTGTACGGTCCTGGTGTAACTCGGGTGGTTGTTGTTGCCATCCTGTACCTGTCCCGCAGGTGTGATGTTCGGATGTACTGATCCTGTGCAGGTGTTGTTACACATGATCTGCCACTGCGAGGACGATCAGCTGTCCGTCCTGTCTCCCTGTAGCGCTGTCTTAGGCGTTTCACAGTACAGACATTCCAATTTATTGCCATGGCCACATCTGCAGTCCTCATGCCGCCTTGCAGCATGCCTAAGGCACATTCACGCAGATGAGCAGGGACCCTGGGCATCTTTCTTTTGGTGTTTTTTGAGAGTCAGTAAAAAGGCCTCTTTAGTGTCCTAAGTTTTCATAACTGTGACCTTAATTGCCTATCGTCTGTAAGCTGTTAGTGTCTTAACGACCGCTCCACAGGTGCATGTTGTCATGAATGTATTTATTTTAAAATTTATTTTACCTTTATTCAACTAGGCAAGTCAGTTAAGAACAAATTCTTATTTTCAATGACGGCCTAGGAACAGTGGGTTAACTGCCTGTTCAGGTGCAGAATCCCGCCGAAGATTGTGCCTCTTCCTGTTCGGGCGGCGCTCGGCGGTTGTCGTCCCCGGCCTACTAGCTGCCACCGATCCCCTTTTCTGTTTCATTTAGTTTTGTCTGATTAGTTGCACCTGTTTCTTGTTTAGGTTGTGGTTTTGGGCTATTTAAACCCGGTAGGCCCGCCGGCTTTTGTGCGTCTTGTTTTCTGGTATTTGATGTGTGTGATTTCTGTGGAAGTATGTTGTTCTCGAACCGTTTCGTCCTGTTGTTTTGGACTGGGTCTTATTGCGCCCGTGTGTGTGGTGTTGACCGACACTGTTGTTTTGGGAATAAACATTCCACATATACACTACCCTGCCCTCTGCGCCTGACTCATCCACCCACTACTTCTAGAATGACATGACCCATGTTCATGAATTGTTTATGGTTAATTGAACAAGCATGGGAAACAGTGTTTAAACCCTTTACAATGAATATCAATGAAGTTATTTGGATTTTTACTAATTATCTTTGAAAGACAGGGTCCTGAAAAAGGGACATTTCTTTTTTTGCTGAGTTTAGTATACCACAGAGTACATGTAATATCCGTGCAATGTAATTACTTGGTGTTACACAGGATTGAACTAGTTCAAATGAAGTGTATCTTGAGGGGTACATACTTGTAATTAATGTGTACCTACATAATGCGTTATATAGTTAGTTACCTATGAGCAATTACCATATACATTGCATTCAGAAAGTATTCAGAGACCTTGTTACATTACAGGCTTATTCTAAAATGTATAAAATCATTTTCCCCCTCATAAATCTTCACACAATACCCCATCGTGACAAAGTAAAAACTGTTTTTTAGAAACGTATGCAAATGTATAAAAAAAATGAAATATCACATTTACACAAATATTCAGACCCTTTACTCAGTACTTTGTTGAAGCACATTTGGCAGCGATTACAGCCTTGAGTCTTCTTGGGTATGACGCTACAAGCTTGAAACACCTGTATTTGGAGAGTTTCTCCCATTCTCCTCTGCAAATTCTCTCAAGATCTGTCAGGTTGGATGGGGAGCGTTGTTTAAAAGCTATTTTCAGGTCTCTTCAAAGATGCTTGTTCTTGTTGATGTCCGGGCTTTGGCTGGGCCACTCAAGTAGATTCAGAGACTTCTCCTGAAGCCATTACTGCATTGTCTTGGCTGTGTGCTTAGGGTCATTGTCCTGTTGGAAGGTGAACCTTCACCCAGTCTGAGGTCTTGAGTGCTCTGGAGCAGGTTTTCATCAAGAATCTCTCTGTACATTGCTCAGTTCATCTTTCCCTCGATCCTGACTTGTCTCCCAGTCCCTGCCGCTGAAAAACATCCCCACAGCATGATACTGCCACCACCATGCTTCACCGTAGGGATGGTGCCAGTTTTCTCAAGACATGAAGCTTGGCATTCAGGCCAAAGAGTTAAATATTGGTTTCATCGGACCAGAGAATCTTGTTTGTCGTGGTCTGAGAGACCTTTAGGTGCCTTTTGGCAAACTCCAAGCGGGCTGTCATGTGCTTTTTACTGAGGAGTGTCTTCCGTCTGGCCGCTGCAGCGATGGCTGTCCTTCTAGAAGGTTCTCCCATCTCCACAGAGGAACTCTAGAGCTCTGTCAAAGTGACCATAGGGTTCTTGGTCAACTCCCTGACCAAGACCCTTCTCCCCTGGTTGCTCAGAACCCCCTCTGGTGGTTCCAGACTTCTTCCGTTTAAGAATGATGGAGGCCACTGTTTTCTTGGGGACGTTCAATGTTGCAGAAATTGTTTGGTACCCTTCCCCAGATCTGTGCCTCGACACAATCCTGTCTCGGAGCTCTACGGACAATTATTTCGACCTTATGGCTTGGTTTTTGCTCTGACATGCACTGTCAACTGTAGGACCTTATGTAGACAATTGTGTGCCTTTCCAAATCATGTCAAATCCATTGAATTTACCACAGGTGGACTACAATCAAGTTGTAGAAACATCTCAAGGATGACTAATGGAAACAGAATGCACCTGAGCTGAATTTCGAGTCTCATAGCAAAGGGTCTGAAACTTATGTTCAGTAAGATATTTCTTTTTTTGATTTTTAATAAATGGACAAAAACATGAAAATCTGTTTTTGCTTTTTCATTGTGGGGTGTTGTGTGTTGATTGAGGAGGGGGAAAAACAATTTAATCAATTTTAGAATAAGACTGTAACGTAACAAAATGTGCAAAAAGTCAAGAGGTCTGAATATTTTCTGAATGCGCTGTACTTACTCCTCATTACCAAGTGAAAATACATACCAAAAAGGATGAGCTTCCAATTTAGTAAACTTTATGTCAAAATACTTTACATTTATTACAAAATAATAAGGATTTTTATTGTTGAATTAATAATTTGATGAAATAAATTAAACAAAGATAATCAAAAACACAAAATAACTATTTTAGTGGTGACTCAAATCTGCAGCCTATCGTATAGTGTGCAGAATAGCTCGCTAGCAAATTCAGAGAAAACTGTGTTGTCTTTTTCTCCCCCTTTAAAACATTACAAATAACGATGGAAATCGGCAAAGTCTCTGTCTTCATCTGTTTCTATTTTGTAAGCATTTTCCCATCCTGAAGTCTGAGACCTTGTGGGACCTTGTGTCTCATGTAATACCCTTGGATATGGACAAAGAACATCTACAGTTGAAGTCGGAAGTTTACATACACTTTAGTCAACTACATTTGATCTCAGTTTTTCACAATTCCTGACATTTAATCCTAGTAAAAAGTCCCTATCTTAGATCAGTTAGGATTACCACTTTATTGTAAGAATGTGAAATGTCAGAATAAAAAACTAGTTTTAATGACTCCAACCTAAGTCCACTCAGCAAGGAAGAAGCCACTGCTACAAAACCACCATAAAAAAGCCAAACTACGGTTTGCAACTGGACATGGGGACCAATATCGTACTTTTTGGATAAATGTCCTCTGGTCTGATGAAACAAAAATAGAACTGTTTGGCATTTATAACCATTGTTATGTTTGGAGGAAAAAGGGGGAGGCTTGCAAGTCGAAGAACACCATCCCGAATATGATGCACGGGGGTTGCAGCATCATGTTGTGGGGGGGCTTTGCTGCAGGAGGGACTGGTGCACTTCACAAAATAGATGGCATCATGAGGACGGAAAATGATGTGGATATATTGAAGCAACATCTCAAGACATCAGTCAGGAAGTTAAAGCTTGGTCGCAAATGGGTCTTTCAAATGGACAATGACCCCAAGCATACTTCCAAAGTTGTGGCAAAATGGCTTAAGGACAACAAAGTCAAGGTATTGGAGTGGCCATTACAAAGTCAAAGTTAAACAATTTAAAGGCAATGCTACCAAATACTAATTGAGTGAATGTAAACTTCTGACCCACTGGGAATGTGATGAAAGAAATAAAAGCTGAAATAAATCATTCTCTCTACTATTATTCTGACATTTCACATTCTTAAAATAAAGTGGTGATCCTAACTGACCCAAGGCTGGGAATTTTTACTCTGATTAAATGTCAGGAATTGTGAAAAACTGAGTTTCAATGTATTTGGTTAAGGTGTATGTAAACTTCCGACTTCAACTGCATATACCAAAATATAGTTTTGGGGTGTAGTTTTCCTTTAATTCTATTATTAAAATGAGTTGATAATGTGAAATAATATTAAATGACCCTTCCTCCACATTGAAATAATTGTATACCTGCTGATGCTCGCTCTTCTGTGTAGTGTCTGGATGCAATAATAATATGAACATACTGAACAAAAATATAAACGCAACATGCAGCAATTTCAACGATTTTACTGAGTTATGATTTCATATCAGGAAATCAGTCAATTGAAATACATTCTTTAGACCCTAATCTATAGATTTCACAAGATTGGGCAGGGATGCAGCCATGGGTGGGCCAGGCAATCAGATTTTATCCCACAAAAGGGCTTTATTACAGACAGCAGTACTCTTAGTTTCATCAGCTGTCCGGGTGGCTGGTCTCAGAAAATCCTGCAGGTGTGGAGGTCCTGGGCTGGCGTGGTTACACGTGGTCTGCAGTTGTGAGGCCGGTTGGATGTACTGCCAAATTCTCTAAAACGACATTGGAGGAAACTTATGATAGAGAAATGAACATTAAATTCTCTGGCAACAGCTCTGGTGGACATTCCTGCAGTCAGGATGCCAATTGCACGCTCCCTCAAAACTTGAGACAACTGTGGCATTGTGTGGTGTGACAAAACTGCACATTTTAGAGTGGCTTTTTATTGTCCTCAGCACAAGGTGCGCCTGTTTAAAGATCATGCTGTTGAGTCAGCTGCTTGATATGTCACACCTGTCATGGGGATGGATTATGTTGGCAAAGGAGAAATGCAAAAATGGATGGAAACAAATTTGTGCCCAAAATGTGGGATAGAAATATTTGGGAGAAATATTTACTTAATAAACTAAAGTAAAACGATATAATTAAATAAAAAGTTACAATAACGAGGCTATATACAGGGGGTATCGGTACCGAGCCAATGTGCGGGGGTATAGGTTAGTCGAGGTAGCTTGTACACGTAGGTAGGGGTAAAGTGTGTGTGTGGGTGGGGGTGGTGTACCTTCTGTAGCGCCTTATGGTCAGATGCCGAGCAGTGCCATACCAGGCGGTGATACAACCATGCTCTCGATGGTGCAGCTGTATAACTTTTTGAGGATCTGGGGACCCATGCATCCTGAGGGGGAAAAGGTGTTGTCGTGCCCTCTTCACAACTGTCTTGGTGTGTTTGGACCATGATAGTTTGTTGGTGTAGACACCAAAGAACTTGAAACTCTCGACCTGCTCCACTACAGCCCCATCAATGTTAATGGGGTCCTGCTCGGCCCGCCTATTCCTGTAGTCCACGATCAGTTCCTTTGTCTTGCTCACATTGAGGGACAGGTTGTTGCCAGGTCTCTGACTGCCAGGTCTCTGACCTCCTCCCTATCGGCTGTCTCGTCGCTGTCGGTGATCAGGCCTACCACTGTTTTGTCGTCAGCAAACTTAATGATGGTGTTGGAGTTGTGTTTGGCTATGCAGTCGTGGGTGAACAGGGAGTACAGGAGGAGACTCAGCACGCACCCTTGATGGGCCCCAGTGTTGAGGATCAGCCTGAAAAACGTGTTGTTGCCTACCCTTACCACCTGGGTGCGGCCCGTCAGGAAGTCCAGGATCCAGTTGCAGAGTGACATGTTTAGTCCCAGGGTTCTTAGCTTGTTGATGAGCTTTGTGGGCAGTATGGTGTTGAATGCTGAGCTGTAGTCAATGAAGAGCATTCTCACATAGGTGTTCCTTTTGTCCAGGTGGAAAAGGGCAATGTGTAGTCAAATCAAATCAAATCAAATTGTATTTGTCACATACACATGGTTATCAGATGTTAATGCGAGTGTAGTGAAATGCTTGTGCTTCTAGTTCCGACCATGCAGTAATATCTAACAAGTAATCTAACAATTTCACAACAACTACCTTATTTACACACAAGTGTAAAGCAATGAATAAGAATATGTACATAACAATATATGGATGAGCGATGGCCGAACGCCATTGGCAAGATGCAGTCAATGGTATAGAGTACAGTATATACATATGAGATGAGTAATGTAGGGCATGTAAACATTATATAAAGTGTCATTGTTTAAAGTGGCTAGTGATACATTTATTACATCCAATTTTTATTATTAAAGTGGCTAGAGATGAGTCAGTATGTTGGCAGCAGCCACTCAATGTTAGTGATGGCTGTTTAACAGTCTGATGGCCTTGAGATAGAAGCTGTTTTTCAGTCTCTCGGTCCCCACTTTGATGCACCTGCACTGACCTCGCCTTCTGGATGATAGCGGGGTGAACAGGCAGTGGCTCGGGTGGTTGTTGTCCTTGATGATCTTTAGTGCGATAGGGATTGCGTCATCTGTAGATCTGTTGGGGCGGTGTGCGATTTGGAGTGGGTCTAGGGTTTCTGGGATGATGGTGTTGATGTGAGCCATGACCAGCCTTTCAAAGCACTTCATGGCTACCAACGTGAGTGCTACGGGGCGTTAATCATTTAGGCAGGTTACCTTCGCTTTCTTGGACACAGGGACTATGGTGGTCTGCTTGAAACATGTAGGCATTACAGGCTCGGGAAGGAAGAGGTTGAAACTGCCATTGAAGACCCTTGCCAGTTGGTCCGCACATGCTTTGAGTACACGTCCTAGTAATTTCAACTCATGAAACATGTGACATATAGCAACAATCACAAACAGAAGGGAGGATGTGCTAAGGATTCCTCTCAGAATCATACCTCCATATTGTAATTTAATTTGAGCTGGTGCTAGAGAATGTTTCGGGAACAGACAGGTTCCCGAAACAGAAAAAACAGAGGTTTCTCTGTTCCAGAGCGTCTCGCTCTCTCGGCCTCTCACTGTTACAAAGAGGCCATCAGATTGCTTATTGTTATTCGTCAGGATGAAGGAATATTCAGATGTAATCCCTCTGACGGGGGTGTGAGGGAGATGAAAACATGGTGGAGAAATGGGGGGGTCATTGGCCGGGTCAAAGAGAACAGGAATCTGCAGGAAATAAAACACTGTGTTACATAAGCCGGGGGAATAAGAGGATTTAAGGCAACCCCTTTGACACTATAATTTGTAGGCTACAGAGGTTATTTTGTCCCAAGCTGATCTAAGAATATTAGTGCTGTGTCTGAATCAGGTATGATGATTTTTCACAAACACAACCTCAGGTAACACAACCTGAGGCTTCCCTTGACTGCGGGACTTTCAGAGCAATTATTTTCATGTTTGTCTACATGTCCTCTGACATGGTATATTTGTTCTGCCAAAGATGTGTTGTTATTGCTAAGATGTAGGGATTTGTAGCGGTTGTGTTTGAGTGCGTGTGTGCGTGGGTGTGTGTGTGTGTGTATGTGTATGGTGTGGTGTGTTTCAAGTTTTATTATTCGTATTTATGGGATATGCGTGGTATACACCGTTCAACAGAAGTCTTACTTTCAGATTCCTTCTCGACTAGGCTACAACAATAGGAAATGAGAAAAGATAAGAATATGAAAATAAAGTAAATGGCTCAGTAGAATAGAATAAACATTTGAACCTAAGCATAATACAGGGAGGCACAATTTATAGTCAAATATTTAACTGTGAATTGGGGAGGGGGGATAGGGGGGCAGTGTGTGTGTGTGTGTGTGTGTGTGTGTGTTCTCCACATAATGCATTTACTATATACACTGGAAGTAATTAGTTCAGTTTAACATCCCCTGAGTAAGTGCATCATATTTCCCCATCATAACAATAACTATGAGAGGCACTGAGGTGAGATTATTCCTGAGATATTCTCAGCCATATTAGATTTAGAGGCATAAACACCATTAAAAGCACCAGTGTGTGAGCTATGTGTGAAGGCTTGGGCAGACTTCTATACTCCAAAGTAATTTAGAGTCAATACGATGGAGTCCACTGAGATCAGCACAGCTCTGACTGGAAATGAGCCAACCGATCGCTCCTGACAACTCTTTACACAACTTACCTTCTCTGACAGAAAGTTTAGGAAGACTTTTTGTGCAGTTAAAGGGATAGTCCAGAATTTTGACAATGAAACCTTTTATCTACTTCCCAGGGGTCAGATGAACTGATGAATGAAATGTATATGCCTCTGCATCCAGTATGAAGGAAGTTAGAGGTAGTTTTTTTACAAGCTAATGCTAACTAGTGTTAGCACAATGACTGGAAGTTTACAGAAAAAGCTAGCATGCTTTCAGTCATTGCACTAATGCTAGTGAGCAATTGCGATAACACTAGTTGGGAACTTCCTTCAAACTGCACATAGAGACATACAAATGGTATCCATGAGTTCATCTGACTCTGAGGAAGTAGATCAAAATCCACAAATATCCCTTTAAGCTTGTTTTCTCTCCAGGGGAAGACGTTACCTGCTCTCTCTGACGTGTACGCGGTCCTCGACTTTCCTGACTCAAAAACACACTTAACACTATTGGCAGCTGCCATAACACCAAGTTGTGAGGAAAGGTAAGTTTTCAAGGCTGCTGTTGTACCCAGAACTCTCTGGTTGCCTTCGTCATCTTAGGTCCGAGGCTGCACCTCTGCTTGGGCCTCCGTGTCCTTTTTTCTGACACCATGTTCTGGTGACAGGTTTGCGGTGTTATCCTTGTTGTTTCCACTGTTGTCTTCGTTCTTTCTGAGTCAAAGATCCGGTTTTGTTGCCATTCTCAAATGCTAAGATCTATATAACATTAAACAAGCGCTTTAGTATGGCTTTTAGGGCCGCCTGGAAATAAATGAAAACAAATTGATTGGAGGGTCAGAAAACCTAGCTTTTGAGCAGTCCTCCATAAATGGAAGCCCTATCTCTGGTCTTTACTTTCCATTCTGAATGGCATTCAAACTAAACAGAGGCAGCATCCTGACATGCAGTTGAAACACAAAGAGCATGCACAGGTACCATGCAGACCAGGATTTATAGGATGAGTACAGTAACTACAGCAAAAACAGACAAAAAGGATTCTGGTAATAAATACAAAAACAGATGCTCTCTGCATCCCAATGACACTCTATCAGTGGTGGAAAAAGTACCCAATTGTCCTACTTGAGTAAAAGTATAGATACCTTAATAGAAAGTTATTCAAGTAAAAGTAAAAGTCGCCCACTAAAATACTACTTGAGTAAAAGTAAAAAATGATCAGTATCAGAAGTAAATGTAATTGCTAAAAATATACTTAAGTATCAAAGGTAAAAGTACAAATCATTTCAAATTCCTTCTATTAAGCAAAGCAGGCTGAACCATTTAACTTGTTTTAAAAATGTATGGATAGCCCGGAGCACACTCCAAGACCCAGACATCATTTACAAAGAAGTGTGTTTAGTGAGTCCTCCAGATCAGAGGCAGAAGGATGACCATGTGTTCTCTTGATAAGTGCGTGAATTGGACCATTTCCTGTCCTGCAAAGCATTCAAAATGTACTGTAACGAGTACTTTTGGGGGTCAGGTAAAATATATGGAATAAAAAGTACATTATTTTCTTCAGCAATGTAGTGAAGTAAAAGTAGTCAATATTATAAATAGTAAAGATCAACCAAAAAACTACTCAAGTAGTATTTTAAAGTATATATTAAGTACTTTAAACCACTGCACTCTATTGCCTACATAGTGCTCTAGCCAAAAGTAATACTTTATTTCAGGAATAGGTTGCCATTTGGGAGGCAGTCACTGTTCTGGGCACGTGTCCGCGAAGTGTCTCAGAGTAGGAGTGTTGATCTAGGATCCGTTTAGTCTTTTAGTAATAATGAATAATGAATAAGATTGTATGGATAGATCCTAGACTCCTCGACTGAGATGCTTTGTGGATACAGGCCCCGTTCTTTATCATCGGACTCCAGCTAAGCAGAGTTTATTTCCAGATTGGGCTAGTTGATGTGACATTTTGTGTGCTTGTGTGTGAGTTTAGTAATGGACTCTTTTATTAAGGAATTAGTTGCTTTTCATCTGGCTTGCCTAATGTCCTGCTTTGATGTAGGCCTATAGGCGTTATTAAAAGTAGTGAACAGATTTTTTTGAAGGTGTCATTTGTAGTGATGCACCGATATGACATTTTTGGAAGATACTGATATCCGATATTTTCCTTGCCAAAAAACCCAATGCCGATAACCGATATTTAAAACTTTAGCGACCTTTTCAGCATTCTACTACATTTAAATATTTACAAACACACACGTGGACGCAGTGGTCTAAGGCACTGCAACTCAGGGCAAGAGGCGTCACTACAGTCCCTGGTTCGAATCCAGGCTGTATCACATCCGGCCGTGATTGGGAGTCCCATAGGGCGGCGCACAATTGGCCCAGCGTCGTCCACTTTTGGCCGGGGTAGGCTGTCATTGTAAATAAGAATTTGTTCTGACTAGTTAAAGGAAGCAAGTTCTTTCAGGACAACCTTGTACGTGGCTTGATTCATGTGTCCTTCACAAAGACAAATCTGCCCGATTCCAGCTTTGCCAAAGCACACCCAGATCTCCACCAAGCACTCCACCAAATTTCCCAGTGGGTGCGAGACACTGTGGCTTGTAGGCCTCTCCAGGTCTCGCACCCACTGGGAAATTTGGTGGAGGATCAGTGGTGATCTGGGCACGCTTCAGCAAAGCTGGAATCAGGCAGATTTGTCTTTGTGAAGGACGCATGAATCAAGCCACGTACAAGGTTGTCCTGGAAGAAAACTTGCTTCCTTCTGCTCTGAAAATGATCCCCAACTCTGTGTCAATAAATATATATATATATAACATAACACCCCGGAAAAAATGAAGGGAACACTTATATATATATTTATACTGCTCAAAAAATAAAGGCAACACAATGTAACTCCAAGTCAATCACACTTCTGTGAAATCAAACTGTCCACTTAAGAAGCAACACTGATTGACAATACATTTCACATGTTTTTGTGCAAATGGAATAGACAACAGGTGGAAATTATAGGCAATTAGCGAGACACCACCAATAAAGGAGTGGTTCTGCAGGTCATAACCACAGACCACTTCTCAGTTCCTATGCTTCCTGGCTGATGTTTTGGTCACTTTTGAATGCTGGCGGTGCTTTCACTCTAGTGGTAGCATGAGACGGAGTCTACAACCCACACAAGTGGCTCAGGTAGTGCAGCTCATCCAGGATGGCACATCAATGCGAGCTGTGGCAAGAAGGTTTGCGGTGTTTGTCAGCGTAGTGTCCAGAGCATGGAGGCGCTACCAGGAGACAGGCCAGTACATCAGGAGACGTGGAGGAGGCCGTAGGAGGGCAACAACCCAGCAGCAGGACCGCTACCTCCGCCTTTGTGCAAGGAGGAGCAGGAGGAGCACTGCCAGAGCCCTGCAAAATGACCTCCAGCAGGCCACAAATGTGCACGTGTCTGCTCAAACGGTCAGAAACAGACTCCATGAGGGTGGGGGTTGTGCTTACAGCCCAACACCGTGCAGGACGTTTGGCATTTGTCAGAGAACACCAAGATTGGCAAATTCGCCACTGGCGCCCTGTGCTCTTCACAGATGAAAGCAGGTTCACACTGAGCACATGTGACAGATGTGACAGTCTGGAGACGCCGTGGAGAACGTTCTGCTGCCTGCAACATCCTCCAGCATGACCGGTTTGGCGGTGGGCCAGTCATGGTGTGGGGTGGCATTTCTTTGGGGGGCCGCACAGCCCTCCATGTGCTCGCCAGAGGTAGCCTGACTGCCATCAGACCCCTTGTGAGACCATATGCTGGTGCGGTTGGCCCTGGGTTCCTCCTAATGCAAGACAATGCTAGACCTCATGTGGCTGGAGTGTGTCAGCAGTTCCTGCAAGAGGAAGGCATTGATGCTATAGACTGACCCGCCCGTTCCCCAGACCTGAATCCAATTGAGCACATCTGGGACATCATGTCTCGCTCCATCCACCAACGCCACGTTGCACCACAGACTGTCCAGGAATTGGCGGATGCTTTAGTCCAGGTCTGGGAGGAGATCCCTCAGGAGACCATCCGCCACCTCATCAAGAGCATGCCCAGGCATTGTAGGGAGGTCATACAGGCACATGGAGGCCACACACACTACTGAGCCTCATTTTGACTTGTTTTAAGGACATTACATCAAAGTTGGATCAGCCTGTAGTGTGATTTTCCACTTTAATTTTGAGTGTGACTCCAAATCCAGACCTCCATGGGTTGATACGTTTGATTTCCATTGATAATTTTTGTGTGATTTTGTTGTCAGCACATTCAACTATGTAAAGAAAAAAGTATTTAATAAGAATATTTCATTCATTCATATCTAGGATGTGTTATTTTAGTGTTCCCTTTATTTTTTTGAGCAGTGTATATATTATACACACACAGTATATATATATATATATGTATACACACTACCGTTCAAAAGTTTGAGTCACTTTGAAATTTCCTAGTTTTTGAAAGAAAATCACTTTTTTTCCATAAAAACATTAAATTGATCAGAAATGAGTGGTTAATAAATAGGTATTCCTATATGCTTAATTTAGAGTTAATGTAACTTTAGTTCTTCTACAACCATATGTTTTGTATTAGAAATCATTGTAAGGCTGCATGATGCGACTAATGATTTGAAAAAAGTTGCTTGAAAAGGCACGAGCTCTGTTTTGCTGTACACACTACATCAGTCACTCATTCACCATTTGACAAGCACTTGATAATGCCTAGAATTGTGGCTGCCTCCCCTTTGTGAGGCCATAATGCACCCTAAACAAAATCCTTGCCTTTTGAGGACAGTGGCCGTTGTGCCCTTCTCCGAGTGCTGAGCGCTCAGAATCACCTCACATGGCTCTCCATCATGTGATCTGATCTTTCGCACAGGTTACATGTGAAGACAGACACTGGGGACGCAACTGCATGAGTCCTTATCCAATTCCGAGGTGCATATTGAAGATACTGGAAGAACTCCTCTTGTTGGCTGACGACAAAGTCAATTTAAAGGCCTAACAAACAGCAACTATGCCCGTCTACTATCCCTCGATGTACAAAAGTCAACCTATTCTGTTCTGTACGAGAAATAAATATTCCAAACTGTCTGGGACAGTTGTATGCGATAGATCCCCCCCAAAAATACAACCACTAGCATCAAAAAACGTTTTTTTTACGCAATGTGGCTGACGCAACAGAGCAGAACATTTAGCTTAAATTGATAAACTATTAGGCTATTTCTTCGCATTATAAGCGCAGCAATGTACACATGGTAGTAGGCTATAAGAGCAAATGTTCCATTAGCGGAAAAAAAACATCAAAGTGACCGCAAATGCAATCATACATTTAATGCTTATATTATAAAGATGCATTTTATGGGGGAAATGATCTTTCCCAAACTTGAAACTCACACACTGCTTATTATGTACGCCAATTAGTCTCTAGACCCCTTGTAAGGCAGATTAATGTGCTTCATTTTAAGAAGTTATTTTACCACTTTAGTTGTGATACAAACCTTATAGGCCTGTGGGCTAGGCTACATGAGGTGTGTGACTGTTTTGAAAAAGTCACAAATAAAGGCATTGTTTCTTATGCTGGGCATCAAATTATATATTGCTAATAAGCTGACGTTGTCACCCATCAGACTACTCTTGATTGAATCTGGTCTTTACAAGATTAAAACTTGTTTTGATTTAGAACAGACCATTGGGCATGCAACGAAACGGGGGCAGCAGAAAAATACATATCTATGCACTTAAATAGCAAAAGGAAGACGCTGTTCACCTGGTTCGTTCTCATCCCAGTCAGGTAGGCTATACTTCTGTTGTAAATATAAGCAATGTGCTTGTATTAGGAAAGTTGAGAAATATTGTAAGAATAGCCTATAGAAAGTCGATTGGATCCTCCTCTTAGTAGAGGCCATCACTGTTCTCATGCAATGGGCTCTCATGTGTTTGATTAGATTTGCAATTACATTTGCATTGATGTCAGTGTGATTAGAGGGAAATAGAGTACTGAGTACCCGGCAGTTAGCAAGTTTAACAGTCTCCCAATGACCAGCTGCAGCGAGAAGCCTGATTACTGTGACTAAACGGTCACGTGGAATTTGAATGACCACCGGTGTGGTTGTAATATGGTCACCGCAACAGCCCTAGATGCAGGTCTGTAGTTTGACTTAAGATGAGTCGGGCCATTTTGAGGTCAGAGGGGATGCAGCCCGTGATCAGGTATGAGTTGATGAGGAAGTGAAGAAAGGAATAACGTGATGGTCAAGCAGGCAGGTTGTTGGGCAGCCAGACCTCACTAGTCACAGCATCTGGAGAGAAAGAGGTCAAGACATAGGGTAGTTATGTGTGAGGTGAGACCTGTGGGACTCAATAGGCTGAGTGAATGAGAAGATGTCAACCTTTTCAAGTGCTTGACAATGTCATCTGCAGAGAGGGAGCTCAGCTGGAATATTATGGAGGGAGAATACATTGGTAAAGAGTTACCTAGGGTTGGAGGCAGAAGCTTGACATTTAGAGTGACAGAAAGTGGCTTTAGCAGCAGTTCCAGAGGAAGGTAGAGAAAGGATGATTGAAGTTCAGTTTCCTCATTTTTGCACAGCTGCCCGCAGCCCTGTTCTGGAAGCTTGCAATGAGTCACTCATCCACAGAGCAGGAGGGGAGAGACGAGCCAGCCGGGAGGATAAGGGACAGTGCGAATCATAGGATGCAGAAAGGGAGGAGTCAAAAAAGGCAGAATCAGGAAGGAAAAGGTTTTGGCAGAAGGGAGAGATGATAGAAGAGGAGCGGGAGAGAGCACAAAGATTGCGACTGACCATCTGGGTATGGATTGAGTGGCTAGGGTTGGAGTTAAGGGATACAGAAAAGGGAACAAAGTAATGATCAGAGACCAGAGGGTGGGGCTGCAGTGAGATTAGTAGGTGAACAGCCTCTGGTAAAGATGAGGTCAAGCATATTGCCTGTGAGTTGGAAGGGACTGGGAAAGTGTGAGGCCAAAAGAGGACAGAGTTGGAAAGAAATTAATCAAAGGCAAACGTCGGAAGGTTGAAGACACCAAGCACGAAAAGCGGTGAGCCATCGTCAGGGAGTGATCATATCTAGGTGTCAAGCTCATTGAGGAACTACCCAAGGGCACCTGGTGGGTGATAGATGATGAAAATGTTAAGCTTGAGTGGACAAGGGATAGGATGAATTCAAATGAGCAGGTGAGGAAGAAAAGAGAACTCCAGTTAGGAGATATTAGTAGCTCTGTGCCACCACTGCAACAGCCAGATGCTCTTGGAGTATGAGAAAAAAAAAACATGTTTAGATGGAAAGAGCAGCTGGAGTAGCAGTGTTCTCTAGGGTGATCCATGTCTCCAACAGGGCCAAAAAGTCAAGGGACTGAAGGGCAGCATCAGCTGAAATTAACTTGTTCTGGACTGCAGATTTGCAGTTCCAAATGCTGCCAGAGACCCGGAGTGCCACATGGGTTGTGCACAGGGGTCACTAAATTACAATGGTTGCAGCCAAGGGGTGAGGAGCAAACTGGAAAAGAGAACACAGTTGCCAAAGCCACAAAAGATCAAAATAAGTAGGTAAAATACTCAATAAGTGAGAGCGTATCCTCAAACAACTCCGCAGAACCGTCTTAGTTTTGCCAATGAGACTGCCACTTACAGCTGCTGCTGAGAAACTAGGGGAGACTGAAGTACTAACACTAATTGCTAATTGCCTAGCAGAGGTGAAGAGCACACCTCCCTGTACTAATTGCTGATTGCCTAGGAAAGGAGAAACCACGCCCCCTCCAATATAGTCACTGATTACAAAAAAACTAATCACAAATTGACCTGCCCCTTGATCCTGGTTAATGTGTCAACAATCATCTGCAAGTTATGAGCAGTTAGCAGTTCACACACCAAGTATGCTACTGGGAAGACAGATATCAAGTAGCCGGCCCTAGCTAGCAAAAAGACAGTACTAGACAACAGATAAAGACACACATTTGATGTATTACTCCTGGAGATATCAGGAGTCCTCTAGCTATAGAATTAAGCAAATATCATTGTATGCAGATGTATTTATCTGAACCAGAACATTCTCAGTCATTTATTTTGCAACTGTTAGACACATGGAGCTGTATCATGATAAAGTGAATTGGAAGAAATAATGGCCATTGCTAAATATGACTTCATTTCAGTGGAAATCGACAAAGACCCATATTAAAAAACCTGGATGTATTGATGCCATGCAATTTGGAGGAGGCCTATAAGATCCACTACTCTCCTTTACTGGATAAGATTGAATCCGATTTTCAGAGATGGAGAAATCAAATCAAATTTTAATTGTCACATACACATGCTTAGCAGATGTTATTGCGGTTGTAGCAAAATGCTTGTGTTTCTAGCTCCAACAGTGCAGTAATATCTAACAAGTAATATCTGACAATGTCACAACAATACACACAAATCTAAAGTACAGGAATGGAATTTAAGAATATATAAATATTTGGATGAGCAATGTCAGAGCGGCATAGACTAAGATACACTCTCCCTATTTCTATGTTAGGTAGGGTCAACATAATCAAAATGAAGATAGCCTTACCAGTTTCAATTCCATCCAACTTCTTAAAAAAAATTATTAATTAAATTTACTTTACAACTTTAATTGGAATGGAAAAAAATCTAGAGTCAAATGTACTGTTTTACACATGTCTTTCAAAGCTGGAAGTCTTGGACTCCCTCATATGAAAATGTATTTCCTGGGACGCACAACTGCGTTCCCTTAAACAATGGACAGCACACTATCCTTGTGAATGAAGGAGTATTGAAGCCATAAATGTATTACCCTATGATTTAAAACATATTCACTACTTTGGGTCCAAGGATTTAAAGAAAATCCAATGATTTTCAATTCAATTTGTATTTGAGAAAACTGACATTACCTCCAGCATTTAATGACAATACCTTTATTAAGTTCTGGTTCCAAAGTGGCATCATGAATTTGGAGCATATTTATTATAATCGCTCTCTATTGTCATACAATCAATTACAAGATACATTTATGTTGTCCAAAAATCTTTAAATTCTTACAACTGAGAAATCATATGCAATCACTTTAGTATCGAAAAAATACTGAGAGAAGCTGCAATGCCAAAGAATTTGTTTGGCAAATTATATCAAGGGTTGATTGAATCTGTACCTGATAGCTCAGAACCTACAAAGAAGAAATGGGAAATAGATCTCAAGGAAGAAACTGATGAGAAAATTGGTCACAGAGATGTGTAAAATGTTCATTATAAGCTCCTACAACATAAAAACATAAATTCTTGCAATTCAAGATAATCCATAGGATGTGTTACACTCCTGCCAGAATGCATGTAATGTACCCATATCTCTGTTAGAGATGCAAAAAACTAAAAGGAACCCTATTACTGTCTCGCCCTGACCTAAGTTATCTTTGTTTAGGCTATCAGGAGTTAGAACCTAAATTATTTTCCAATCGTTTCGTTCTGAACAAAACCATACATTATTTTTAGTTCTGAACCGGTTAGAACCTCCCAAAAAACTAGCAGTTTACATTGTTCCTTTTTAAACCTCTGCAATAATTTTTATTTTAGCTCGACATTAAATTACTTCACCAATGGGTAGAGCAGCTTGCTATGGAGCAGGCAAGCTACAATATATACAGTGGGGCAAAACAGTATTTAGTCAGCCACCAATTGTGCAAGTTCTCCCACTTAAAAAGATGAGAGAGGCCTGAAATTTTCATCATAGGTACACTTCAACTATGACAGACAAAATTAGGAAAAAAATGCAGAAAATCACATTGTAGGATTTTTAATGAATTTATTTGCAAATTATGGTGGAAAATAAGTATTTGGTCACCTACAAACAAGCAAGACTTCTTCTTTAAGAGGCTCCTCTGACCTCCACTCGTTACCTGTATTAATGGCACCTGTTTGAACTTGTTATCAGAATAAAAGACACCTGTCCACAACCTCAAACAGTCACACTCCAAACTCCACTATGGCCAAGACCAAAGAGCTGTCAAAGGACACCAGAAACACAATTGTAGACCTGCACCAGGCTGGGAAGACTGAATCTGCAATAGGTAAGCAGCTTGGTTTGAAGAAATCAACTGTGGGAGCAATTATTAGGAAATGGAAGACATACAAGACCACTGATAATCTCCCTCGATCTGGGGCTCCACGCAAGATCTCACCCCGTGGGGTCAAAATGATCACAAGAACGGTGAGCAAAAATCCCAGAACCACACGGGGGGACCTAGTGAATGATCTGCAGAGAGCTGGGACCAAAGTAACAAAGCCTACCATCAGTAACACACTACGCCGCCAGGAACTCAAATCCTGCAGTGCCAGACTTGTCCCCCTGCTTAAGCCAGTACATGTCCAGGCCTGTCTGAAGTTTGCTAGAGAGCATTTGGATGATCCAGAAGAAGATTGGGAGAATGTCATATGGTCAGATGAAACCAAAATAGAACTTTTGATAAAAACTCAACTCATCGTGTTTGGAGGAAAAAGAATGCTGAGTTGCATCCAAAGAACACCATACGTACCTACTGTGAAGCATGGGGGTGGAAACATCATGCTTTGGGGCTGTTTTTCTGCAAAGGGACTAGGACGACTGATCCGTGTAAAGGAAAGAATGAATGGGGCCATGTATCGTGAGATTTTGATTGAAAACCTCCTTCCATCAGCAAGGGCATTGAAGATGAAACGTGGCTGGGTCTTTCAGCATGACAATGATCCCAAACACACCGCCCGGGTAACGAAGGAGTGGCTTCGTAAGAAGCATTTCAAGGTCCTGGAGTGGCCTAGCCAGTCTCCAGATCCCATCCCTATAGAAAATCTTTGGAGGGAGTTGAAAGTCTGTGTTGCCTAGCAACAGCCCCAAAACATCACTGCTCTAGAGGAGATCTGCATGGAGGAAAAATACCAGCAATAGTGTGTGAAAACCTTGTGAAGACTTACAGAAAACGTTTGCCCTCTGTCATTGCCAACAAAGGGTATATAACAAAGTATTGAGATAAACTTTTGTTATTGACCAAATACTTATTTTTCACCATCATTTGCAAATAAATTCATTACAAATCCTACAATGTGATTTTCTGGATTTTTTTTTCTCATTTTGTCCGTCATAGTTGAAGTGTACCTATGATGAAAATTACAGGCCTCTCTCATCTTTTTAAGTGGGAGAACTTGCATAATTTTTGCCCCACTGTACATGCATTGGACTGACAAGTGCAGTGTACAGTAGGGTGCGAAATGCAACTGAAATTTCGCAGGTGAGGAGAGCACTGAGCATGAAGCACTGGGAATCTTGCTGTTATGATATGGATTATCTGAATTAGGCAAATATAATTATACCTACAGAGGAGCGGCTTCTATGAGGAACTTTGAATGTCTTTGAACTTCAGAGAGTTGGCGCAACTAGCATTGTACCAGAGCTAGCCCTTGATCATGACTCTGTTCAATTACATTACTGTCACGCCTGCTCCCGCTCTTCCCCCCTGCCGCTCGAGGGCGCCAGGCTCCCCAGCGTTGCACACTCCTGCCTTCCCCCTGTCACGCGCATCAGTGCTTATTGGACTCACCTGGACTCAATCACCTTTGTCATTACCTCCCCTATATCTGTCTGGTTCCCCGCTCCGTTCGCTGCTCCAGGATTAATTGTTGTTTGTCATTGTTGTACCCGTGTGCCGATGTTGTCTGTTCTTGATTAAATGTTGACTCCCCGTACCTGCGTCTCATCTCCAGCGTCGGTCATTACAATGACATCTAATTCCGCCGAGTCGACGAGAGCTAGACCAGAGCTAACTAACAAGCTTTTGTGTGCAGAGGGGCACCAGAATCTCACAACTAAAACTACCTTTTTGTAGTTCATAAATCCAATGTGAAACGTGATAACGATTGTATCCTTAACTCGCATTGAAAGTTAATTAGATTCTCTAATTAAAAAATCTCTCTCTCCTAATTTCTGAAGCATGTGTGTAATGTCAGTAGCTACAGCAGACTATACTTTAATGTTTGTTTTGTGGGACAAAAAAAATGCTTGGAACATAAAATAAGGTTATTAACCAGTTCCCATGCTTTTAAATAATGAGTCTGTTCCAGAACAGTATAGATCACTTTCGTTCTGATTCTGTTCCTCTAAAAATGTCATTATTTGATTTTTGGTTCTGTTCCATGAAACCGGTTCCAACCCATGGAGGCTACTGTGTTTTTGTGCGTCTATGGACAGGTTGTGTTGTGGTTTGTATCGGATGTGGTGCTTGTGTTTTGTGTTTCTGTTTGTGTTTAGAAATGAAATATGTGTGTGAAATCTCTGCAGTGACACCATACCCTTGAGAGTGTGAGCTGCTGTCACTGCACATCTGGTCTGTGACAGACACCACAGATGAATGGGGTTTAATGGCTGATGTGTTCCACAACAAATCTGTAAAAATGTCTACACACTCCACACTCATCGAAACCACTCATCGAAACCACATCTGAGGTGTGTCAAACTACAGTAAATCAAGATGGCTATGTTGGTCTCTTACCATTAATTGTATTCACTTCAAACTTTATTTTCATTGGTTTACAGTCAGTTGAGGGAGTGCATTTAAGGATGCATCTCCCTTTTTGGGCCCGCGACCCCATTTTGATATCAAAATGTTTTTGCTATCCCACCATGTCAAAAAAAAAGAAGTGTAATCAATGTTTACTTTTTAAATTGGGGCTACAACGGTCTATTATAAATCAGTCTGACAGTACTTTTGGCAGTATTTCAAGCTGAAGGAAGAATGGTTTGAATTGACTGAAATGCATCAGAAAGGTATTGGGATGTTCAGAAGATCATCAGGCAATCATTTTGTATGATCTTCTGTGTAGGATGAACATCACCCCTAGTTTGGGAAATGCTGCGCATTTAGTGGTTCAAGGAGAAATACATTACTTCAGTGGGAATGTTAATATTGTCCATTATAAATGGACAGAGTACTATAATATGGAGACATACTATGTACCATGTTTGATTTATGGTTGTTTTGCCTTCTACCCAAGTAATATTGTTTTTGTTTTATCTGCTGGATAACAGCCATTTGGGCTTAGTGTATGTGTGTGTGTTTGCGTGCTTGTGTGTTTCCTGAAACTTGAAAGTTTGAAGATGTTGCTGGATTGGGGGGCCTCCTGTGATTTGGCCGAGAACACAGAATCTGCGGCCCATCTGGAGCCATGGCGTCTCCACAAGTAAGCTTGCCTTCTGAATTATGGATGCAGCTCAATGGGCCTGTTTGGCTGGAAATTGGATAAGCCGAACAACACAAAAATAACGAATTCATTCCCCATACAGCTCCATGTTAATGGAGCATTCCTATTGGTTCCCTCACATTGATAAACATGACTTCAAATACTCTTTTCTATGTGTCTTCCTTGTGATGCCATTTACTCACTTTGTTTTTGAACTGAAGCGCGGAGTTGATCGTTTATTTGGGAAATAATGAAATCATAATACCTCTCTGCTCAACCATCTCCTAAAATGTCGCCCTGGATGTAAAAAACGCAGTCTGAGAGTGTCTGACACAGGAAGATAGCCTCATCTGATTTGTGATGATATTGCGCCAACACTCCTTTGATTCTGTGCTTTGAATCGTGTCAGACAACACTATTTCTTAATAGGCTTATGTCCTTGATATCCTGGTGTCTGTCTGGGTCATATCACAACGCATAGTCTTCTCACCCTATCACACATTCTCTCTGTCTCTCTCGCAGACTTTATTTATGTCTATCAGACGCTCTCTAATCACCCCTACTCTCATTCTCTCTCCTCGTCTGTCTCCGATTTCTTCATGCTTTAAAGTGACAGTCTGGGATTCAAACGTAACTTTGTAAAACTTGTAAACGAAGGACATATTGATTCTCGAAGAAAATGTATTTTATTTATTTATTTCACCTTTATTTAACCAGGTAGGCTAGGTGAGAACAAGTTCTCATTTACAACTGCGACCTGGCCAAGATAAAGCATAGCAGTGTGAACAGACAACAACACAGAGTTACACATGGAGTAAACAATAAACAAGTCAATAACACAGTAGAAAAAATAAAAAAAGAGTTTATATACATTGTGTGCAAAAGGCATGAGGAGGTAGGCGAATAATTACAATTTTGCAGATTAACACTGGAGTGATAAATGATCAGATGGTCATGTGCAGGTAGAGATACTGGTGTGCAAAAGAACAGAAAAGTAAATAAATAAAAACAGTATGGGGATGAGGTAGATAAATTGTGGGGGCTATTTACCGATGGACTATGTACAGCTGCAGCGATCGGTTAGCTGCTCAGATAGCAGATGTTTAAAGTTGGTGAGGGAGATAAAAGTCTCCAACTTCAGCGATTTTTGCAATTTGTTCCAGTCACAGGCAGCGGAGAACTGGAAGGAAAGGCGGCCAAATGAGGTGTTGGCTTTAGGGATGATCAGTGAGATACACCTGCTGGAGTGCGTGCTATGGGTGGGTGTTGCCATCGTGACCAGTGAACTGAGATAAGGCGGAGCTTTACCTAGCATGGACTTGTAGATGACCTGGAGCCAGTGGGTCTGGCGATGAATATGTAGCGAGGGCCAGCCGACTAGAGCGTACAGGTTCGCAGTGGTGGGTGGTATAAGGTGCTTTAGTAACAAAACTTGCATATGCCTCGTGAGCTTAGTTCCACTGTCGGAGTCCCTGATTGCCCCTTTTAATGCTATGTTGTCATTATTTTTCTATCAGGTGTACAGTATGATAAAGAACATACAGGGATAAATAAGGCTCTCCAACTATTAAAATCCAAACATCTCTTGCAGGCAAAGTTTGAATTCTGTACATGTTGTTCTCTGAATCCTAATGACACCCTGCAGTTATTTTGGAATCGCTCACTGGAGATATTGATATCACCTCGTTCACATTGTATTGTTGCGGTTTTCATACAATATCTACAAACTTCAGGACTAGGACTATCAGACTTTGAGACTTCATGAATTTGTTGTAGTTTTAGTTCTTACAGCAACTTTGAGATTCCTTGTGTCATGAAGAGCCCTATAAAATAAATATATAATATTATTAGAAGTATTATAATTATTATTACTTATGCAATATCACAGACATTGTTTATGCCAGCAGTAATGATTAGTG
Source organism: Oncorhynchus clarkii lewisi (assembly GCF_045791955.1). Lineage (NCBI taxonomy): Eukaryota > Metazoa > Chordata > Actinopteri > Salmoniformes > Salmonidae > Oncorhynchus > Oncorhynchus clarkii. The sequence goes on from NC_092161.1 coordinate 29,463,092, forward strand.
ATCTCTATAGAGTAGATTTTTTCTCTAGTCATGATTAATGTTAAGTATTTTTGTGGTGGCTCATTTTAAATACCATTTGCAGACTCTTGGCTGCAAACGATTGACCGATCAGAAAACTATTGCAATTTATCCCAGGCAGCACTGCATTCTTCTGTCTCATTCTTCAGCTTACTGGAGCTGCTAGGGGAGGTCATGGGTATGGCCTGGGAGCAAAGCAACCTGTGTGTGTGTCAAATCAAATTGTTATTTGTCACGTACACAGTTTACACCAGGTATAATAGGTGCAGTGAAATACTTATGTACTTGCTCTCTCAACATCGCAGTGTGTGTGTGTGTGTGTGTGTGTTCTGCCATTCCTCTGTTGTGTAAGAGTTCCAGGTAGGGCTCCCATATATCCGAGCACCACTGGTGCGTGGGAAGGCAGGGCAGCCAGGTTCAGTGATGGAGTGTTAGAAATCAGCAAACCACAGACTTCGCTCCTGCTCAACTCTTCCCCCTGCAGACACAGGAGTGGTTGGGGTTTGATACAGGAAGACGGCTACAAGGACAACCAGCCTAAAATATTCAACATCACCTGAGTTTCAGTCCCTTAGGTTTGTTACTACTTCGGATTCCTCTGATCTGATTAAAGTCTGATCTCATGTTTAATTAATGCCGCTTACAGAACGTAACATCATATAAGGAAGTGTAGTAGCAACACACTAGAAATAAGACGGTTTTGTTATCACAGTATTATAATAAACGCAGCCAGTTTTACTGCTTTCAGTTTTGTTACGTGGTATTGTGGTATTGTTTGGTGTGTATGGTAAATACAAACCGATTCATTATGTATGATAAGATGTATCTCTTTTTTTTTAGCTGGCGTTTGTCAGACGGCGGACATGTTTTTATCTTGACATTGCAGTGGATATGCCAGCGGTTCCCTCCAGCCTCCCTCCCTCCCCTCTGCCCCTCTCCTGCCCTGCCTCTTCTCTGCCTTAATGGGGTATTGACAGGGAGTCTAGCCTGAGGACTCAAAACACGTTGTCAGATTGTACTCCGAGATTCCATTAGAATGCTCAGAGGTGATTCAGTAATTGAGTGATAATCTTGAAAGGTCTGTAAAAGTCAATTAGAAAAGAAGGGCACCTATTAACCTTTTTTTGAAGCATGTGAGATGGTTTTTAATGAATGTCTATGACATGCCTGATAAGATCTTCATAAGGTCTCTTGAAAAGACTAGCCAGTCGATCTGTCTGTGGGGAGTATACAGGACACTTTGTTCCCACACGTTCCTTCCATCAATAGTCTTTCTGTTGTCCCTCGGTAGCCTGCGAGTCGAAGGCTTAGGTTTTTACTTCCATGGGAATTTACCACAAAACATCTGAGCTGTCGATTTCAATCGCTTTCAAATGGGGCAACATGACTGACCAGCCATTTTAAATGTCCCTTTAGTCTCTTTGTTACTCTGTGCAACGTGAGACCAGGGAGTCACCGTTAATAACCAATTTGAGAATAAAGTGGGTTCGCACAACAGTAAGAGCTATTCGATGTCTAAGGATCTTATCTAAACTGTGTTCAGTGTTAGGGTCCAGAAATAACACACAACTATTGTTGTAACAAGAGTGGCTGTTAGACAAACATCATCTCCTAAATGGAAAGATCCTGCCCTGGCAAAATGGAAACGGGTGAAGAAATTGCCTAGAGAAGTGCTGCTTCCTGATCCAAAGCACACCTCTCAGGCCTTGAGGGATGCCAACTGCCAAGGTTCAGCAGCAGAAGAGGTGAATTGGATCCTAGTTAAAGACATGCTCCGGAACTTTGACGACTAGTAAGTATTTTTTTAAACCTCCCACTGGATGTGTCAATGTGTAGTTCATACTGTACATGTACAATCTATGAGCAGAATTATTATTTTACCTCAATCAACCACACAAATCCATAGTTTGAAAGCAACTGTTTTTCTAGATGCTGTGCTACACCATTTCCCCATACATTTCCCCCACATGGGACAGCCCAGTAGCAATTCGAGTTCTAGCCTATGAGCTTCAGCCCCTCGCCATTCGAATGACAGCTAGCAAGACACACACACAGAGAGAAAATATGTGGTGTACATATCTGTACATATGTGATGTGGTACACCATTTTCAGGGACCACTTTTGTCTCGTGAGTCCTAATTTCAGAACCACTGTCTAAAAAGTATACAAAAGTACCAGAGAATCACTCTAACGGAAGCTCATAAAACACTCCTCTGAAAGCTAAATACACTACATAGCCAAAAGTATGTGGACACCTGCTAGTCGAACATCTCATTCCAAAATCAGTTGGTCCCCCCTGTTGGAACATTGCTGCGGAGACTTGGTTCCATTCATCCACAAGAACATTAGTAAGGTCAGGCACGGTAGGTTTCCCGATTTGATCAAACATGTATTTGCTTTGCTTAATTTGACAAAACACAGAATCTAATTGAATGTAACGTATTGCAGCCCTCCAGTTTGTATTTGACAGTGAGTATGATGCTTTCCAATTGATGTATATGTAAAAAATGTTTTGCAGCAATTAGACCTAGAACTTTCTTTGATATTGGTCACCAATATTTTCATTTCTCAAAAGACATAATCGTGGAGATAAATTCCTAAACACAATGACATAAAAGCACAGACATTATCCCAAAATGGTCTCAGTTTGTCACAGGACAGCAGCTTATGTAATAGAGTTCCTTTTTGCTTTTTGCATTTCCAACATAATTTTTTTCTGGGTAAATTACATACATTCTGTAGTACATCTGCAGTAACTCCTATGGATTATCTTGAATTAAAATAATTTATGTCTAAGGTTGTAGGAGCAAATACACTGCATGGCCAAAAGTAGGTGGACACCTGCTCGTCGAACATCTCATTCCAAAATCATGGGCATTAATATGGAGTTGGTCCCCCCTTTGCTGCTGTAACAGCCTCCACTTTTCTGGGAAGGCTTTCCACTAGATGGAACATTGCTGCGGGGACTTGCTTCCATTCACCCCCATGAGCATTAGTGAGGTCTGGCACTGATGTTGGGCGATTACCCCTGGCTCGCTGTTGGCGTTCCAATTCATCCCAAAGGTGGTCGATGGGGTTGAGGTCAGGGCTCTGTGCAGGGCAGGTCAATCAAGTTCTTCCACACCGATCTCAACAAACCATTTCTGTATGGACCTCGCTTTGTGCACAGGGGCATTGTCATGCTGAAACAGGAAAGGGCCTTCCCCAAACTGTTGCCACAAAGTTGGAAGCACAAAATCGTCTAGAATGTCATTGTATGCGCGTTAAGATTTCCCTACACTGGAACTAAGGGGCCTAGCCCGAACCATAAAAAACAGCCCCAGACCATTATTCCTCCTCCACTAAACTTTTCAAATCAAATCACATGTTATTTGTCACATGCGCCAAATACAACAGGTGTAGGTAGACCTTACAGTGAAATTCTTATAAGCCCTTAACCAACGATGCAGTTCAGGAAATAGAGTTTACTAAATAAACTAAAGCAAACAAAATGTATCAAAAAGTAACACAAGAAAATTACATAACGATAACGAGGCTATATACAGGGGACACAAGTTCCGAGTCAATGTGCGGTGATAGTTGAGGTAAGTGACTATGCATAGAGCATTGGGGCAGGTAGCGTTCTCCTGGCATCCGCCAAACCCAGATTTGTCCGTCGGACTGCCAGATGGTGAAGCGTGATTCATCACTCCAGAGTCCAATGGCGGCGAGCTTTACACCACTCCAGCCGATGCTTGGCATTGTGCATGGTGATCTTAGTCTTGTGTGCAGCTGCTTGGCCAGCGACTCCTGTGGCGGTCCGGGCGCAGTGCACGCTAACCAGGACGCCAGGTGCACAGTGTTTCCTCCGAAACATTGGTGCAGCTGGCTTACGGGTTGGATGCGCGCTGTGTTAAAGAAGCAGTGCTGCTTGATTGGGTTGTGTATCGGAGCACACATGGCTTTCGACCTTCGTCTCTCCCGAGCCCGTACGGGAGTTGTAGCGATGAGACAAGATAGTAGCTACTAACAATTGGATACCACGAAATTGGGGAGAAAAGGGGGCAACATTTCAAATCAAATAAAAAGTAAAAAAAGGATATCCCTACCGGCCAAACCCTCCCTAACCCGGACGACGCTAGGCCAATTGTGCGTCGCCCCAACAACCTCCCGGTCACGGCCGGCTGCGACAGAGCCTGGGCTCGAACCCAGAGTCTCTGGTGGAACAGCTAGCACTGCGATGCAGTGCCTTAGACCACTGCGCCACCCGGGAGGCCCTGCCAGCTGATTTTTACACGGTACTCGCTTCAGCACTCAGCGGTCCTGTTCTGTAAGCTTGTGTGGCCTACCACTTTGCGGCTGAGCCGTTGTCGCTCCTAGACGTTTCCACTTCACAATAACAGCCCTTACAGTTGACCGGGGAAGCTCTAGCAGGGCTGACTTGTTGGAAAGGTGGTATCCTATGACGGTGCCACGTTGAAAGTTATTGAACGTCACTGAGCTCTTCAGTAAGACCATTCTACTGCCAATACTTCTGGCCCCTCGTTGGACACTGTGTTAACTAACCTCCAGATGAGCTTCAATGCCATATAACTCTCCTTCTGTGGCCTCCAACTGCTCTTAAATGCAAGTAAAACTAAATGCATGCTATTCAATCGATCACTGTCCGCACCTACCCGTCCGTCCAGCATCACTACTCTGGACGGCTCTGACTTAGAATACGTGGACAACTACAAATACCTAGGTGTCTGGTTAGACTGTAAACTCTCCTTCCAGACTCGCATTAAGCATCTCCAATCCAAAATTAAATCTAGAATCGGCTTCCTGTATCGCAACAAAGCATCCTTCACTCATGCTGCCAAACATAGCCTCGTAAAACTGACCATCCTACCAATCCTCGACTTCGGCGATATCATCTATAAAATAGCCTCCAACACTAAACTCAACAAATTGGATGCAGTCTATCACAGTGCCATCCGTTTTGTCACCAAAGCCACATATACTACCCACCACTGCGACCTGTACGCTCTCAGTGGTTGGCCCTCGCTTCATACTCGGCGCCAAACCCACTGGCTACAGGTTATCTACAAGTCTCTGCTAGGTAAAGCCCCGCCTTATCTCAGCTCACTGGTCACCATAGCAGCACCCCCTCGTAGCACACGCTCCAGCAGGTATATCTCACTGGTCACCTCCAAAGCCAATTCCTCCTTTGGTCGTCTTTCCTTCCAGTTCTCTGCTGCCAATGACTGGAACGAACTGCAAAAATCACTGAAGCTGGAGGCTCGCAGATCACTGCACCTGTACATCGCCCATCTGTAAACAGCCCATCTATCTACCTCATCCCCATACTGTATTTATTTATTTATCTTGCTCTTTTCCACCCCAGTATCTCTGCTTGCACATTCCTCTTCTGCACATCTACCATTCCAGTGTTTAATTGCTATATTGTAATTACTTCGCCACCATGGCCTATTTTATTGCCTTAACTCCCTTATCTTACCTCATTTGCACTCACTGTATATAGACATTTTTGTTTTCTTTTTTTCTACTGTATTATTGACTGTATGTTTTGTTTATTCCATGTGTAACTCTGTGTTGTTGTATGTGTCGAATTGCTATGCTTTATCTTGGCCAGGTCGCAGTTGCAAATGATAACTTGTTCTCAACTAGCCTACCTGGTTAAATAAAGGTGAAATAAAATAAAATAAAAAAAACAAGACAATTCCATAAATCTACACGCCGGGAAACAAGATCAATACCAACTGGTGAGAAAACATAAGGGAGTGACATATAAAGGGGAGGAAATGATGAAGGTAATGAAGTCTAGGTGTGAATCATAATGATCAACAGGTGCGCGTCATGTTAAGTGCCAGGTGTGTAATGATGAATCCCAGGACCGGTGGTTAGCATTCTGGCAACGTCGTACGCCAGAGGGAAGATGTGACATACCAGACGGAAGATGTGACATATGCAGAGCCATCAAAGAAACTACTAGACAAACTCAATGCATTTTATGCACGCTTCGACAAAAACAACACAGAGCCGTGCGTAAGGGTCACAGCTGACCCAGATGACTGGGTGATCTTGCTCTCATAGGCTGACGTGAGTAAGGTTTTTAGGGCGCGTTTTCAGGGTATGCTCAGAACAGCTGGCAGGTACTGTATATTCACTGTGATTTTCAACTTCTCCTTGTCTGTAACCCCAAATGTTTCAAGCTGACCACCATCATTCTTGTTCCCAAGAACTCTAAGGCTACCTGCCACAATGAGTACCGCCCTGTAGCACTCACATCTATAATGAAGTTCTTTGAAACACATCAACTCCAACCTCCCAGACAACCTAGACCAGGCGTAGTCAACTCTTACCCTACGAGGTCCGGAACCTGATGGTTTTCTGTTCTACCTGATAATGAATTGCACACATCTGGTGTCTCATGTATAAATCAGTCTCTGATTAGAGGTGAACAATGAAAAAATGCAGTGGAACTGGCTTCGAGGTCCAGAGTTTAGTTTGAGGGCCCTAGACCCACTCCAATTTACATACCACCCCAACAGATCCATAGATGACACAATCTCAATTGCACTCCACACTGCCCTCGTCCACCTGGATAAGAGGAATACCTATTTGAGAATGCTGTTCATTGACTACAGCTACCCATTCAAGGGTTTTTCTTTATTTTTGTACTATTTTCTACATTCACGAGGAATGCTTTTCATGAAGCAGTTCCTACATATTCTGAGGACTTGTTGGCTGTTTTTTTCCTTCACTCTGCGGTCCAACTCATCCCAAACCATCTCAATTGGGTTGAGGTCGGGTGATTGTGGAGGCCAGGTCATCTGACGCAGCACTCCATCACTCTCCTTGGTCAAGTAGCCCTTACACAGCCTGGAGGTGTGTTGGGTCATTGCCCTGTTGAAAAGCAAATGGTAGTCCTTCTAAGCGCAAACCAGATGGGATGGCATATCACTGCAGAATGCTGTGGTAGCCATGCTGGTTAAGTGTGCCTTGAGTTCTAAAAAAAAATCACTGTTAGTGTCACCAGCAAAGCACCTCAACACCATCACACCTCCTCCTCAGTGCTTCACAGTGAGAACCACACATCTGGAGATAGTCCATTCCCCTACTCTGCTTCTCACAAAGAAGCGGCCATTGGAACCAAAAATCTCAAATTTGGATTCATCTGCACATTCCCAGCAGCGATGATGTATCCAAGGAATGAGATGCTGGAGCGATGGAATTCACATTTTTTGGCTTTGACAAACAGGTGGTTGGCAACAGGCAAACAGAGAACATAGGTATAAATACACAGGGGATAATAAGGCAAATGGGTGACAGCTGGAGGGGGGTGGAGACAAGCACAAAGACAGGTGAAACAGATCAGGGTGTGACACCATTCCCATTAAGTGCCCTTGTGAAGCTTGCACAAATTGAAATGAATTGCAGGATGTCAATCTGTGGTAAACCTTTTTAAAGTAAATGACTAGATGAAATGTGATGGAAGTTCTGTGAGCTAAATAAAAGTGCCTGCGGTATACTTTTCAATCATAACATACTTGCATGACATCGGGAGGACTACTGGAGGACACTTAACAAAGGTCTGCTATACTTTTAGCCTTTGAACCTTTTTTCTATAAATGGGGTATACAGTAAATGGTTGAAAAAGTACCCATTTGTCATACTTGAGTAAAAGTTATTAAGATACATTAATAGAAAATGACTCAAGTAAAAGTGAGTCACTCAGTAAAATACAACTTGTGTAAAAGTCTACAAGTATTTGGTTTCAAATATACTTTAGTATCAAAAGTAAATGTAATTGCTAAAATATACTTACAATTCCTTATATTAAGCAAACCAGACGGCATCATTCTTAAAACATTTTATTATTACAGATAGCCCGGTGCACACAACATTCAGACATCATTTACAAACAAAGCATTTGGGTTTAGTGAGTCCACTACATCAGAGGTAGTAGGGATGACCAGGAATTCTCTCTTGATAAGTGTGTGAATTGGAACATTTTCCATGCTAAGCATTCAAAATGTAAATGAGTACTTTTGGGTGTCATGGAAAATGTATGCAGTAAAAAGTTCATTATTTTCTTTAGGAATGTAGTGAAAAGTTAAAGTAGTCCAAAATATAAATATAAATAATAAAGTAAATATACCCCCAAAAACAACTAAAGTAGTACTTTAAAGTATTTTTTTCTTCTTTACACCACTGCCAAAAGTTCCCACAAATAAAAGAAATAGACACATTATGTGATAGTGTCTCAATGTGATCAAGGTATGAAATTATTGTTATTTTCAAATACAATCTCTTTTTGGACTTAATTGTGGTCAATTTGCAGTGTACAAATTATTATAATTCAGTTCTGGACTCTCGACCATCCACTCCAACAAAAATCGCCCAGCGGCTGAATCTAACTGCCTTAGTATTCAACTCTCCATTGCATCCCCACCAGGAGGTAGGACGTAGCGGAAATTGTCTCAGAGGGCAATTTTGAGAGAGCAGCTTGGCAAATTGATGTGAGAAGAGCTCCAGTTAACTGAGCTGTTGGATGTGGATGGATGATGGATTTGGGTCCTAATGTCAGCGGACCATTGGGACTTATTGCTAGTTTATCCCCTTCTAGGCTAATTTAGCTCATAAAGATTTGCCCAGTAAAGCTGCGTGTGATCAAAGACAGAGAACATCACCGCTGCTTGTGGCTGATAAGAAGGGTTTATTGTGTTCCACTTGTGAGGGACCCTGTTAGAGATGTGTAATGTGATTTCAACAGAGGCATAGGCTTGAAAGGACACAATATGAAACCGGCCAACTGTCCACCAAGGACATGATCTGGTGGAGACTTTGGGTCTTGAATGGGTCTGCATGTCTCTGTAGTTTGTTACATAATTGTCTCAGTGTTTAATTATAATTTTGCAGTAGATAGTAGATATCATCTATGAAGTGGATAATTACAGTAGCCAATCATATCAGCAGAGTGCCTCACACTGGAGTGCCAATTAGAACCAGAATGAGTGTTTTGCAGTGGTGGTTGGTGCCGTTTAGGATGAGGGAAGAATATTTTTTTAAATGTTTTATGAGCATGGCCTTATGTCTATTACAGCATATTGAATGATTGTCATTCATATTTCTTCACCCAGCTCAACGTAACATTGATAGGTCTAGTACATTGATAGGTCTATAGTCTACTACATGATACTCAAATTTTCTCTATACCCATCATGAGGTTGCTACAACCTATCCTATGAATGAAAGTTTACAACGTAGGTGCACAGGTCGAGAGATATTTGTGTAATCAAGGTGACAGACATTGACATATTTAAGACCGCTTTACACACTCTTGCCTGCGTCTAGCTGATCCAGGGTATAATCATTAGTCCAACAGTTGCAAACAATTGTTTTTATTGGACAAATTCAGGTATGTTTATCCCCGTTTTGTTCCATTTGCTTCCATTTAAGAAATTTTTTTCAACAGAATCGGCGGAATGAATACACCCCTGATCAGACACAAACTCAGTTCACTTTCAATGTACACATTTAAACAGCATGATCCCTTTGATCTTTGTATAATTCCTTCTCGCATCTATGCGCTCTCCTCCTCTCAACTTTTCCCTTCACTTGTGGACTTCAGGGCACAACACATCAGTTGTCTGTGACCAGGTGAAAAAAACTTTCCAAGACAAACATTCATATGATAACCGCTAAACACAGCCTACCTCGTTGTCACCCTATTAGCTAACGTCAAGTCAACATAGCTACTAGAACTAACATATTAGTAAACCCGCTACTAGCATGTAGTAGTGGACAGTTAGCAAGCAGTTTAGAGGCATTCTGCTGATATGACTGGCTACTGTAATTATCCACTTCATAGATGTTATGAAGCGGTGATGTTCTCTGTCTTTGGTCACAAACAGCTTTACTGGGCAAATCTTGATGAGATAAACTAGCAATAAGCCCCAATGTTCCCTGACATTAGGACCCAAATCCATCCACATCCAACAGTCAAGGTCAGCTTTTGGTTACATTTATGTATATGTATTTGTTCAACTCACTTCTACTCACCACATTTTATGCACTGCACTGCTAGCTTATGCGTCCAGTACTTGATTCATTCTCTAAACCTTTGATTGGGTGGACAACATCCCAGTTCATGCTTGAAGAACTCTGATTGGATGGAGGACGTCCTCCGGAAGTTGTCATAGTTACTGTGTAAGTCTATGGAAGGGTGTGAGAGCCACGAGGCTCCTAGGTTGTGTGTTGAAGTCAATGTTCCTAGAGGAAGACAGAAACTAGCTGTCCTCCGGCTACAGCATTGTTACCCTACAGAGTGCTGTTGATGCTACTGTAGACCTTCATTGCAAAACAGTATGTTTTAATCAATTATTTGGTGACGTGAATATATTTAGTATAGTTTTATCTAAAAAGGATAACTTTAATGTTTCACCATTTTATTATTATGAAATTCACTGAGGATGGTCCTCCCCTTCCTCCTCTGAGGAGCCTCCACTGGTATTGGCATGTTCTCTGTACTACTGTATAACTGTGGCACCTGCTGTTCTCGTGAATGGGACTCTGATTACAGCACCAATCATTTAACATTTTGTTTTTTACATAAATGTCCAGATGCCAAGGCTGGAAGGCATCAGTACGGAAAGTAATTGACTCATGGAGTGATAGGGTTGCAACGTTGATAACTCATGTTGAGGCTGTCTGAAAGTCTGATATTCTTTCAGCTCTGGGCAAGTATTTTCTTAAAGCATTGAACTGAGCACAAACGTGGTCTCATGGCAATTCATAGTATTCTGTACTTGAATCTGTTATGCCATTTAGTATGGAATGTTGCGCTACGTTAGGTTAACTAAAACAACAAAGGTTAGGTGAATTTATGTAGTAAGTTAGGTGAAATGGGTTAAGTGTAGAATAAGATGGTTGTGAAAGACTCCTACCCATCTTCCCCGACCAACCTCCCTACTTTAGTTTCTGTCTAAAGTAACTAGACCATTAGTAGGTATCATATATATTGGAGGTGGTCAGAAATACGTAAAGTATATTTCGTATGGCTCTGAGGCCAGGCTGGACCGAGGGGAGGGATACAGCACTCATTAGTGGCCTGCGTGCCTGGCTGCCAGCCACACTGACCATTAATATAAAGCCTGTGTCTGCTAGCTGCTAGTGTCGCCACCATTAGCCTCTGAACCTGTCTGACTCTACGACTCTCTATGCCTCTACCACCACAGACGTGCTACACGGCCCTCTTAATCGTGAATAAAAGAGCTGATGAAGAGCTGGAGTCATCCAGAGGCATTACCGGTTCAATCATTGTGTTAAAGGGTGAAATACCACAGTACAAGGTCTTTGTCTATTTGTCCATTGGGCTCGGGAATATGGTCTGACTGCCCCCAGTGGGAGCACAGATGAAAGCATTATGGATCATAATCCATAATGTAGGCCGACTTGAGCAATAGTAAACTAGACTTTATCATTAATAGCTTTTGTCAGTTTGAACGGATTTGATGCTAAATGCTATTTTCCGATAATTTGCTTACACAACTAGACCTGGGAGCACTATAGGCGACTAACGTCCTCAGGCAACATTTCCCCTGTACATGGTGCTGACGGTATGCATTTCCTCTATGGGCTGAGGTGTTGTAGCGGGGGAAAAAATCATATAAAAATTAAACATTTGTCTACCACAGTTATACCATTACAGGTACAACCTTGTACTGTATATGCCTGGTATGTAACCTACAGGTGTCACGTGTTACATCATGTTATGGGAAATGTGTTAAATGCCCTGAGAGGCTTTAGAAGTGTTGTGTCTTAATTGAAAGAAACTTTAGGTAAGAGAAGGTTGTCGTTTCCTTAGTGTGTCCTTACACCGACATTAACTTGAGCGATGCATAAGTAATTCAGGACTATGGACAGCACCACCATCAGCGCTAACTAAAGAAGAGAGTTGACACTGACGCAGCACCATCTCTGTGTACGGCCCAGCAGACAACTTTAAACGAGAGGAGATATTTCAATATTGCTCAGCCTTGGTGGTTTCTCACAACGAATAAGCTGTAAAGGGGTTTGTGCAGTTCAGCAATTATGTGGATCAGAAAAACTTGCTGCACCTGTATCTTTCAGTGGAGATGCACGCCACGCAACTGAGTTGCCTGAAGAAACACAGTGCAGGATGTTTATAGGAGACTTTGTTGACCATTCTGCCTCTGTCCTAGTCGATCAGAGCTCTAGAGATCTGTCACTCCAAGGGCTAGGGGCCTCATTTATCAACCGTGCACACATTTCTCACTAAATTCTGGCGTACGTGGAGATTCTAGGATTTGCGTGAGCTACAAATGATTGTGATTTATCAAACTGTTGCAGGCAACGTACACCCATGTTTTCATTGATAAATCAGAGCCATATTACATTTGTGCGGCCATGAACAAGCGCTACAACCCCGCCTGCAAACCCCCCCCCCCCCCCATTCAGTTTTTCAGTAACAAATGCACCCTAATTTTATGTATGATTTGGAGATGTTGGAACTCGGCCATGATAGTTCCTAAAATAAAGCCTGCATGGCAAATTTGATCACATTTCTGTATAGGTGTGGGCAGAATGTTGCAGTGACTTTTCCAAACTAAAAATGCATGCCTCTTAGCGAGTGACAAACACCGGCTGCCATTCTGCAAGATGTATTGTATTTTAGATTCATTTAAAAGTAAATCAAATCAAATTTGATTTGCCACATGCTTCGTAAACAACAGGTGTAGAGTAACAGTGAAATGCTTACTTAGGGGCCCTTCCCAGCAATGCAGAGATTTTTTTTTTTAATGATAGAAAAATAAGAGGGATAGGAGGTAATTGAGCTACATGTACATATGGGGCAGGTAGCCTAGTGGTTAGAGGGTTGGGCCAGTAACTGAAAGGTTGCTAGATCACATCCCTGAGCTGACAAGGTAAAAATCTGTCTTCTGCCCCTGAACAAGGCAGTTAAACCACTGTTCCTATGCTGTCGTTGTAAGTAAGAATGTGTTCTTAACTCACTTGCCTAGTTAAATAAGTAAATAGGGATGAAGTGACTAGGCAATAGGATAGATAATACAGTACATGCTACAGCCCACACTTCTATGCAAAGACGAATTGTTGGTCCATATTTTGTTTATCAATACATGATTGTGTTTGTATCCCCTGCCGGCTGCCTTGTTAGGCTATAGGCTCTGAAATGAAATAGGCTCGGCTATGACGTCGCACTCCTAATCCTATCGCACAGCAATACTGCAGTCTATACTGTCGTGTACTGTCAAGGCTACTGGTCTATTTACTTTCGAGCATGCTTGGCTATTGAATGAGAGATTGATAAATGGTATCCTACTATTTGTTGTGTAGCGGGAATAATTTAAACCAGTTATTTAAGAAAAGGAGAGACATGTCCTGGAATATGATTATGATTTAAAAGTAAAATAAACATATTAGACGACATGCTGCTATGCGATCTCCTTACCAACGGCGAATGCATCTGTTTTATCATTAGGCCAACGTTAAAAAAATGTACTAGCCTACCATTATTATAATTCCCGTTCATCAAACACCTCCCATTCCCCCAAACGTACAATAACCCTCGGCCTATTTGCTTGCAATACAGTTGACCAACCTTCTAGAAGTTGTGCGCACACACGGTTTGAGATGTGGGTGGAGATACGCACACTTTCTTGTTCGACATGGATAAATACCAACCTGTGCGGGAAAACTTGCGCATGCAAGGTTTAGAGTATTTTGTCCGGCATGGACATCCTGTGTCAAGTCAAGGTGCCAGCGCTGGAGGGTAGATATAAGAAAACTCTCTCGTCTTCAAGGGACACCTCAAACAAAAATCTAAGTTATAGAATAGGGCTAAATCAAATCAATCTTTAAATGCAATTAAATAAAGTTTTATTTGATTTAGTCCTATTCTTTAACTTTGACTTTTTCCCAAAATATCAATTATTCATTTGTTGACGAACTGGAATTAAAGCCAGACTAAGTCTATGGCACAGATGGAACTATCCAAGAAGAAGATGCATCTCCTTCAAATGTTAATATTTGGTTGCACTGACAACCAATGACAATTCAATATCACTAAATAGCATCACATTTGAAATCAACCAGAGCTTATAACCCTAAATATTGTCAATGAAAAAAAAAAAAAATATGAGTTGAATTTCAACAATAGCTTTTGATGACTTTGCAAATGCTATATAGTCTGAAATATCATCATTGGTGATTACTCTGTACTCTGTTAAACCTACCCATTAGAATGACTTCAATAGCAACAGTGAATCTATTTCGTTTTTAAGTGGAGATCTCTTTACAGTCATTCTCACAATAGCACATTGGTCATTTATTATTTAGTTAATTTATTCAGGGGAGCCCAATTGAGACCAGTGTCTCATTTGTAATGGTGCCCCGAGGACCAACATTCCATCAACACAACAAAAATATCAAAACTACAAGAAAGCTATAAATACATTACGTTGGGTTATTACAACAAGTTATAATAGTCAATTGAAACAATTGCACACTCCCATAAACTCATTTAACAACAGAGTTTTGACATGCCCTATCGGCACCAGGTAATCCAGGTGTCGTTTGTTTTTTTAAGGTATTCCAATACTGTGGTGCATTAAAACTATTTTCCAGTAGGTAGTGACAAATATCATAGCTAAGCAGGGCTTGGTTGAAACCCTGAATGGGAGATCAAAGAGTAGCTGTAGATAGATCAATTCTCCAGTAGGAGGTGCTGCCCAGCCTATTGTTTTATATTTTATAGTAGGTTTGTGTGTCTATGTTGAATTTTGGTTACCATGAAGACATAATCCCGTGGTTGAAATTTCACCGTCAAATCCAATGTATTTTCCACGTAGATTCCACGCCACAATACAATACATGCCCAGTGGGTTTTAACCAGATCCTTATGGTCGAAAGTAGTGTACTATACAGGGAAAAGGTTGCTATTTGGAATGCAGCCTGAATGTACAGACTCCCATTTTAGGTGGAGATATATCTTTTTTTTTATCTTCCTTTATCACCTGTCCCCTATAGTTTATTGATCTTTGGAAAACAGTGAAGACTGATTCTGTCAGGCAGTCAAGTGAAATGAAGAATGCATCTGTTTGAGTGGGCTTGAAATTGGGAGTGGAAACGGGTGCGGAATTATCATCCCCAAAATATTATTACATGCCCCTGTAATTCTGACTGGGGAGAGGGAGATGTAATATCCCTGAAACAAAAGCAATTTGAGTGGAACTCGGTGCACAAACCATGCATTCACAATGACTTCTCAATGTCTCACAAGACAATTTATCTCTTGACTTCTAATCAGAACTAATCAGCTCCATCTCAGCCAGTGAGAACTCAATCATGTTCTCATACATCCTCTGACTTTGAGAAAAAACAGATGGATCTGGAATTTGGACTGTCCTTAGTGTGGCATTAGCATGGCAACATCATCCTTGTTTTAGGCATTCAAGGTGGACTGATGTCTAGGGGCAGGATTGAGGATGGATCTTTTGGCTGTCCCATTTTGACAGGGCTTATTAGTAAGAGTAATGCCCACTGTCAGGATGCCACCTCTGCCCCCAACTGATTGCATCTACCTGGCACTGCAGGATGAGCTGTTACTTTGGGCTTTGTTCTCTTGATTTGGGGAGGAGGGTAAACATGTCATGCCTGCTAGAAACAGACATATTATGAGCTCTGAGTCTGTTGGCACTGTCTGGGTAAAAGGGTGAGAGAACCATGTGAGGGAACAGTCATTGTACTGTAGATTTCCTTCTGTATACCCGTGACAAGCTGTGACAGATATTGTCAATCATCCACCCAGACAGATTTAGTTCTTTCTGAGATTTTTCTGGCACCCGCGTTGAGGTCCCGGCAAAAGCCTCTGGTTGTTTTAGCATGACCCACTCAGCTTTTATATATAGCTCAGTCATTTGTTGTTTCACCGCATGGCGTGGACAACCCAAAAATGAAACACGGGGCATGCCCAGCAGAGTAAAAATAAAATGTCTGTAGAGTGGAGCGGTACTTTAAAGACATTCGGGGGAAACAGTGCCAATGGCCATTTTTAATGATTTTGTTTTGTTGAGGAAGCAGAGGTGGGGGTCGCCGGGGGGAGTGTGGCGCATCGGGTACGTATGCTTCTGTTCTATTGGACGTGAAATTATGTCAGAGGGGAAAAAAAATACAGTGTTCATTGTTTGCATTAACGTCTTTGTTGTTGTAACTTCGCAAACGGACAAGGCAGTTTCACCATTAAGGATTCCAGCTTTAAAGCCTTGATATACTGTCCCAAAAACAGTGTGCAAAAGGTAAACCCGGACCTTCACACAATCTATCCGCACCTTCTCATCTGGGGAAGCATCGGTCTGAACGAGATCTGGAGCGATATAATTAGAGCTTCTGTATTGGACCAGGAAGAGTAATGAGACATACTGTAAGGCAGATCATTGTCTGTGTTTGCTGGGGGGAAATAGGTTGTAGTATAATAGGTTGTAAATAGGTTGTTGTTGGTCCAAGGTGAGGTGCTAATGGAAAAACATACACTTGTTGCCTGGGCAGGCAGGGGGCTTATGGTGAGGTTCTCTGTGATGACTGATCCATAGTAACATGCAGCCCCATTCTCCATCCTCCCTCCCCCATCACCAACAGTAGGTACCTAACTGACTGGTGTCTGTTCCTTCTCACACTTGTACAATTTGACAGGGACTTACAGTATAGCCTGCTCTAAGTCTGTTTCTTGCTGCCATGGAAACAGCGTAGGCCTATGGTGAAGCTGTTTGGACTGGATGCCATTTTTAGCCTGTGTTTGTGTTATACTTGCCATATATGACAAGACATCACTTGGCAAGTTGCAAGTGTTCTTTCCTGTTGCCTGTCTCGTTTACATTCGGCTTTGCGGAGAGATTTCATTAATATAAACCCAAGAAAAGAGAGCTGGTATTGATTTTTAAAACGCATTAATGATGCAACAGGGTATTATTTACGAGCCTCACACCCCTCTCCGTCACACACTCTCTGTGAGTACACACTCACACTTGCCAACGTCTGAATTAAAAAGCAGCAAACAAGAGGTCCATGCCAAACAGGGAGTTGTGCTTGTGGCATCGTTATACTTCCGAAGCAATGGAATCCTTCCCTGTGCTAAACCTTTGCCATTGAAGAAAAAACACTCTCTCCTCAAGACCTCAAGCTTTGAATAATACACCTTCTCTGTATGACTCCTCGCAGTGGTGAGATATTTCTGCTTACCTACATTTAAGCAGTACACAGTAATGCACATTGCTTTGGTACCCCCAATCACCAGGAATTATAGAGAGTCTATATATATCAAAAAAATACCTTGGAGAAGGAGAGTTTATATAACACACAATCACTCCAAAGGCTCAGGGGATGCATTCCAAATGGATTTCCTATTCGCTATATTCACTACTTTTGACCAGAGAACAGGGTGCCATTTGGAATGTATTCTCTGAGTGGTTCTCGTTTGGTCTCCTGATTAGGATCCAAGCTCTGACGAAGGTCTCCTAGATGAGGGAGAGAGAGGGGGAGAGTATACGTTATCTCAGCATTAATCTGATGCAGTCTGTGATGAAGAGGCCCATCTGTGTCATATGGGGCTGCCTAGCGCCTGATTAGTTTGGGCGTGTCATGACACAACAGGGCTTAGGGAGAGACAAATAAGTCACAATGTGAGAGTCTCTATATGCAGTCCATCCAGTCAGCGTGAATTTGAATCACCGTGCCTACATAAAATTCCACCACATTGAGGGCTCTATTTGAACAAACCAGTAACGCTACAGGTTCTGAAATATTTGCGCTATTTTCACAACCAGAATTATGGGTGCAATAGCTTGCAGTGGCGTGCAAGGGCTGTGTTTTGATGAATAAATACGTTTGTAGGTATGTCAAGGCTTGACCCCTCACTGGCCAAACATAACGTGCTCCATGGCTAAATACTGTATGTGGTTGCTTCACGTTGTGTATTTTATGTATTGAATTGTCATCAACTCCAATGAATGTTTGAATGTTAGTCTGTTATATCCTAGTTTGTTAAATAGCCTACAGAAGCAACGTAACAAAATGTAGGCCTATCCCACATTTGCTAGATATATTGAAAATGTTTGCAGTCCACATGGTTCTAAGTCATTACCTGGCTTCAATATGGAAATAACAATTATTGAAGCCAGGTAATGACTTAGAACCATGTGGACTGCAAACATTTTCAATATATCGAGCAAATATGGAATAGGCCTACATTTTGTTACGTTGTTTCTGTAGGCTATTTAAACATAGCATTCATTCTGGTATAGGCCTACTGTGAAATGTGTCATGTCTGAGCCACGGACCTGCCAGACATTGTCTATAAGCAAGATTAAATTCACCATTGATAGGACCTTAAAAGACAGTGAATACTTTTAATCAAATTCTAATAAATGAAACAACAACTTGTTTTAAGTAGGCTATGGCTAAATACATTTACGGGGACCTACGCTCTTAGAAAGAAAGGTATGTCCGTTTTTACATGACGAAATTGCAAACTGACATGAGTTTGACATTTTTGCCTCCTTAGCTCCAGCAGAAAATAGAGCCCTGAGACTGTCAGAGTTTAATGAGTCAGTCAGGGGCTTACTGATTCGTTCAATTTCATTCAGAATCTGTTTGTGACACACTGAGCCAGTCAGTCTTACACAGGGTTTTATATTGAGGGCAGTTTCTCTGTCTCTACTGGCATACTGATTGTTCAGGATTATTCAGTCGCCGAGGTCCTCGACTTTTGTCATGAGGTGTCAGCCTTGACTGGAGCTGCTTCTTTAATTAATGTGCATTTTGGAGAGTCTGCTCTGCCTACATCATCATTATGATAATGGGGATGATAAAGTGCAAACAAACTCTCTCTCTCTCTCTCTCTCTCACACACACACACACACACACACACACACACACACACACACACACACACACACACACACACACACACACACACACACACACACACACACACACACTCTCTCCTTGTCCTTTCCGAACAAGGGTACGTGGAGAGAGAAAGAAGAGAAGGTGATTGCAGGTTTTCGTCATCTGAAAGACTTTATTATAGCCATCTGCGGAAATCTATTTAGAGGGAATGGCATGTTCTGTACCCCTAAATGGAAACCGATATGTCCGCTCTCCCCAGGTAGCTGCTCGCTAGGCATACATGGTAGATTCTATAGGCAAAACCACCTTGAACCCCTGACTGTTTCTCAGTCTGCATCTATGATCCTTTCATGATCTTTTCTTCCTCCTTTTTGTTTTGAGCACTCAGTGACATGGCTGTCTTCCTGTTATTTACAATCACATCCTCTACTGTAGCTCCATAAGAACTCTTTGGCCGATTGCGGCTTGCAGTGCCTCTCCAGTCTCTATAAGTGGCAGTGGTTGCATGCTCCGCTGCTTCCCCTCCTGTTTCTCATATGCTGATGCTTTCTGGATCTCCGATTCATCTTGGGATGAATTATCATCAGCTGCATCTCTCTAAGGGAGCATTTCTAAATGAGTGTGACTGAGTTTCAAAGAACACTCTGCTGCTCTTAAGTCATTACATTCTAGAAAGCCTTTGGCCTGCAAAAGGCGTCCCCTTAAGATTAGCTGTGGTTATTTCGAATTGATGGGCCGGAGGAGTGAGTCGGGGCAGAGTGATGATTCTAGCCCTCTCGTTTACAGACAACCTCTGGGACGAGGCCACTACTCACTCTCCCAGGGAAGGCCACGCTCCTGGTCCCCTGGCTTACGAACCCACTCTCTCTCCTGTAGCTTATCATGTTGTTTCTAGCAGACAGGCTTTGGGACACCTCATGGATCTTCATTTGGGGCCCCTTGCTGTTAAATCACAGTAGCCAGAGTGAGGTAGTCATCTTCTCAGTGTGAGTGTCTCAGTAGAAAAGCATTGACACCAATTACTCTGGCAGGAAATATCAACAGGACTGCATAGGCTACTCATCTTCACTCGCTCATCATCCGAAATGGCATCATATTCCCTTTGTAGTGCATTACTTTTAACCAGGGCCTCTAGTATGCCATTTGGGACACAGAATAAAACGTGTCCACTCTCTCTGCACCCCCCATTGTTTAACCTTCCCAAGTATTCTATTTGATTGACATTGGTGTTACAGAAATATTCTGTCTGAGACCTCTCCTAACCTCTCCATGCCCATGTGGCAGTGCAGTGATTGGTCAAAAAGTATTCAACAGAGATAGAGATTGGCTGCTTTTATACGTTGAATAATTTGTTTCCATACCAGGCTCCATAATAATTGGACCTTTTCTGCTAGATATCTAAACATTCAGTAATGCTGTTCTTTAACTCTGTTTATCCTCTTAATCATCCAGATAGTAATTATGCTGGAAATCAACGATGCCACATGTGCTACAATGGGGATAGTTTTGTTGTGTTTAGTCAAATGAATGTATTGTGTTTGAGGGTTTTAATGATGCTTGTATCTAAACCAAAGTAGGTCATTTTAAAATGATTCTTTACATCAATTGGGGTCTCTATAAGTTTCAATATGAAACCTATCATGAAAGTGCATCCTTGTAGTTGTGTGGGCTAATATAGTCCAAATGTTTGTCTTGGGTTATGTTGAGCAAATGGCCATGGGGTAAGTTGAGCCAATGGTTGAAGTGTTTTCTTCCCAGGCATAATGCAATGCATTATCGCTGGGATATGAGGTAACAACAGGTTTGGCCTATGTTGAAAGTGTTTAAAAAAGTGTTTGTTAGGTGTTAAACCTGTTAAAATATGTTTACAATTATTAAAATACCCCAAAAATAGATTGTGTTGAGTCATGTTTGGGAAATAAAGATAGACATGGTTTTAAAAAGGTGGTGGTAATATTTAATTTAGTATAGAAAGGTGCAGGCGGCTTAACTTACCCTGTCCCACGGCTCAATTTACCCCATACAAGATATATTTTCAAAACTGTAATGTTTACATGAATTTGGATTATTTCCAGGAATACACAACATCCTGAAGTATATGTAGATATTTTTGTTAGAAATAATACTATAATTCCATTGACGGAGTGATGCTCAATGTAAAACATTGCTCAACTTACCTCTCTCCCCCAAAGAATTCTTCTTCTTCTTCTTCCCTTTGAAAATGAGGTGAAAGGAGGAGGAGAACACACTGTATGCTTAAGCAATAAGGCACGAGGGGGTGTGGTATATGGCCAATAAGGGCTGTTCCTAGGCACGACGCATTGCTCTTAGCCGGGGTATATTGGCCATATACCACAAACCTCCGAGATGCCTTGTTGCTATTATAAACTGGCTACCAACATAATTAGAGCAGTAAAAATACATGTTTTGTCATTCCTATGGTATACGGTCTGATATACCACGGCTGTCAGCCAATCAGCATTCAGGGCTCGAACCACCCAGTTCATCAATCCTTTTGAGGACTGGTGGGAACAGACTCAAAGTCACTGCTCAATATTTCATCTGATTATTGTCACGTTCTGACCATAGTTCTTTTGTTATGTCTTTGTTTAGTATGGTCAGGGCGTGAGTTGGGTGGGTTGTCTATGTTCCTTTTTCTATGATTTGGGATTTCTGTGTTTGGCCTGGTATGGTTTTCAATCAGAGGCAGCTGTATATCGTTGTCCCTGATTGAGAACCATACTTAGGTAGCCTGGTTTCACTTTTGAGTTGTGGGTGATTATTTTCCTTGTCAGTGTTTGTGCCACACGGGACTGTTTCGTTTGTTTCGGTATTTCACGTTGTTATTTTGTAGTTTAGTGTTCATATAAATAAAGTATCGTTATGGACACTTACCACGCTGTGCATTGGTCCTCCGATCCTTCCTACTACTCCTCTTCGTCAAAACCTATAGCCAATTCTACATTCATACCAGTTCAACATTTATAATACACTGAGCTCTCTGCCTTCACATCCATCCGAGATATGCACATGACTTTATGGATATCTGAGACCGCTAAACAGGGAATTAATGATTTAGGCCTACAATGGTTACTTCTCATACCGTTGCCTTCTTATATTTTAATCATTGCTGGATGTGTGAAATTGCTGCCTTTCAACCTACCATCAAATGTTGGCAAGGAGGTCCTCCCTAAAGTAACTTTAATGTGTCTCAATGGTCCCCTTTAATGCAGTATGCTTTCTATTCAAAACTTGACTCGTCTGTCTTCATGATGTAACGATAGATCAGATAGGGAGGAACTGCATTTACAGTCCTGTACCTCCTCTCTATATTACCTTCCTCTTGCTGTCTCATCCAAGGAGCACCCTTAAAGGGAAAGTTCACCCAAATTACTAAACTACATAGTGGTTAGCGTTTGGAGACAGTGTCCAGGTAAACAAAAGCAAGGCATGGATTGCTGTCTTACCTTGTCCATAGACTGTTTACAGGGTCAGTTGGCTGAACTATCCCTTTAAGACAGCACAGGTAGTTTATTTAACAGAACATGTGTGCTTGACTGGCACATCAAACCAAGAGAACAAGGGGGAAGCCATGTCAATGGAGGCCAGCTACATGAAATATCAATGACTGTTTCCCCATTTCATTTACTGGTTAATTAAGGATTAACTTCAGTCCTGCTTTTCCTCCATAGTTAATCTGACCTAGGAGAGCCACTGTCTTTGCTTCCCATCTCTCCTGGTCTGGATGAGTTGGTTGATCTGGAAATACAGGCCTAATTTGTTTTTGTCCAAAATGGCACCCTGTTCACTATGTAGTGCATTACATTTGATCAGGGCCTATACTGTAGGTCCTTACAAGGCTTTGGTCAAAAGTAGTGCACTATATAGGGAATAGGGTGCTGTTTTGGATGCGACCCTCCTGGAACCAATACAGCACCCAGAGGTCAGGAGAAAGTCAGTGTTATTGTAGATATTTATCATCTGTATATTTCATCTTGGCCTCTTGTCTTTGGAGATTTTCATGCTGGTCTGTATAGGTATCAGATGTTCGAGGGTTGATTCATTAATTTAATATCCTGAGCTCAACACCCTGGGGGATTATGATGAGGCTATAGGAACAGTAACATTGAAATAGAATTACTATTTCATTAATTACATTTTCAATGAGCAGAGACAGGCCTGCAAATCGGGTTTCCTCAAGATGGCACCTGAGGTAATGTTCTTGTAAGTTCATGTACTGTAGGAAACGTAATCACAATTTACACTGAAATGTACAGTGAAGGGTGGATGGGAAAACATATTGAGACCATTGCAAGTCGAAATGATTGTACAGGTGTTTGCTGTGGTTAGGCTTTCTGTGAACTGTGATGACAGGAAACAGGAACATTTTATAATGTAAATAAAATAAATGTCATGTGGATAATCACATGATTTCACATGTGAAATTCTACATTCGTAAACGTGTTTCTGGAACACTTAACGTGAAATTTCACACGTGAAAATTTATTTTTAGAACACTACAAATGATGTGTTTCTGAAAAAAATGGCACGTGAAATGTCACTTGGAAAAGAACACCACATGACATCATGTTTTCACATGTGTAGTTTCTTGTTATCACATGTAGACATTTTGCATCCCATGTTGTCACATTTATTTCACATTTACTTCACAAGGTCATGTTTTCACAATTGCTCACATGTTGTCACATGTAGTTTCATGTTACCACATGTTGATTTACATGTTGTAACATGTTATCACAAACTTCACATAAGATCATGTGATCTCAGGTTCACACGTGATCTTAAGTGAAGTTTGGATAACACAATTATCACATGCTGCTTTAAATGTTGTCCCATAACACAAACTTGATCGTGATCTTATGTGAAGTTTGTGATAACATGGTTGTCACATGTTGCTTTACGTGTTGTCACATGTTATCACATAAGATCACACGTGATCACGTGATTTCACGTGAAACGTGAAATTCATGTGGGTTTTCCGTGAGGACCATGTTAGGATGTCTGTAGGATGTTTTCAAGACTCTACCAGTCGTCAGGACAACACGTGATGTTCCCAGATGTTCCAAAAATCAACCCAAACCATTATAAGTAAAACATTTAATGGTATTGAGGTTTTTAAAGGAAGTGGTACGCTATTCAGCTAAAAAATGACTCCACCTGGGATTTGAACTCAAAAACATCTGGATTTTAGGTGCACTGAGCTTTCTGCTACACCACAAAATCTGTATTATTCTCAAGTCCTCTACACAAGTCCTCTACACATTCTGTACCTATAATACATCTCTGTACTTGGGTAAAAGAGTGCCACCTATTCTCATAATTGATTTCATTTATTTATTTCAGCAATTTGAGGGGTTTTCTGTATAGTTGTAAAATGTTGGTGGGGCATATTATTCTGTTTGAATAATCCTCCCGAATTCCTATGATATATATTATAATTCTTCTTGAGCGTATTCCTAACAAAGCTGAGAGGTACTTTGAAGTCCGAAGTGTGGGATTACAGCTGTAATCAGTTATTCACACAGACATGGTGGCGTAGCAAGAAGATTGGACATTTGGATAATACTGTATAAATAAACATACACAATGTCGGAAGTTTACATACACTTTAGACAAATACATTTACTCAGTTTTTCACAATTCCTGACATTTAATCCTGGTAAAAAGTCCTTGTTTTAGGTCAGTTAGGATCACCACTTTGTTTTAAGAATGTGAAATGTCAGATTAACAGTGGAGAGAATTATTTATTTCAGCTTGAATTTCTTTCATCACATTCCCAGTGGGTCAGAAGTTTACATACACGCAATTAGTATTTGGTAGCATTGCCTTTAAATTGTTTAACTTGGGTCAAATGTTTTGGGTAGCCTTCCACAAGCTTCCCACAATAAGTTGGGTGAATTTTGTCCCATTCCTCCTGACAGAGCTGGTTTAACTGAGTCAGGTTTGTAGGCCTCCTTGCTCGCACATGCTTTTTCAGTTCTGCCTACAAATTATCTATAGGGTTTGGGCTTTGTGATGGCCACTCCAATACCTAGACTTTGTTGTCCTTAAGCCATTTTGCCACAACTTTGGAAGTATGCTTGGGGTCATTGTCCTTTTAGAAAACTATTTGCCACCAAGCTTTAACTTTAACTGATGTCTTGAGATGTTGCTTCAATATATCCACATCATTTTCTATTTTCTATTTTGTGAAGTGCACCAGTCCCTCTTGCAGGAATGCACCCACACAACATGATGCTGCCCCCCCCCCCCCCCCCCCGTGCTTCACGGTTGGGGAGGTGTTCTTCGGCTTGCAAGCCTCCCCCTTTTTCCTCCAAACATAACAATGATCATTATGGCCAAACAGTTCTATTTTTGTTTCATCAGACCAGAGGACATTTCTCCAAAAAGTACGATCTTGTCCCCATGTGCTTTTGTAAAACGTAGTCTGGCTTTTTTATGGCGGTTTTGGAGCAGTGTCTTCTTCCTTGCTGAGCGGTCTTTCAGGTTATGACTTGTTTTACTGTGGGTATAGATACTTTTGTACCTGTGTCCTCCAGCATCTTCACAAGGTCCTTTGCTGTTGTTCTGGGATTGATTTGCACTTTCACACCAAAGTACGTTCATCTCTAGGAGACAGAACGTGTCTCCTTCTTGAGCGGTATGACGGCTGCGTGGTCCCATGGTGTTTATACTTGCGTACTATTGTTTGTACAGATGAACGTGGTACCTTCACACATTTGGAAATTGATCCCAAGGATGAACCAGACTTGTGGAGGTCTACAATTGTTTTTCTGAGGTCTTGGCTGATTTCTATTGATTTTCCCATGATGTCAAGCAAAGAGGCACTGAGTTTGAAGGTAGGCCTTAAAATACATCCACAGGTACACCTCCAATTGACTCAAATGATGTCTATTAGCCTATCAGAAGCTTCTAAATCCATGACATAATTTTCTGGAGTTTTCCAAGCTTTTTAAAGACACAGTCAATTTAGTGTATGTACACTTCTGACCCACTGGAATTGTGATACAGTGAATTATAAGTGAAATAATCTGTCTGTAAACAATTGTTGGAAAAATTACTTGTGTCATGCACAAAGTCGATGTCCTAACCGACTTGCCAAAACTATAGTTTGTTAACAAGAAATTTGTGGAGTGGTTGAAAAAAGAGTTTTAATGACTCCAACCTAAGTGTATAAACTTCCAACTTCAACTGTATGTTGAAAGCACTGTGTATATCCTAACAACTAATTGCAGTGTTTAATCCACATGTGAAATATCATCACATGTGAAGTGTTCCAAAAACACAGTATATAATTTGGGAAATTCATTTGGGAAATGTGCAAAACATGACAGATACTGTAGCTAGGCTAATTTTAGCCACAGCCAAACTGGTTGTAGGCTTGTAACGCTTATGTCATGGCGCAAACTCCATCTAGCTAGCTATGTTTACGGCAGGGCTCTGGAAGGATTTTCTGGTGCCCAACTCCGCCCTTTCCTCTCTGCCAAATTGACGTTGGTTTAAGCACGGAAGTGTATGCTAGAACATTGGTATATTGTGGGAAGCAAATCTCTATCTAGAGAGACTTTGCTCTATCCAGTATCACTTCAGCCTCGTTAATACCGTTCTTTGTCCTGATCTTGTCCACATTCTGATTGTGCCCACGTTTTTAGACATATGTAGACGATTAGAAGACACATTGTGGTCTGATTGTGATTCGACCTTCCTGACCACTTCCGGAGTTAGTCAGACAAACATTGTGTCTGGATATCTTCGAAGTGTAGATGGATCGGGACAGTGAAACCATTTAAATCACCATTATCCCACCTCTAAAATCATTGACAGGTGACGTGATTGACTTGTGGCATCAATATGTCTCTTAAAGTAAATAAACAAATATAATTTTGAAAGAATATGCATACATGGAGGGAACCGGTCACAGGGATGGAACTTAAGGATTTTGGGCACTGGCCACCCGGGCTAGTAGACAACAATTTTTACTAGCTCAGTTTGAAAAGTACTAGCCACAGGCTAGCGGACTAGCTTAATTTTCATCCTTGGACCAGGATATCTTGTCACAGTGTGGACACAGTGGACGGATAAGAGATACATTTTTACAAACATTTGTATATGCAACGGCTATAATGTGGGCACAATAAGAATGTGGATAAGATCAGGACAAAGAATGCATGTTAGCACCAGGTATAAACAAAGCTTTAAGTTATGTAATCTTGTGAATTGGCCTATTGGCCTTCGTCAGAGGTTTTGTGATTTTTCTGGCAAGAGCAGTTGAAGATACTGTATCATCAAATGATTCCCACGTACCTGCAACAAGCAAACTCAGATGTGCGAGGGCTTTTTCTATTAGGAAATAGATACATTCAAGTATGTTTTGCTGTTTTGCTCATCTGCCTTGACAGTCCAGGACTCTTACAAGAGACTCAGTTTAGGACATGCATAATTGTCTGAGTCATTGTGTCAGTGCGAATCTTCAGCCATTGTCGTTGCACCATAGTGAAGTGGTTGTATACTTCTAACTGGCTACACAGTGAATTTTAATGAGTTTTTTCAGCGGCATTTGAAGACCTATTGGGATCAAAGGATGTGTGAGTTAGAGGGGGACTGTAGCTAAAAGACCGATATACAAACTCACATACCATCATTATACCATAGCTGGAGGTGGTTTTTAATTGGAGGCAGTAGAGGGGGGGGGGGGGGGGGGGGACAGAGAGAAACAGGGAGAGATGGAGAGATGGAGAGACTTTCTCACACTTTCTCCCCTTACTTTTGTTATGTAGGCACTTTTTCTCTAGATAAAACTCGGGTAATTATACTCTCTTGGATACTTTACACTACCGAAATCTCTATATGTGTGTGTAAGGTTCCAATCCGTACGGGCTGGCTGTCAAGTGTTAGGCTCCTACAGGTGTTGAGTGTCAAGTCCGATTACCTCAGAGAGTGTGTAAGTGATAGAATGTATATTTCTTCCCCTCTCGTTTGATGCAGACACACGCCTCCACCCTATCATCCCTCCTTTAGATATGGTAATTACACACTTCGCTTCTCTCCTCAGTATAAATGTACAGCTATTAGGACAGCCTGTGCTCTCTGGCACAGCATGATATTCTGGTTATTTAGGTTTGCCGACTGGGCTATAGTAGGCCTCAATTCTCTCTCCTTCCTTCAGAGTGAATGGTTGCCTCCCTCTAAGTCTCCCAGAGGCACTCCTCTACCAGTTTCAGAATTAATGGGAATGAGATGGCTTGATTTATTTGTCATGGAGCCTTTACACAGAAAGTTCCTCAAAACGTCATGGTTCGTTCACCTCGGACGTAATCCAACAGTGGGTTTAGGCTTGGATTTTTAGACTTACTCTGAAGTCCTGGGGTGTTGAGAAATTGTCCCTGTCCTCTCCTGGCAGCAAGAGTAAATCATCTGACGTCGTTTATTTACGCGTGGCAAAGCGGTTTGAATTTATAACTTGGATACAGATGAACCTGGAGGATTAAATGTGGAGCTCCAGCCCGGAACCCCACATGAATGATGTCTCCGCTCTGTGCTTTCATTTCTGTGGCACCCATTATAAATGAATATAATATGTAGATTGTTAAAGGATTACTTTGGTATTTTTACAATGAAGCCATTTATCTACTTCCAGGTGAACCTGTGGATAAAAAAAAACGTGTGCCTCCGCATCCAGGATAAACTGTTAAGAGGTAGTTGTCAAGCCAATGCTAATGTTCAAATGTTGTAAATGAATTAATCAGTTTGACAGTAATCTATCTCCATAGTAAGACTCCATAGTCAGACCATAGCCTGTTTGTTAGAACAAGTCCCAATGTTTGAGAGTGACCTGAGTATGGTATTTTTGAGGTTGTGTTTTTGTTCACATTGCTGCTGTATAAATAGTCTAACTGTGCATGCCTGTTTGTTCCATTTCATCCCAGTGCCATAGGGAGCGATTTGAACATTGCATGCAAAACAGGAACACATCATAAATCAAATCCATTCTTTTACCTGTTGATTAGCCAGATCGATCAGTTTCCCATTTATATTATTTTGAAAAGCTCAATAATTATTGACCATTTTAGGGCTGTAACGGTTGTCGTCTTCCTCTTCTGAGGAGGAGTAGGA
Organism: Oncorhynchus clarkii lewisi; assembly: GCF_045791955.1. Lineage (NCBI taxonomy): Eukaryota > Metazoa > Chordata > Actinopteri > Salmoniformes > Salmonidae > Oncorhynchus > Oncorhynchus clarkii. The sequence continues at coordinate 29,492,174 of NC_092161.1, forward strand.
AATAGTGGACCAATATGCAGTGTGGTAAGTGTTGGTCATCTTTATTACACTGAACACAGGAAACAAACGAACAAGCGAATAAAGAATAACCGAAACAGTCCCCGAATGGTGAAAAACACTGAAACGGAAAATCACCCACAAACAAGAGTGGGAAAACAGGCTGCCTAAGTATGGTTCTCAATCAGAGACAACGATTGACAGCTGCCTCTGTTTGGGAACCATACCAGGCCAAACACATAGAAATAGAAACACAAGAACAAAACATAGAATGCCCCACCCCAACTCACGCCCTGACCAACCTAAAATAGAAACATACAAAAGGAACTAAGGTCAGGACGTGACAAGGGCCCCCATTTCTTTTTGGTTTTCGCTTTCAAAATCACACTTTGTTCATAGAAAAACAACTGAATTCGATGCTCTAAGTCCACAACAATGGTTAAACCTCATCAGAAGACCACATTTGAGGTCTGGGAAAAATTTGAGAATTATTTTGTTGCCATTTAATTCCAGTGAGCACCTAGCAAGAGGCTGTTGTTTAGCAAGAGACTGTTGTTTAACACTGTTTTAGTAGCGCCCGTGATTGTAGAGTTTGCCATACAAAATATCCACTGGATTGAAGCAAATAATCATGATATCATTCTGCCAGGTAAGAATAGGTTATTTTGTAGTTAAATGTTAACTGAGAAGTGTCATGACTGTCCTGACCAGGTCAGGTTACAGGAGACCACAACCCTACAGATTATCTCTCAACCCCAACAGAGGAGCAGTAATCTAGGGGTCTGAAGATGTGGGGGGTTTTATGACCCATCACGCCCCTGGTAAATCTCAGGCCACAGACACTTTCCTTTGTCCTGTTACTATGGAGAACCAGCCTCAGAACATTAAACATGAAATAAAGGGACTTTGGAACAATGGTTTCTGTCAGCCACAATGGTGGTCATGACGATAGATGGAATATGAAAATGTATGTCATTTTTGTTTTGTTATTAAAGGTTAATAGATGACGCTATTACGAAAACATTGTAATGTGAAGAGTTTTCCTAGTATATATTTGATGTTTATACATTGTACGTTGTATGGAAAATATCCAAATCTAAGAGAATGTTTTGGGGAAGATGAAATGTTAAGTTAGTTGTCTAAAATTGGATTTGAATCAAATCTAGACCTTGCCTCATTAACTTGGTATGCCCAGAGAATTGCCTTAAAGGCGGTTACGCCCACTTCTCACCCAAGGGTATAAAACCTGTGAGTATAGAATTTACAGGAAGACTACGTGACCCCAGCTGCAGCAATGTCTAAAAAGTCAACGAACCCAGAACGCAACGCAAGTTTGAGGACTTACCCATTGTGTGTAACACGCGCTATAGTGTGTTGGCCGTTATACTAAGTTCTAATCAATAGCCTATAATGTGTTTCGTCGATGTGTATCTTTTATAATCATTTTAGCTTTTGAGTAAATAAATATTCAACTAAGATTGGTGTGGTACGAATTCATTGGTGAGACCCGGGTCCGTGCAGATTCACGGGCTATACGACATTCAGAACGAGATTGGTAGAGGCAACTGGTTAATTAGCGGCTGTTGTAAAATCGATATTCTGATATTCTTTGAGTTAATTTGGGAAATAAACACTCAATAAAAACGAGTTTTCTCATGGTGCCCCAGGTTAATGAGTTAATAATTGCTTGATTCAGTTAATCACGCAATTAGAAACTTGTAATCATTCGATGAGCAACAGTCGTCACATTAACTAATACAACGTCACGACAGAAGGTTTTCGGGAAAGCCTTTCCCTCTACCAGAAGCCTTTTAATTAGCATCATGACAAGTCATTAGATTTGATAGGGCCCCACTATTTGCTGGTAGGAAACAAGTGCAAATTCCACAAGTCATAGAGAAACAATCTAGTGCAAGGGAGTGTACTGTAGACCATATTTGGCCTGGTTCTGCTAAATTGATCAACTACCTTTATTTCACTGCCACTTGGGAGTCAGCCAGTGATGAAGTAGACAGAAAAATAATCAGTCCATATGTAATTAACTGAAGCTAGCACGACAGCTGAATTACATTAAAGCAAGGCCCTGCAGCCACACAGAGAGCACTGCATGTGAGTGCTCCTTACACTAACTAGTTAAAACAAGGACATTGGCATAGCGACAAACACAGATTGCCAGAGTATGCAGATTGCAATGTTATGATAAACATTTGTATTTATATATTGAACAAGGGATGTCACTTTGAGATTGACTACTGTGAACACAAATAACCATGATGCAGTAGACTGGTGATATAGATTATGATATAGGGTGGAGTTATTGTTCATGGGTTTGAATCCAGACTGGTAGCTATGATGGAGACATGGTCTGCGTCCCAAATTACACCCTATTTCCTTTAGTGCACTACTTTTTTTTACCAGGGCCAGAGCTCTGGTCAAATGTAGTGCACTGTGTAGGGAACAAGGTTATATTTGGGACGCACACCCACGGATTCACGCAAGTAGCATGATTCATATACCACAAAACCAACATACCAAATCTGTGTCTGTCCTTCAATGACTTCAATGACTGTAAAAAAAACAGCTATGGAGAGTGACACTTTAGATTTTCCCCTGACATACAAAGCTAACCGTTCCCTTTGTGAAACGTGGTGGGCATACAGAATGGAAGTTGAACATACATTCAGGAATGATCTTCTCACACATTCTCCTATCCATCCGTTACAGCCTAGCATGTAATCATGTTATCTTCATTACACACGCATTGGTTAATCAAACTCAGTCTGCATCCCAAATGACACCCTATTACCTATATAGTGCACTATTGTTGACTTGAACCTTATCGGTCCTGGTCAAAAGTAGTGCACAATGTCGGAAATAGCGTGCCATTTGGGACGCAGCCTCAGACTGGTGACACAATGACAAACCAACACAACAAACAGTTAATGCACATGTTACAGTCACCTATGTCGCAATCAATGTCAATCCTACGTGATCAGGTAATAACAATAACAATAACTAGACCGGACCATTATAGTACCTGGTTAAGTGGTTACACATCACAAACCAGTCATATAAGAGTGTGGTGTTTAAGCGTGCGTTTGCATTTAATGCGTGCATTTGCATGTGTGTCGGATGAAGCTGCTGAGATAGGCAACACCGCTATCGATTCTGCCACTACTCACTGCTCTGCTCTCACCTCTGGTTAAGCCACACACATCAATCACAATCTGCTGGTATCCCTGGGGATGTCCCTATGGAACCTGGAAGGTTCTCTTGCTGGGGTCCACACAAAACATGACATAATACATAACATTAATAGACAAGTACAGAACAAGGACACTTATCATTCCATGTATCATCAAATCAAATGAAATTGCATTGGTCACATACACGTGTTTAGCAGATATTATTGTGGGTGTAGCGAATACTTGTTCTTCTAGTTTCCAACAGTGCAGCAATATCCAACAAGTAAGTAAGTAATCTAACAATTTCACAACATATATCTAATACACACAAATCTAAGTAAAGGAATGGAATTAAGAATATATAAATATATGGACGAGCAACGTCAGAGTGGCATAGACTAAGATACAGTAGAATAGAATACAGTATATACATATGAGATGAGTAATGCAAGATATGTAAGCATTATTAAAGTGACATTATTTAAGTGACTAGTATTCCATTTATTAGAGTGGCCAATGATTTCAAGTCTGTGTGTAGGCAGCAGCCTCACTGTGTTAGAGATGGCTGTTTAACAGTCTGATGGCCTTGAGATTGAAAAATAGCTTTCGTTCTCAGCTTTGATGCACCTGTACTGACCTCTCCTTCTGGATGATAGCGGGGTGAACAGGCAGTGGCTCGGGTGGTTGTTGTCCTTGGTGATCTTTTTGGCCTTCCTATGACATCGGGTGCTCTATGTGTCCTGGAGGGAAAGTAGTTTGCCCCCGGTGATGCGTTGTGCAGACCGCACCACCCTCTGGAGAGCCCTGCGGACGGTGCAGTTGCCGTACCAGGCGGTGATACAGCCCGACAGGATGCTCTCGATTGTGCATCTGAAAAAGTTTGAGGGTTTTAGGTGACAAGCCAAAATTATTCAGCCTCCTGGGGTTGAAGAGGTGCTGTTGCGCCTTCTTATGGATGGACCATTTCAGATCATCAGTGATGTGTACGCCGAGGAACTTAAAACATACCACCTTCTCCACTACTGTCCCATCAATGTGGAAAGGAGGGTGCTCCCTCTGCTGTTTCCTGAAGTCCACGATCGTCTCCTTTGTTTTGTTGACGTTGAGTGAGAGGTTATATTCCTGGCACCACACTCCCAGAGCCCTCAACTCCTCCCTGTAGGCTGTCTCGTCGTTGTTGGTAATTAAGCCTACACCTGTTGTGTCGTCTGCAAACTTGATGATTGAGTTGGAGGCGTGCTTGGCCATGCAGTCATGGGTGAACAGGGAGTACAGGAGGGGGCTGAGCACGCACCCTTGTGGGGCCCCAGTGTTGAGGATCAGCGAAGTGGAGGTGTTGTTTCCTACCTTCACCACCTGGGGGCCGGCCCGTCAGGAAGTCTAGGACCCAATTGCACAGGGCGGGGTTCAGACCCAGGGCCTCAAGCTTAATGATGAGCTTGGAGGGTACTATGGTGTTGAATGCTAAGCTATAGTCAATGAACAGCACTCTTGCATACAGTAGGTATTCCTCTTGTCCAGATGGGATAAGGCAGTGTGCAGTGTGCAGTGTGATGGCGATTGCATCGTCTGTGGTCGTATTGGGGCGGTAAGCAAATTGAAGTGGGTCTAGGGTGACAGGTAAGGTGGAGGCGAAACGATCCTTGACTAGTCTCTCAAAGCACTTCATGATGACAGAAGTGAGTGCTACGGAGCGATAGTCCTTTAGTTCAGTTATCTTTGCATTCATGTACTAATCCTTTGCTCGGCTGTTACAATTGCTTTGTCTACGCAGGTTCTGATATCCTAATCTCACTGCAACCTTGAATCCTAATATCCTAATCTCACTGCAACCTTGAATCCTAATATCCTAATCTCACTGCAACCTTGAATCCTAATATCCTAATCTCACTGCAACCTTGAATCCTGATATCCTAATCTCACTGCAACCTTGAATCCTAATATCCTAATCTCACTGCAACCTTGAATCATAATATCCTAATCTCACTGCAACCTTGAATCCTAATATCCTAATCTCACTGCAACCTTGAATCCTAATATCCTAATGTCACTGCAACCTTGAATCCTGATATCCTAATCTCACTGCAACCTTGAATCCTAATATCCTAATGTCACTGCAACCTTGAATCCTAATATCCTAATCTCACTGCAACCTTGAATCCTAATATCCTAATCTCACTGCAACCTTGAATCCTAATATCCTAATCTCACTGCAACCTTGAATCCTAATATCATAATCTCACAGCACCAGTTGTTCTGTAAACACCAGAGAGAATCCCACAACATCAGGAACCATCCGTGTCCTTGGTTCTTCCGTTTGACGTCAATGCCTGAGCATGTCATTCATAGATGCTACTGAAAGCAAGTGCAACACACGGAAATGGAAATGCAATAATCATGTGGAGTTTCACCAAAGTTGTTAACTCTTGCCCAGTTCCCCTGGCGTGAGCAGAGCCACATATCATATCGTATGGAGCTGGACTTCACCCCTGCTATGTTCCCCTAATGTGAACGCAGCAACCTTGAATCATATGGGGTTGAACCTAAGTATCACAACACAACCATAGATGACACCCCAGGAGACCTGCACTGTGAGAAACATTGTGAGCGCGCCTCACTGCATGCAGAATTGACCGGAACTACAGATGCCAAAGAAAATATGAGAGAGAGAGAAATAGAGAGTAAGAGTGAGAGACCGCGAGAGCGAGCGAGAGAGAGGAAGTGTGTGAATGTGTGTGCAGTTGGAACACATGTCCCTGAACTTGTTTTGGATACTGTAAAGGCAGAAAGGCTGGCTTTTGGCCATGGGTAGCTGAAACAGTCCAGTGGTGTTAAACTCAGCCCTCGGATACAGAGCTAGTCAGCCCTCTAAATGGGACACGTCTGTTGGTGTGAGAGTCAGATGGTGCTCGGGGCATCTCTCCACTGATGACTTCCCAGGCATGAGTGAGTCCAGTCCTTCGTGTTTGGCCTCAAGCTGGGGTGTTGTATATCTAACTGGGACAGTTACTGTTAACCATTAGGCTGGAATGACATATGAAAACAATGTCTGTATTCAATAGGGCACATTGTAGCTAAATGTTTTACCACTGAAAATATTGTTTGTTATTGGACGTTTAGGTAGTCCCTCTCTGTTTCTGTCTGTTTTCTTCAGTTTAGTGATTAATGAATACAACCGGATGTATTTGTTCACCGCGTTTATACTAATATTGGAAATATGGAAACACAGAGAGGAATAGGCGATGTGTGCCATTCAGAGGGTGAATCGGCAAGACAAAAAATATAAGTGCCTTTGAACGGGGTATGGTAGTAGGAGCCAGGCGCATCAGAATGTGTGAAGTACTGCAATGCTACTGGGTTTTTCACGCTCAACAGTTTCCCGTGCGTATCAAGAATGATCCACCACCCAAAGGTCATCCAACCAACTTGGGGGAAGCGTTGGCATCAACATGGGCCAACATCCCTGTGGAAGGCTTTCGACACCTTGCAGCCGATGCCCCGACAAATTGAGGCTCTTCTGAGGGAAAAAGGGCGGTGGGGGGGTGCAACTCAATATTAAGAAGATGTTCTTAATGTTTTGTACACTGTGTATTTTCGGCAGGCATTAATCCAGCACAGTTGTCAAACACACGCTTGTTTGCAATTTCAACGTGTGAAAGGCAGCGCTCATCTATTTTCAAACCCTAGAGCCATGATCGGTAATTTACTTGTCTTATATTGGTTGACTTGAGCTGAGGTGGGAGGGGTGGCAATATCTGAGGTGTGTCCTTAAAAGGTGACTGCACATGCTTCATAAACAACAGGTGTGGACTAACAGTGAAATGCTTAGGTACGGGACCTTCCCAACAATGCAGAGAGAAAGAAAATAGAGAAATAATAGAAAAGTAAAACATGTAATAATAAAAGTAATAATAAATAATCATTGAATAATGATAACTTGTATACAAGGTGTACCAGTACCGAGGCGATGTGCAGGGGTACGAGGTCATTGAGATAGAAATGTACAGTACCAGTCAAAAGTTCGGACACATTACTAGTTTTTCTTAATTTTTTACTATTTTCTACATGGTAGAATAATAGTGAAGACATCAAAACCATGAAATAACACATTTGGAATCATGTAGTAACCAAAAAAACAACAAATCAAAATATATTTTAGATTTTAGATTCTTCAAAGTAGCCACCCTTTGCCTTGATGACAGCTTTGCACACTCTTGGCATTCTCTCAACCAGCTTCACACATATGCTGAGCACTTGTTGGCTGCTTTTCCTTCACTCTGCAGTAGGTGTGTCCAAATGATTGACTGGTACTGTACATATAAAATGACAGGTAGTAAACAGTAGCAGCAGAGTAAGTGATGATTCACAAAAGTTAGTGCAAAAAGGGTCAATGCAACTATCTAACTAACAATTTAGCAGTCTTATGGTTTGGGGGTAGAAACTGTACATGGTTCAGTTGGTTTCAGACTCGATACCGCTAGTCGTGTGGTAGCCAGGGTTGGGTAGGTTACTTTCAAAATGTAATCCATTACAGTTACTAGTTACCTGTCCAAAATTGTAATCAGCAATGTCATTTTTTGATTACCCAAACTCAGTAACGTAATCTCATTATATTCCGTTACTCTTAGATAACTTTCCCCTTAAGAGGCATTGGACAAAAATGTATGTTACCAATTGAACGACATCTATTGCAGGATAAATCAATGTTAAAGTTTACATAGCTGGCCATATATGGATGTTAAATATTACTTTATAAGTTGGTTATGGAGGGTTCTTGTAACCCAGTGGTTCCCAAACCTTTTATAGTCCCGTACGCCTGGAATATACATCTGTCCAAATGAAAGCTACCCAGTCAAATGCTAGCTATGGGGATTCATTAAAGTAAAAAATAAGTCTACATTGTCCAAACCGAAACAGTCACAACTGAAACAATTGACACCATAGAGATATACCTATTTTTTTATCTGTGTCATTATGGCGTGTGACAGCCTCAATAGGTGCTGACAGTGCTGTCTCCATTTTAAAGTTGCATGCGCCATGCTCTACCAACTGAGCTACAAAGACCACCATGTGGGTAGTGGACAAGTGCACACATTAGGAAGAAGTGTAGAGTAATGAAATGCATAGTAGGCAGGGGGCTCCAACCTTCCAAGAGCCAAAATATTCATGTCTATTTGGCCCAAACAAAGACATCAATTATGTGCTGTACTCTACTGTGCTGTACTCTACTGTGCTGTACTCTACTGTGCTGTACTCTACTCTACTGTGCTGTACTCTACTCTACTGTGCTGTACTCTACTCTACTCTACTGTGCTGTACTCTACTCTACTGTGCTCTACTCTACTGTGCTGTACTCTACTCTACTGTTCTGTACTCTACTCTACTGTGCTGTACTCTACTGTGCTGTGCTGTACTCTACTGTACTGTGCTGTACTCTACTGTGCTGTACTCTACTGTGCTGTACTCTACTGAACTGTACTCTACTGTACTGTGCTGTACTCTACTGTGCTGTACTCTACTGTGCTGTACTCTACTGAACTGTACTCTACTGAACTGTACTCTACTGTGCTGTACTCTACTGTGCTGTGCTGTACTCTACTGTACTGTGCTGTACTCTACTGAACTGTACTCTACTGAACTGTACTCTACTGAACTGTACTCTACTGTGCTGTACTCTACTGTGCTGTGCTGTACTCTACTGTACTGTGCTGTACTCTACTGAACTGTACTCTACTGAACTGTACTCTACTGTCCTCTACTGTTCTGTATTCTACTGTTGTGTACTGAACTACACTCTCCTTAAATTTACTTACTCGAGTTTCTTACATTTGAAGAAAAGGCCCATGGAGTCTTGATCTAGTGGTCTTGGTATTGAGATCACTTGAGACCACATAATATTTTATTGTGATAATAATACGTCATTCCCATGTTCGCCATTAGATATGGTATGAAGTAAGCAGCTCATTTCAGAGTGAATATGCCAGGTCACAACTGAAACATGCAATGAACACGAGGGGAGACAGAGGGCTGGTTTCAAGAGCAGGGTGTTTATTGCAAAGGACCACAGGAGAAGGCAGGTAGCTGGGTCCAGGGGCGGGCAGAAGGTTATACAAAGAGTGTCCAAAAGGGAAACAGTACAGGCAGGGGAAAAGGCTAGTAACGTAGTCCGGGAGATCAGGCAATAGGAGGATAACAGGAAATCCAATCGGCTAAAGTACAGGCAGGAAATAGGCAAAAGGCGTGATTAGTGAAACAGGCAAAAACTATCATACACGGGAGGCGTCAATCACAGGAAAACCAGCAGGCCAAAAGAAGTGTGCCCCAAAACAAACAATACCTCATAGTGATTGAATGCAAAGAACTGAACTAAATGGTGTGTGATAATGACATACATGTATGTGAACAGGTTATTAGAATTCAGGTGATTGGGATCTGGAGAGTGAGCTGCGTTCAGGGGTTCTATGTGTTTGAGAGTGTGAGATGGAAAGTGTGCTGGAAAGTGAGCTGCATTCAGGTGATCTACGTGTTTGCCAGTGTGAGTTGGAAGCAGAACAAAACAATGATATCACTACAGAAATGCCTGTTATATTTCCATAATAAACATAGGGAAAGCGACGATCTAAACATCCAACAACATATGTTTATATTTTGTAATGTACTGTATGTTGAAGGCCAGAACTAATGAATAAATACTGAACAAAAATATAAACCCAACATGTAAAGTGTTGATATTGTTGATATTTTTGTTCAGTAATGGAGTGTTTCTGTTTATTACTGTCACTTTCTGTGTGAATGATGAGTGGACGGGTCTTGTGTTGCCCGGGGTTCAGTGCGGGGGAAGGCTGCATTTGGGATAGTGCACAAAGTTTAATAGGAGCTTCCAGACGCTGTCTGGGCCTCCTCCTGCGCTGTGCCCCCCCTGTGTCAAGGAGTGTGTGCCTCACATGGTATGGTTAGATCTATGACAGTCTTTTGTTAAACTGACACTGTTTCCTTTTCTTTTTTCTTTATCAATTACTAGACAAAAGAAGGAAGCGAAAACAAATGTGTTGGAGGTCTCCTCTTGCTTTATCTTTATTTTGAGTTGCCAAGTGCAACGTGGACTCATACTAGGAGCAACACTACGGGTCCAACCTCCACTAGAAAGACAGGTTGGGATAGGGATTCGACTTTTGGGGGTAATTGTATTTTGTAACAAAATGTATAAATTGTGGGAAGGGTATTGGAGGACAACTGGAGGTTGATTTACAGTTAGTATGGATAAGTGTATCAAAATGATGGTAAGGACAGTGATAAGTATCCTAAAATGTAACCCATCATGGTAATGTGTGAATTAGCTATAATGCCAATGGTTTGGCTGATAATAAGAATAGAAGAGCAGATTTGTTTGGGGTGCATGTTGGTGGCAGGGAAGTCAGGCGCAGGAGAACGAACTTGGTATAAACGGAGTTATTTCATAAATGCTGACCAAACTCCAAAACAACCAAAATGTACAAACTAACAAAGTGGGTACAAAACCCGACGCACACCAACACTAAATAGCACATCACATACAAACAAAACACTCCGACATGTAATTGACGGGATTGGAACCAGGTGTGAAGGAAGACCAGACAAAACCAATGGAAAATGAAAAATGGATCAGTGATGGCTAGAATGTCGGTGACGTCGACCGCAGAACACCGCCCGAACAAAGAGAGGGACCGACTTCGGCGGAAGTCGTGACAAGTTTTTACATGGCTTAAGGAGGAGGATTACCATATTTATTTTCTTCAGGAAATTCATTCAATATCTTCTGATGAAGTGGTCTGGGAAAAATAATGGGATGGTAAAATCTATTTCCGTCATCGGATTACGAAATTCAAAAGGTGTTATGATCCAACTCAAATACAATTTGAGATACAATCAGTTAAAATAGATCCTCAACGAAGATGGATTGCCTTGAAATATATGACTTGATGACAAACAGTTATGGCTCATAAATCTATATGGAAAGAATAATGAAGTTTCAAACTTCTTTGAAAATATTTACAATAATCTAATTAGTCGCCAAAATGTAATGGTATGGGACTACAACACAGTATTAAGTACATCACTAGACCATAAAGGCAATCATACTACCAATTATCACCCTTTGGTGCTCAAAGAGATTCCGAATATGCCTTCAGAAAGTATTCAGACCGCTTGACGTTGTCCACATTTTGTTACATCATGAAATTAGTTGTTTACACCCGGGGAACCCTTTGCAGGAGAGATAGATCACAGAGAAGGAGTTATTTTCATACCACAGGGTAAAAAACACCTGTAATTCCGAGCCTCCAGAACTGTAAATCTATTTAGATAATGAACGAGAGGAGATGGGTAATGTTACAGGGGAGAAAACACAACGTGATTTAAAAATGGTAAATGATGCCCAATCGTTTATTTTTCTCTCTCCCTCACTTCCCCCTCTCTCATTTTCTCCCTCCCCCTCTCTCTCTCTCTGATCTGCAATCCTGCTTGATCTACCCCAAGACCTGTCCCCTTGCTCATCATTTCTGCCCCCCCCCCCCCCTCTGTCTCTCTCTCGCTCTCTAGCTCCATCACTCTTTGATGTAGTGTGCACTGTGCAGTGGGTCTGCACTCTGCAGTCCCGTTGGCTCTGGCACCGGCTATAAACGCCCAGGCGTCCCGTCTCGCACAGTCAGCGCTTTGGAGAGACGATCACCTGTTCCTCGGGGCCACACATCAAACGGGGAGCCCTGCTGACTGTGTGCACTAAGGCTGAGCTGACCCTGGCCATGGTCCCGACCACACACACTTACTCAGCACCCACCCGACGTGAAGCAAATCCCGCCTCTGGAAGGCATTCTGCTTTGTTTGCGTCAGCAGGCTCCTTGGACCAGAGGGGTAAACGTAGGTCAAAGTAGGATCAATGAGTTAGCCAGCTAACTTGCCTAAATATTCTGAAATAAACTTGATGAAAAGGCCATGGTCTAATTGACTCGACAAGCAAAAACGTCTAGGTTTAACTTTCTTAACGCTCCAGAAAATCAAAGGTTACTTCTGGTTGTTTATCAAAGTTAGCTGGCTAACTCATTGATCCCGCGGTGTAGTATACCCATCTGTCCTTGAGTTTTAGTGTACATTTGGTGGTTTTAGTTGTTTTGACATTGATTTTATATGGATCTTCGGTCTACAGTGTACTGTAGAGGTCCCCATTTACAGATTTGAAGTGTAATAGTTTATTTACGAGGTGGTAAATATGAAATAGGCCTGCGCACTGCTTAGAAATGTATCTATCGCATGATGCTCAGCTGTTTTATTTGATCCAAATCATGTTTTCATGCTAGTCAAGCTGCTCCTCCTGTTGAAACATTTTCAGGCTTAGCCCTGTCAAGAGTTGATGACGGGTGACATTTTCTTCCTCTTCTACTCCATGCTGTATGAGGCAGACTGGTTGGTAAAGATTATCCCTGTTGGTTATTCCTGTCGGCTCACCATTCCTGTTGCCAAAACACATTCAGGCCTCATGACATCATTGTTAGAATGTAACTCCACACAGACAGCACAACAGCAGCTTCCAGAAAGGCACGTACTTAATCAGGGCAGATAAGCAGCAACTTCACACTTTTTTGACAGCTGGCTTCTCAATTCCTCACTCTCTCACACCAGTGGTTCACATCATAGCCAAAACTAGCCAGCTACATCTTAACTTCAGCCGTAGACCCATACTAAAGGGGAGAAGTGAAAGCAATCGTAAATTTTGATTAATCAGGACAGACAGACAGACGCACAGGTGCAAGTGTTGAGCAGATATAATACAGCAGGAAGTTTATTTCTTGTTATGACCCCAGAGCATCATTGCAATTAACTTCTGAGAGAGGCAGTGGGGATTTTTCAGTAAGTTTTTTAAGTAAGTAATTAAGCCTATCTGTACTCTGGCTGTTATTCCCTTCTCACTTCTCGGTTTAATGACACAGAATTGCAAAGGTGTCCCGGTACAATAACTACACATGAATATTAGCATTTATCATGCATGGAAATGAATGATTAGATTCTCACAATGCTATCCCAAACTCCACAGGATTTCAAAATACCATGTATGTGACATGCATAACCATCACCATGCTTCATGGTAGGCATGGTGTTAGACAGGTGATGAGCTGTGTGTGTGTGTGTGTGTGTGTGTGCGTGTGTGTGTGTGTGTGTGTGTGTGTGTGAGAGAGAGGGAGAGAGATAGAGGGTGTTTTGGGTACTTTTGGATTCTTTAAACAGTTTGTCTCATTGGACAGGCCAGAGTCTATGTTTGAAATTGTTGAGTGGTATGAAGGTTTTAGCCAATACACTGTAGTAGAGGTCTTCACAGGTCCAAGAAGTTGGGACCCGTTCAGAAATGGACCTGGAGATATCCCACCCGGACCCGATATGCATAAATCCTTTTTTTAAAATATAGAGACCCGTTCCAAAGTGACCCCAGGACAACTAGACCCGTTCCTGGTCAGATACAAACCCTGGTCGAGCCGAGTGAGGGAAGCAGCAGAAAATCATTTTTTATGCTACTTTATTAACCGGAGCTGATAAAGCGTGAGAGGCGGGAGAGAGGTGCCGCTCTAGCAGGAGGGGCCGTACTGTGAGGGAGTTACAGAGGGAGGAGGAAGGGCGAGATGAGAGATGAGAGACGAGAGACAGCAACCAACCAAACTGACTGCGTGCATTAAAAAGAGATGTAGAGAGAAAGAGTGAGAGAGAGAGAGAGAGAGAGAGAGAGAGAGAGAGAGAGCTTATGGTTCACTGGTTCACGATGTGATTTTCTTCTTTTTTAATCAAGCTACATTTTATCCTCCTGCTGGCAAAGGGTTTTTATTCAACTTGTTTGTATGTCAGCAATCCCTTCAAGTGAAATCCAGGAGAGTGGCATTGACCCTGACCCCAAACATACTCACAAAGAAATAAACAAAGACAGGACCCCAAAACAAAAACAAGACCCTGCATTAGACATGCCAATGCTAAACTGAGATGAACTCAACCATACATCTTATAGGAGTTGTCTCACTGGCTATAGAAGTACCCAAGTGTCAGTATGCCACTCACTGGTCATCTGAGTGTATCACTCACACAAGCACACAAGCACACATGCACACATCCACACACACCCACTATTTTAAATCATTGCAATCCTAGAGATTCTTCCAGGGAATAGATACAATCATCAAATGACCAGCGCAGAGTTAATGCCACACTAATATTGATCTTTGTCCCTCACTGTTTCAATAAACAGAAAGATCATACATTCATTTCCAGCAACAATAGGTTCGTAGGAGGATAGAAACGTAAGCTGCTGGTCAAATTGTATCTCTGTGTTTTCACACTGCACAGTATTCTTGTTTGCTACCATGAGATTGAAACCCTTGGTCTGTGGACTGCTACTGACCAAATAGACAGTCAGCAAATATTACAATATATGTGTAAGAGATGTAGTCTAAACATGGCTTGGAAGATTAAATGGAATTCTGTATAAAATACAGAGCAAACATCTTAGCTGCAGGCTAAATAGTTACTTGACATGTGCCTGTAAATTGTAACACATTGACAAATGTTCAAATACAGTGCATTTGGGAAGTATTCAGACCCCTTGACCTTTTCCACATTTTGTTACGTTACAGCCCTATTCTAAAGTCAATTCAATTCAATTTATTCGTCAATCCACACACGATACCCCATAATGACAAAGCGAGAGAAAAAAATATTTTTAGGCATTGAAAATGTATTAAAAATAAAAACAGAAATATCTTATTTATTTATAGGTATTCCGACCCTTTTCTACGAGACTCGCTCATGTGCATCCTGTTTCCATTCATCCTCCTTGAGGTTTTTCTCTTACATGCACTGTTAACTGTGGTAAAATCAATTGATTTGACATGATTTGGAAAGGCACAAACCTGTCTATAGAAGGTCCCACAGTTGACAGTGCATGTCAGAGCAAAAACAAAGCCATGAGGTCAAAGGAATTGTCCGTAGAGCTCCGAGACAGGATTGTGTTGAGGCACAGATCTGGGGAACACAGTGGCCTCCGTCATTCTTAAATGAAAGAAAAGTTTGGAACCACCAAGACTCTTCCTAGAGCTGGCCGCCCAGTCAAACTGAGCTATCGGGGAGAAGGGCCTTGGTCAGGGAGGTGGCCAAGAACCCGGTGGTCACTCTGACAGAGCTCCAGAGTTCCTCTGTGGAGATGGGAGAACCTTCCAGAAGGACAACCATCTCTGCAGCACTCCACCAATCAGGCCTTTATGGTAGAGTGGCCAGACAGAAGCCACTCCTTAGTAAAAGGCACATGACAGCCTGCTTGGAGTTTGCCAAAAGGCTCCTAAAGGACTCGCAGACCATGAGAAACAAGATTCTCTGGTCTGATGAAACCAAGATTGAACTCTTTGGTATGAATGCCAAGTGTCACATCTGGAGGAAACCTGGCACCATCCCTACAGTAAAGCATTGTGGTGGAAGCATCATGCTGTGGGGATATTTTTCAGAGGCAGGGAGTAAGGATTGAGGCAAAGATTAACTGCGCAAAGTACAGAGAGATCCTTGATGAAAACCTGCTCTAAAGCGCTCAGGACCTCAGACTGGGGCTAAGGTTCACCTTCCAACAGGACAACGACCGCAAGCACACGGTCACGACAACGCTGGAGTGGCTTCGGGACAAGTCTCCCAATATCCTTGAGTGACCCAGCAAGAGCCCGGACTTGAACCCGAACGAACATCTCTGGAGAGACCTGAAAATAGCGGTGCAGCAATGCTCCCCATCCAATCTGACAGAGCTTGAGAGGATCTGCAGAGAAGAATGGGAGAAACTCCCCAAATACACATGTGCCAAGCTTGTAGCATCATACCCAAGAAAACTCGAGGCTGTAATCACTGCCAAAGGTGCTTCAATAAAGTATGGAGTTAAGGGCCTGAATACTTATGTAAATGTGATATCTCTGTTTATTTGTTTTTTGTAAATTAGCAAAAATGTGTAAAATCCTGTTTTTGGTTTGTCATTATAGGGTATTGTTTGTAGGTTGATGAGGGAGAAAAAAATATTTTATCCATTTTACAATAAGGCTGTAACGTAAAACAAAATGTGAAAAAAGTCTAGGGGTCTGAATACTTTCTGAATGCACTATATACTACCTTGCAAAATAATTGGATTTCTTCACATTCTATTGTGTGACAAAGTGGGATTAAAATGGATTTAATTGTCATTTTTTTGTCAACAATCGACACAAAATAACCGTCTTTGCCCAGTAGGACATGACTTGTACAAGGTTGATTTTATCTTGCACACGTGTTGAAATGACAGCATATCTCATCTGTGTCTTTCATCTCATCTGAGTCCTCCTAATCAAATGCAGTCAAATTCATTTTGCAGCTGATGAACAGTGTGTGCCTCAATCCCTCTCCTTCAAAGCGAGGCATTTTCTCATACCATTTGAAAATGCAATACCCAAATGAACTACCATCGTTGTCCCTGAGACCTCTAATCAAGAAAGCTGCTTATGCGGAGTAAGTTAGCATCCCAAATGGTATCCTATTCCCATAGGGCTCTGGTCAAAAGTATTGAACTATATACAGACGTGCTCAAATGTGTTGGTACCCTTACAGCTCATTGAAATAATGCTTCCTTCCTCCTGAAAAGGGATGAAATGAAAAGCTATTTTATCATGTTTTATACTTGCATGCCTTTGGTATGTCATAGAATAAAGCAAAGAAGCTGTGAAAAGACATGAATTATTGCTTTTTCCACAAAGATATTCTAAAATGGCCTGGACACATTTGCTGGTATCCCTTAGAAAATATCATAAATAATTGGATTATAGGGATACTTCAAACTATTTTGTTTCTTTAATTAGTATCACACGTCTCCAATCAGTTATTCAGCCTATATAAATGAAGAAAAGTATTGAATGTGCTGTTTGGTATCATTGTGTGCACCACACTGAACATTGACCAGAGAAAGCAAAGTATAGATTTGTTTCAGGAGATCAGGAAGAAAATAGACACATATGGTAGAGGTAAAGGCTACAAGACCATTTCCAAGCAGCTTGATGTTCCTGTGACAACAGTTGAAAATATTATTAAGAAGTTTAAGGTCCAACCTCCCTGGGCGCGGCCACAAGAGGAAAATCGACCCCAGATTGAACAGAAGGAGAGTGCGAATGGTAGAAAAAGAACCAAGGATAACTGCCAAAGAGCTACAAGCTGAACTCCAAGGTGAAGGTACGTCAGTTTCTGATCGCACCATCCGTCGCTTTTTGAGCGAAAGTGGGCTCCATGGAAGAAGACCCAGGAGGACTCCACTTTTGAAGAACAACATTTAAAAAATCCAGACTGGAATTAGCTAAAATGCATATTGACAAGCCACTATCCTTCTGGGAGAATGTCCTTTGGAGTCAATACTGGAGCTTTTTGGCAAGTCACATCAGCTCTATGTTCCCAGATGAAAAAATGAAGCTTTCATAGAAAATAACACCATACCTACAGTGAAACATGGAGGAGGCTTGGTTATGTTTTGGGGCTGCTCTGTTGCGCCTGGCACAGGGTACCTTGAAGCTGTGCAGGGCACAATGAAATCTCATGACTATCAAAGCATTCTGGAGCGAAACATACTGCCCTGTGTTAGAAAGCTCTATCTCAGTCGCAGGTCATGGGTCCTCCTACAGGATAATGACCCAAAACACACAGCTAAAATCACCCAAGAATGGATAAGAACAAAACATTGGACTATTCTGAAGTGGCCTTCTATGAGTCCTGATCTGAATCCTATCGAACATCTGTGGAAAGAGCTGGATCTTGCAGTCTGGAGAAAGCACACATCTGGGGCGGCAGGGTAGCCTAGTGGTTAGTGTTGGACTAGTAATCGGAAGGTTGCAAGTTCAAATCCCTGAGCTGTCAAGGTACAAATCTGTCATTCTGCCCCTGAACCCACTGTTCCAGGTACAGAAGTCTCATTGAGAGCTTGATTGGTTGTGTAACAAAATATTAGGTGAAGTGTCCCAGCATTTTGTCCATGCCATTTTCATTTGTTTCATTATTTACAATATAATGTTGAATAAAAAAATCAAAAGCAGTCTGATTTCTATTAAATATGGAATGAACAATGGTGGACGCCAATTTATTTTGTCAGTTTCAACTCATTTCAGAGAAAATCATGCATTCTTTGGTTTTTGTGGAGGGGTACCAACAAATTTGAGCATGTCTGTACAGGGAATATGGTGCCATTTCTATTACAACCTTAGAGATCGCAGTCCAGGCTTCTCTGCCTAGCTTACTTTTGGGAATATCTTTATGAAATGTCCAGCGTAACAAATGAACGTAGACTCCGCCAGGTGACACCATCATTGTTTCCATTTGTCTGATTTGCCTGAGGTTGTGAGATCCGTTTGTGATGGAAGCTGTGAAATACAGTTTCCGTTCAGGTCAAGAAGATTTCACTCCTTAAATCCAGAGATGACTTGAGCCTTACATCAACAAATTCCAGAAGAGCAAGACATGAGATGTGATCCACACACAAAATGTCAAGACATCCACAACGACAATGGACTCAGTGGGAAAATAAATCACACTGTCATTTTAAAGAAATGGATTACATTTCAAAATGGCCGTCATACGTTTCACGCATTGCAGTTGAAAAAGCCATTTCACTTTATTATATTTTCATGAATAACACAAGGTTGAGCCATTGATGCTTTTCCTTTATGTATTACAGAGTGTTGCTGGAATGTCATACCATATTACTTCTATTTTGACAGAGACACAAACCAGTTTACACTGTCAAAAAATGATGAGAAATGCATTAGGAAATGCATTTTACCCCATCCAAGCAGATAAAACATATTGTTCAATGCTTAACAGAGAACTTTGAGGAAAACATGTTGCTCTTCTGTAGTGTTTGAACACAATGTCAGATGATCTTCCACAAAAATACAACTGTTCAACCAAAATAAGTTAGTTTTTGAGGGGAAAGGGGCTTGAAAATATGACCCTTTAGAGCAGAGTTTCTGTCCTGCCCCACCCCACACCCTGGGTGCACGTTTTGGTTTTTCCTCCAGCATTACACAGCTGATTCAAATAATCAAAGCTTGATGATTAGTTTGATTATTTGAATCAGCTGTGTAGTGCCAGTGCAAAAAGCAAAACGTGCCAGATTGACGTGGAGAGCTATCTATCAATCAATCAATCACATATATTTATAAAGCCCTTTTTACATCAGCAGTTGTCAAAAAGTGCTTACATGGAAACCCAGCCTAAAACCCCAAAGACCCCAAAGAGCAAGCAATGCAGGTGTAGAAGCACGGTGGCTGAGGGTTGAAACAGCAGGTCCAGGACAAGGTAGTACGTCCGGTGAACAGGTCAGGGGGATGTAACCCCACCCACTTTGCCAAAGCGGAAGCCCTATGCTCCCAAAGGGGCCAAGAGGATGATGTCAAGTCAGAGTTTGACTCGATAATCATCAGTACTATAGCAATATAGAATAAAGGTGCACTAATCAATAGACATCTATGGAGATGATGACTCTTAAACATTGCATGACCTGTGCTTCCTGCTGTTTGTGTGTCTGCTGAACTCATTTGAACTAGGGACCCATCATGCATCATATCCACGATGTGAATCACTGCGGAAGCATTTTGGCTTGTGCTAACGAGGTTTGATTGCTCATTTGCTCTCCCCTCTGATTAGCTGTAATTAGTGGTAAGAACTCATGGATCCTTGGTTTCCCTCAGGCCACCCAGGATACTACAAATCGAGACTGAGACCCAGGATTTCCAATCACATCAGTTACAGCTTGTAAATGCATTTCCAGACATACACAGAGTAGCCTATACACTGAGTCTACCAAGGAATACCTTCCTACTATTGAGTTGCACCCCCCTCCCTATTTACCCTCAGAACAGCCTCAATTTGTCGGGATGGATCTACAAGGTGTCGAAAGCTTTCCACAGGGATGCTGGCCCATGTTGACTCCAATGCTTCCCACAGTTGTGTCAAGGTTGTTCTTGATGCATACGGCAAACTGTTGAGCATGAAAAAACCCAGCAGTGTTAAAGTTTTTGACACAAACCGGTGCGCCTGGCATCTACTACCATACTCAGTTCAAAGGCACTTCCATTTTTTCTCTTGCCCTTTCACCCTCTGAATGGCAAAACGCAATCCATGTCTCAATTGTCTCAAAGCTTAAAAATCCATCTTTAACCTGTCTCGGACTGAAGTGGATTGAACAGGTGACATCATAAAGGGATCCTAGCTTTCACCTGGATTTACCTGGTCAGTCTATGTCATGTTCTAAATATTTTGTGCATTACTCTGTGCATTTACCTACATTACAGGATAGAGGATATGCACTGTGTCACTATCAGTAATATGCATACTGCACAACATATGGTTATTCACAGTGCATACTCACATAGCATACATCCAGGAATCCTCTTCGATAGAGGATCTTTTGTGTCTCTGATAAATGATTAATGATGATGGATGATTGGTTTTGTGCTGCTCTAATGCAATCAGAGGTTAGAACAAGAGGCACAGAGGAAGTATCTGATTTCTATGGTTTTGTGCTGCTCTAACATACATTTTCATGCAATCAGAGGTTAGAACAAGAGGCACAGAGGAAGTATCTGATTTCTATGGTTTTGTGCTGCTCTAACATACATTTTCATGCAATCAGAGGTTAGAACAAGAGGCACAGAGGAAGTATCTGATTTCTATGGTTTTGTGCTGCTCTAACATACATTTTCATGCAATCAGAGGTTAGAACAAGAGGCACAGAGGAAGTATCTGATTTCTATGATCAATCGGATTATTGATGTATGTCATATCAACCGGTATTATCGCTTTGATGTTATGGTCAAATATGTTTAAATGATTTAATAAATTACACCAATTTATTACACAGATGTTCTCCAATAACTTGTTGAAGACCCTTGCAGGGTAGAAAAGTGTTGAAGTTAATTCAAACAATTCAAGTGAGTCTAGAGTAGGTTAGCATTCTATATTACTCATGGTCAATAACTTCCACATATAATATTATATAGTGTAATAATAATTGATACGATGAAGATATTATTGTTGTGAATCAAATAATGTAGTAAGTTAACGGATGTATGTATTCTCTTTGCGCACTTCGTCTCTCACAGTTGTAGGCAATTCCATGGTTACATCGAATTATATGGTTACATGGGGACATAGACGTTGCCTTGAGGTTCATAGAGATCCTATGTTGAGGTTCATAGAGATCCTATGTTGAGGTTCATAGAGATCCTATGTTGACGCTCATAGAGATCCTATGTTGAGGTTCATAGAGATCCTATGTTGACGTTCATAGAGAACCTATGTTGACGTTCATAGAGATCCTATGTTGACGTTCATAGAGAACCTATGTTGAGGTTCATAGAGATCCTATGTTGAGGCTCATAGAAATCCCATGTTGACGTTCATAGAGATCCTATGTTGAGGTTATTGTTATTTCTCTGACGTCATATTTGAGCGGGAGGGCGCGGCACAGCCCGCGCTGTGCGTGTGCTCGAGTCTCCGCTGAGCCGCGGTGTTGTGCTTGTCTCTCTCATACTCCGCTCTACAAAGTTTGGCGAGCCATATCCTTCTACAATCAAACAGCAAAGATCTAACATCGTTTCGCTCAGCATAATTTCCATATTTTACAGACACAAAAAAAGGAACAGAAGGAACTAATATCCAGAGGGTAAGTTACCAATTGCCCGGATTGGTGAAATTATGCATTACGCATTAAGCTTTAATTGTGTTATCACAGTGAAAATACGATTCAATTACTCTGTATATATAATGGAGTTGGATCGTTTCGATTCGTTTTTTGAAAGGCACATAGGAAAGTTGGTTTAATATACAAACGTAAATTATGAATTATAATTTGACGCACACCTTCAACTTTTTTATCGTTATTTTTTCTCTCTCACTGGTTTCATTCCCGCATAGCCATAGGCATATGCTGGTAGCCCCATTATCTCCTTTTCTTTAGGTGGTCAAGCATAACCAAATATGGAAGGCACCCCGGTTGAAATTTTCAAAGAAGACAAGTGCCTCACGGCGCTCGTCGAAGACTGTTATATGAATGCTACTTCGCAGTCTGGATACCCAGAAGGTCACAATCTGACTTTTGACTCTGACTGGGAAGAGGATCCCATGTCCCCAATCATCCCCATCATCACAGCTGTGTACTCCGTGGTGTTCGTGGTGGGCCTGGTGGGCAACTGCCTCGTCATGTACGTTATCATCAGGTAAGGTTTATCGTGATCTATTTGCTCACTCACCTCAATATTGCATTGATATCAACTTTGACAATTTACAGGCTATTGCTAAAGATTTTGGGTAAATTAAGGGTATGCAAAAAATACAACAATACAGTAAGATGCCCATTTAATACACCTGACTACATTTTAGCACAAAAAAACAAAAAGTGCATCTTTCTGACATCTGCAACACTTGTGAGCCACCCAGTGGCAGGTGCATGTTTAAACTTTATTGTACAGAGTGTACAAACACTATATGATGTGTTGATTATTTTGTTTCAATAATGATCCATACTGTGCCGTTCTATTGGAGGGAACAATACCTTTTTACTATTGGGCTTTTTTACAGTTGGAATGCTACTTTTTGGGGGCTATGTTTAAAAGTGTTTTAAATGTGTAATTTAAAACCAGGGGTCCTCTATAATGCCTGCACCTCATTGGGTTTTATTTATGTGGTGTAGACAAATAAATCAGAGCTGGTGTCATGTGCATTGCACCAACGCCTCACAAAGTGCTCCAGACTAGACAATTACCGCAAATCAGATTGATCGCACATTACCTGTCTTCCATAGGGCCATTCCGTCACCTCCCTAAGTTAATTCAATTCTATTGGTTAGCTAAATGTGATACTCTCAGCTATCTGTTTTTTTTTGTAGCCAGCTCAGTTCAGAATTTGTATATTTTTTTTATCTGGTTGACTTATTTTTTTATCTTGCACATGTTCTTCTTAATAGAATTTTCCTAAATTATACATTTAGTCACTTCGTTTACCCAGAAGTCAAATTCTAGCGCAAATTTCTGTCCATACATTTAGCAATCAGGAAATTGAATGCACTTGCAAAGTGGATCCAAATATGCCTTATTTCATATGATTTATTAGCACATAACCATATGGGCATAATGGAATTCCTCTACTGTACTTCTGAACTGAAGTGGCAACATGTCTCTGTTGTTGTGGTTAAATTACCACCACAGCGCTATGATTGATTTTAGGGAAGATTATGGTTTCAGTCCTGTTGTTGTGGTTAAATTACCACCACAGCGCTGTGATTGATTTTAGGGAAGATTGTGGTTTGGAGTTATTTCACTGGGGTCTGTCCATAATTCACCTGTGACAGAAGTCATTGGAAGATGGAGGCCTCATCACCCCTGCAATGGCTGTAACTTTATCATGTACTCCTAAGGACTAGGATTTGACTATGGTTGTGTCCCAAATGGCACCCTATTCCCTAAATAGTGCACAATTTGACCAGAACCATATGGGTAACATACAATATGTTTGGTTCAAAATGCGACAAAATGAGAGACATGCTTTTTATGGGAGGGTTAAACGATATGCAAATATACAGTACCAGTCAAAAGTTTGGACACACCTACTCATTCAAGGGTTTTTCACATTGTAGAAATAATAGTGAAGACATCGAAACTATGAAATAACACATATAGAATCATGTAGTAAGCAAAACACTGTTAAACAAATACAAATATATTTTAGATTATAGATTCTTCAAAGTAGCCACCCTTTGCCTTGATGACAACTTTGCACACTCTTGGCATTCTCTCAACCAGCTTCCCTTGGAATACTTTTCCAACAGTCTTGAAGAAGTTCCCACATATGCTGAGCACTTGTTGGCTGCTTTTCCTTCACTCTACGGTCCAACTCATCCCAAAACATCTCAATTGGTTTGAGGTCGTTTGATTGTGGAGGCCGGGTGATTTGATGCAGCACTCCATCACTCTCCTTGAGGTGTGTTGGGTCATTTGTCCTGTTGAAAAACAAATGATAGTCCCACTAAGTGCAAACCAGATGGGATTGCGTATCTCTGCAGAATGCTGTGGTAGCCATGCTGTTTAAGTGTGCCTTGAATTCTAGATAATTCACAGATAGTGTCACCAACAAAACACCCCCACACCATCACACCTCCTCCATGCTTCACGGTGGGAACCACATGCTGAGATCATCCGACACGATTGGAACCAATCTTCTCAAATTTAGACTCATCAGAACAAAGGACTGATTTCCACTGGTCTAATGTCCATTGCTCGTGTTTCTTGGTCCAATCAAGTCTCTTATTGTTATTGGTGTCCTTTAGTAGTGGTTTCTTTGCAGCAATTTGACCATGAAGGCCTGATGCACGCATACTCCTTTGAACAGTTGATGTTGAGATGTGTCTGTTACTTGAACTCTGTGAAGCATTTATTTGGGCTGCAATTTCTGAGGCTAGTAACTCTAATGAACTTATCCTCTGCATCAGAGGTAACTCTGGGTCTTCCTTTCCTGTGGCAGTCCTCATGAGAGCCAGTTTCATCATAGTGCTTGATGGTTTTTGCGACTGACTACCTCATGAATCTGGTTGAGAGAATGCCAAGAGTGTGCAAAGCTATCATCAAGGCAAAGAGTGGTTACTTTGAAGAATCTATAATCTAAAATATATTTTGATTTGTCCAGAAGGACAACCATCTCTGCAGCACTCACCAATCAGGCCTTTATGGTAGAGTGGCCAGTCGGAAGCCACTTCTCAGTAAAAGGCACATGTCAGCCCTCTTGGAGTTTGCCAAAAGGCAACCTAAAGATTTTCTGACCATGAGAAACAAGATTCTCTGGTCTGATGAAACCAAGATTGAACTCTTTGGCCTGAATGCCAAGTGTAATGTCTGGGGGAAACCTGGCACCATGCCTAGAAGCATGGTGGTGGCAGCATCATGCTGTGGGGATGTTTTTCAGTGGCAGGGACTGGGAGACTAGACAGGATCGAGGCAAAGATGAATGGAGCAAAGTACAGAGAGATTTTTGATGAAAACCTGCTCCAGAGCGCTCAGGACCTCCGACTGGGGCGAAGGTTCACCTTCCAAAAGGACAACGACCCTAAGCACACAGCCAAGACAATGCAGGAATGGCTTCGGGACAAGTCTCTGAATGTCTTTGAGTGGCCCAACCAGAGCCTGGACTTGAACGAGATCAAAGATCTCTGGAGAGACCTGAAAATAGAAACGCTCCCCATCCATCCAGAGCTTGAGAGCATCTGCAGAGAATAATGGGAGAAACTCCCCAAATACAGGTGTGCCAAGTTTGTAGTCATACCCAAGAATATACCCCACCTCCTTGTGCCTTATTACTTAAATAATTAATGGCTGTCTTGCCTAATCTGTCTTGCCTACTTCGTACTTAAACTGTGTACTAATCGTACTACATGCTCTTTAGGACATACTGTTTCTAGAATAAATAATGCATTAAGCAACAAATATCAGCATACTCGGCTCATCCTACTGAGAATGCGTCATGTAATGCGCAATTACGTTGATTCCCGCCATTCGTTCATTTTGGTATGTGTTTGATGCCATTCCATTTGCTCCGATTCCAGGCATTATTATGAGCCGTCCCCTAGCAGCCTCAAGTGAAATGTATGTTTAGGTTCCACCCCCGAAGAATGATGAAGGTTACTTATACATATTCACGAATTGGGTGTTTGGGAATTTCCTCACGGAGTTGATAAACATCAACAAATAGGGTACTTACAGCTGTCAGTGTAACTAGCTAGCATGCTAACCTAATCTGGCTAGCTAATCTTATCTCTTGTTTAAAAAAAAAATGTACTACACCATATTCA
The DNA here is from genome assembly GCF_045791955.1 of Oncorhynchus clarkii lewisi. Taxonomy (NCBI): domain Eukaryota; kingdom Metazoa; phylum Chordata; class Actinopteri; order Salmoniformes; family Salmonidae; genus Oncorhynchus; species Oncorhynchus clarkii. Next base: position 29,518,247 of record NC_092161.1, read on the forward strand.
AACGATTAGCCAGATGGATCTATGGTTGGACCTGGAGCTGGATTTATCATAAGCATTGATATAGGGAAAACTTGACCATAGATCGAAACCACTGGCCTATCTTTGACTTCGCCATCTATTGTTATCTCCAAAGTTGTGGCGCCTTCCTTAAATTGAGGCCGCGAATCCACCATAGAAGTCATTTGAAAGAATAAGATGAAGCTCGCGGTTTTCACAGGGGAAGTGAAATGATAGGCTACAATGACTTTGCTCATGATCGTAAATAACCAGTGGTGGAAAAAGTGCTCAATTATCATACTTGAGTAAAAGTAAAGACACTTTAATTGAAAATGACAAAAGTGAAAGTCACCCAGTAAAATACTGCTTGAGTAAAAGTTGAAAAATATTTGGTTTTAAATATACTTAAGTATCAACAGTAAAAAGATAAATTATTTCAACTGCATTTTTAAGCAAAGCAGACAGCACAAATTGTTTAAAATATATATATATATATATATATATATATATTTATACTGTATATATATTGGACGGGGAAGCTAAGGGAACACTCCAACACAGACATAATTTACAAACAAAGCATTTGTGTTTAGTGAGTCTGCCAGATCAGAGGCAGTAGGGATGACCGGGGATGTTTTTCTTGATAAGTGTGTGAATTGGACCATTTTCCTGTCAAAATGTAACAAGTACTTTTGGGTGTCAGGGAAAATGTATGGAGTAAAAAGTTATTTTATTCCCCCCCCCCCCCCCCCCCCCCCCAAAAAAACAATGAAGTAGTACTTTAAAGTACTTTATACCACTGCAAATGACAAGTTCCTTTAGTTTTCTTTCGTGGTTTCTAGCTAGCGTTACACCAATCAAAGCAGTGTAGTGTAGTGAAAGAAAAACTTTAGTGGCCAAAACCATTCATCTTGGGGGGAAAATTGACAAATAATCGAATGGATTTTTCTGGGGGGGAAATAGTGTAGGTGCAAAAACATACATTTGCTCCCCCTATTTTTATTTGCTCCATGGCTCAGGCTGCTAAGTGGTATTTATATAAGGGTGTTTGGCTCATCTCAGTCGTGAAGAGGAATAACTTTGCTGCGGTTTCTGACTAAAAAGACAATGCCATGCTGGTGGGTGGTAACATTCAAATTAACTCAGCCCTGAAACTAACGTAGGCTGAAAATAATTGTGTCATATCATATGAAAAGTCACCGCATTCACATAGATTTGCACAAAGAGGGTAGTTCAGATTTGTCACTTCAAACCCAAATATACACTACAGTGCCTTGCGAAAGTATTCGGCCCCCTTGAACTTTGCGACCTTTTGCCACATTTCAGGCTACAAACATAAAGATATAAAACTGTATTTTTTTGTGAAGAATCAACAACAAGTGGGACACAATCATGAAGTGGAACGACATTTATTGGATATTTCAAACTTTTTTAACAAATCAAAAACTGAAAAATTGGGCGTGCAAAATTATTCAGCCCCTTTACTTTTAGTGCAGCAAACTCTCTCCAGAAGTTCAGTGAGGATCTCTGAATGATCCAATGTTGACCTAAATGACTAATGATGATAAATACAATCCACCTGTGTGTAATCAAGTCTCCGTATAAATGCACCTGCACTGTGATAGTCTCAGAGGTCCGTTAAAAGCGCAGAGAACATCATGAAGAACAAGGAACACACCAGGCAGGTCCGAGATACTGTTGTGAAGAAGTTTAAAGCCGGATTTGGATACAACATTTTTTCCCAAGCTTTAAACATCCCAAGGAGCACTGTGCAAGCGATAATATTGAAATGGAAGGAGTATCAGACCACTGCAAATCTACCAAGACCTGGCCGTCCCTCTAAACTTTCAGCTCATACAAGGAGAAGACTGATCAGAGATGCAGCCAAGAGGCCCATGATCACTCTGGATGAACTGCAGAGATCTACAGCTGAGGTGGGAGACTCTGTCCATAGGACAACAATCAGTTGTATATTGCACAAATCTGGCCTTTATGGAAGAGTGGCAAGAAGAAAGCCATTTCTTAAAGATATCCATAAAAAGTGTTGTTTAAAGTTTGCCACAAGCCACCTGGGAGACACACCAAACATGTGGAAGAAGGTGCTCTGGTCAGATGAAACCAAAATGGAACTTTTTGGCAACAATGCAAAACGTTATGTTTGGCGTAAAAGCAACACAGCTGAACACACCATCCCCACTGTCAAACATGGTGGTGGCAGCATCATGGTTTGGGCCTGATTTTCTTCAGCAAGGACAGGGAAGATGGTTAAAATTGATGGGAAGATGGATGGAGCCAAATACAGGACCATTCTGGAAGAAAACCTGATGGAGTCTGCAAAAGACCTGAGACTGGGACGGAGATTTGTCTTCCAACAAGACAATGATCCAAAACATAAAGCAAAATCTACAATGGAATGGTTCAAAAATAAACATATCCAGGTGTTAGAATGGCCAAGTCAAAGTCCAGACCTGAATCCAATCGAGAATCTGTGGAAAGAACTGAAAACTGCTGTTCACAAATGCTCTCCATCCAACCTCACTGAGCTCGAGCTGTTTTGCAAGGAGGAATGGGAAAAAAATTCAGTCTCTCGATGTGCAAAACTGATAGAGACATACCCCAAGCGACTTACAGCTGTAATCGCAGCAAAAGGTGGCGCTACAAAGTATTAACTTAAGGGGGCTGAATAATTTTGCACGGCCAATTTTTCAGTTTTTGATTTGTTAAAAAAGTTTGAAATATCCAATAAATGTCGTTCCACTTCATGATTGTGTCCCACTTGTTGTTGATTCTTCACAAAAAAATACAGTTTTATATCTTTATGTTTGAAGCCTGAAATGTGGCAAAAGGTCGCAAAGTTCAAGGGGGCCGAATACTTTCGCAAGGCACTGTATTTACACAAGTACGTGGACAACCCTTCAAATTTGTGGATTTGGCCATTTTAACCACACCCGTTGCTGACAGGTGTATAAAATCGAGCACACAGCCATGCAATCTCCATAGACAAACATTGGCAGTAGAATGGCCTCACTGAAGAGCTCTGTGACTTTCAACATGGTACCATCATAGGATGTCACCTTTTCAACATGCCAGTTCGTCATATATCTGCACTGCTAGAACTGCCCTGGCCAACAGTAAGTGCTGTTATTGTGAAGTGGAAATGTCTACTGTATGAGCAACAACGGCTCAGCAGTGAAGTGGTAGGCCATACAAGCTCACAGAACGGGACCGTCGAGTGCTTTAGAGTGTAGTGCGTAAAAATCGTCTGTCTTCAGTCGCAACACTCACTACTGAGTTCCAAACTGCCTCTCGAAGCAACCTCAGCACAATAACTGTTCGTCGGGAGCTTTATGAAATGGGTTTCCATGGCCTAGCAGCCGCACACAAACCTAACATCACCATGCGCAATGCCAAGCTTCTGCTGGAGTGGTGTAAAGCTCGCCACCATTGGACTCTGGAGCAGTGGAAACGCTTTCTCTGTAGTGATGAATCACGCCTCATCATCTGGCATGTCCAATGGACAAATCTGGGTTTGGCGGATGCCAGGAGAACGCTACCTGCCCCAATGCATAGTGCCAACTGTAAAGTTTGGTGGAGGAAGATTAATGGTCTGGGGCTGTTTTTCATGGTTTGGGCTAGGCCCCTTAGTTCCAGTGAAGGGAAATCTTGATGCAACAGCATACAATGAAATTCTGTTTGATTCTGTGCTTCCAACTCTGTGGCAACAGTTTGGGGAAGGCCGCTTCCTGTTTCAGCATGACAATGCTCCCATGCACAAAAAGATGTCCATACAGAAATGGTTTGTCAAGATTGGTGTGGAAAAACTTGACTGGCCTGCAAAAAGCCCTGACATCAACCCCATCGAACACCTTTGGGATGAATTGGAACACCAACTGCGAACCAGGTCTAATCGCCCAACATCAGTGCCTGACCTCACTAATGCTTGTGGCTGAATGTAAGCAAGTCCCCGCAGCAATGTTCCAACATCTAGTGGAAAGTCTTCCCTAAAGAGTGGAGGCTGTTATAGCAGCAATGGGGGACCAACTCCATTTTAATGCCCATGATTTTGGAATGAGATGTTCGACGAGCAGGTGTCCACATACTTTTGGTCATGTAGTGTATTATACTTTGACCAAAACAATGACTTATTGACTTAAATTGTTGTGCAACATCATGGGTAAGCTCTGGCCATCATCTTTCAGCTTGAAAAAGTGGATTTCAACTGGTGTGGGTGTTTAAAAGTATGACAGCTGCTAAGCTAGCCCTGCCAAGGTTTTTTTTCTCCATATCAAAATATCAGACCGAAATGACTTTACTCATTTATACAGTACATGACTGTTGTCATTTTCTCCCCTAGTTACATGTATAGTTGTTTACAGATAAAAATACCTTGAATGATAATTTAATTACTTTTAGTCTGCCTCATGTTGTTGGGACTATCAATAGAATCACCAGCCGAGATGATAACAATTTAACAGATGGCTGAGTTTTCCCATTGGGTTTCACCAAGTTCTTTAATTTACTGTCAATAACAATCTTACATCACCTGAGTTCAAATACTATTTGAAATCTTTCTAATACTTTTGGACCCAACCATTATTTTAATTGTATTTAAACTATTCCATGGCCAGCACACTTGATTTAAATGATCAAACTAATCATCAAGCCCTTGAATCAGGTGTGCTAGTACAGGTCTACAACAAAATTGTGAAACATCCCAAGTATGGATAACACATAGACTTAGATAGACATTGCATCATTGTATCTGCCTCATTATGGGATTTTTGAGCGCATTGGCAGTACCATTGAGGCAATATCCATTTTGAAGTAGTCAATTTGCTTCTTCTACTACTTTTATGAGTTTGCAAACAAACAAGATGGGTGCATACTGCCACCTACAGGGTGTTGTTTGAACAGGTATAAAGTCCAAATGTGCGATTTAGTGCCATCTGCCATTATGGAATGTTTGCTGATCCCTGTTGATGACCCAGATTGAATCATGTGAGCCTTCCTAACCCATAGGAAGTCCACCCAGTTGACAACTTAAAAATGGTAAAAGTCCTTAATGCTAAAATGGTATTTTGGGCACGAGAGTCCTCTATCTATCTCTATGTGGTAACTGCCTACGTGAAATGTGTCTGGAAGTGGGCATGGTGAAATAAGTGGGTGGATCATCGGCGATGGGCGTAACATCAGTGCTATGTGATTGGTTTAGATTAGACGGTTTTGAATGAGCGGTGTTGTTTTTAAATTCTTTAAATGTTTTCATTGGTCAGTTCCTGTGTGGTGATGCTGGTTTTATCGGGACTGATAGTTTGTTTACGTAGCAGTTTAGGGGAACTAACGTAGAAGATGGCTGTTCCAAGATGGCTTAGCAGTCGGACGTGTGTTTTGTCTTGTCCCGTTCTGCCCCGTGTAAATATCATTTTCTTTTTGTATATATTTCGTATACATTTTAATCTCACTTTCCATCTACGGACTGAGTATACTCTCCTGCAACCCGCCTCACCCAATGTGGTACGGATCTACTATTCTTATACTTTAGAACCGGAACCCCCATCAGAGCTAGCCAACTAACTAGCTAGTGGTCAGTTAACCACTGCTAGCGTTCCTCACCGTTAACTAGGACACCAGCCAGCCTTAGCTCGGTCAATACCTGCCAGTCTACACAGCGCGATATCAACCCAGAGCATATCGGACTGCTTTTTCTCTACCACATCTCCGGATTCCTACCGCAAGCTCTGAAACTTTACACCAGATCATCGCAGCTAGCAAGCTGCAATCCGAGTGGCTGACGTCTCTGTCCTGAAGCAAGCACCAGTTAGCCTTGAGCTGGCCTCGAGCTAGTCCCATCTTCCGGCCAGCCGAAGAGGTCCACCAGCCAATTATTGGGCTACAATACCTCTTTTGCCAATTGGCCTGGACCCTTTACTGCCGACACGGAGCCCCGCCGATCCATCACAACTGGTCTGGTGGTTTCAACAGGCTCTCTTCCGTTGTGACGTCGCCAAAGGCCCATCTGCTAGCCCCGGCCCACTAGCTGTCTGAATCGCCGTGTCTCCAGCTCGCCTAGCGTAGTAGCGACTACTGAATTGGCTCCATGAATCACCTATTGCTACTCATTGGACCCTATGATCACTCGGCTACACATGCCTCTCCCTAATGTCAATATGCCTTGTCTATTGCTGTTTTGATTTGTGATTATTGTCTTATTTCACTGTAGAGCTCCCAGGCCTGCCCAATAGGCCTTAGATAGCCCTTTTGTCCCACCCCCCACACATGCAGTGACCTCACCTGGCTTAACTGGTACCTCTAGAGACAAAACCTTTCTCATCATCACTCAATGCCTAGGTTTACCTCCACTGTGCTCACATCCTACCATACCCTTGTCTGTACATTATGCCTTGAATCTATTCGTCCACGGCCAGAAATCTGTTCCTTTTACTCTCTGTTTCGAACGCACTAGACGACCAGTTCTTTTAGCCTTTAGCCGTACCCTTATTCTACTCCTCCTCTGTTCCTCTGGTGATATAAAGGTTAACCCAGGGCATGCAGCCCCCAGCACCACTTCCATTCCCCGGGCGCTCTCATTTGTTGACTTCTGTAACCGTAAAAGCCTTGGTTTCATGCATGTTAACATCAGAAGCCTCCTCCCTAAGTTTGTTTTATTCACTGCTTTAGCACACTCCGCCAACCCGGATGTCTTAGCCGTGTCTGAAACCTGGCTTAGGAAGGCCACCAAAAATCCAGAAATTTCCAGCCCCAACTACAACAATTTCCGGCAAGATAGAACTGCCAAAGGGGCGGAGTTGCAATCTACTGCAGAGATAGCCTGCAGAGTTCTGTCATACTATCCAGGTCTGTGTCCAAATAATTCGAGCTTCTACCTTTAAAAATCCACCTTTCCAGAAACAAGTCTCTCACCGTTGCCGCTTGTTATAGACCCCCTCAGCCCCCAGATGTGCCCTGGACACCATATGTGAATTGATTGCCCCCCATCTATCTTCAGAGTTCGTACTGTTAGGTGACCTATACTGGGATATGCTTAACACCCCAGCCGTCCTACAATCTAATCTAATCTATGCCCTCAATCTCACATAAATTATCAAGGAACCTACCAGGTACAACCCTAAATCCATAACCATGGGCACCCTCTTAGATATCATCCTGACCAACTTGCCCTCTAAATACACCCCTGCTGTCTTCAACCAGGATCTCAGTGACCACTGCCTCATTGCCTGCGTGCGTAATGGGTCCATGGTCAAACAACCACCCCTCATCACTGTCAAATGCTCCCTAAAAGACTTCAGCGAGCAGGCCTTTCTAATCGACCTGGCCCGGGTATCCTGGAAGGATATTGACCTCATACCGTCAGTATAGGATGCTCTCGCTCACAGAAACAGTCTTGAGTGGCAACAAATCTACCCAATTAGCTGTTCGCTTTCCATGCACTCACTTGTGTTGATACGCCCGTCTATGTTAACACACCCATGTTCCCGCAGTCATGTTGAGTTGCAATTACCCATGACTTAAACGTCTGGGGGTCCCCGAGGAGAGGTTTGAAAAAGGCTGCTCTAGTCTGCCAGATGGATGGAGTTTGCACTGGAGTTCCACTGTGCCAGACAAGCTGAATCAAGCCCAGATAGAGTATTTCAGATGATTTCAATTTGTATTTAAACTCGGATATGGACCTAACACATTCTACCCTCCATTCTTGACTCTGTTTTGAAACAGGTATACAAAGATGAAGACAGCCACCAACATTTACATCTTCAACCTGGCTCTGGCCGACGCCCTGGTCACCACGACGATGCCTTTCCAGAGTACTGACTACCTGTTGAACTCGTGGCCGTTTGGCGAGGTGGTGTGTAAGGTGTTCATCTCCATCGACTACTACAACATGTTTACCAGCATCTTCACCCTGACCATGATGAGTGTGGACCGCTATGTCGCCGTCTGCCACCCGGTCAAGGCCCTGGACTTCCGGACGCCGATCAAAGCCAAGATCATCAACATATGTATCTGGATGCTGTCCTCTGCAGCAGGGGTACCAGCACTGTTACTGGGTGGCACCCAGTCCAACAATGGTGAGAGCGCTGGTATGCATACATGCCGTAACACACTAAATCATAAAAGCACGCATACACACACACACTAATGAAGCACACACACACACACTCATGAAGCACACACACAAACATGAATGCTTGAATATGCACGTACGCATGCAAACACACACACACACACACACACACACACACAGTTCTTATGGGTGAAATTGTCCCAAGAGAACATAATGAACATGCCTTACACTGTGCACAGATTGAGTTGGTTCATTTCGTTTTTACTCTCAGATTCCTTAGGTGGAGTGAATCAAAGTGCAGAAGTGCCCATCTAATGCCAGAACATAAAGGTCTAATACAGACCTTCTCTCCTCTATTTTGTTGAGGGGAAATGCATTACGTCTAAGCCATCTGTTGGTAATGAGCTTGCCGTTATCCTTACACCACATATTGTTTCTGAATACAGATGGAGTTGTGGATAAGTGAAAAAAAATATCTGCGCTATTAGTAGGATGTTCCCTTTTTGAGTGCGCATTAGCCGTTCCATAACAGTGTCACAGAGTGAGAGATGAACCAGACGCAGCGTGAAATGTTATGTGTTCTCAGAACACTTTGCTTGAGCGTAGGTGCATTTATCAGTGCTTTTTCTTTCTCGACCTCCCCTCCCCTCCCTTCACTCCCTCTAGGAACCACGGAGTGTGCCTTGCAGTTCCCGGAACCGTACGTGTACTGGGACACCTTGATGAAGGTCTGTGTGTTTGTGTTTGCCTTCGTGGTGCCCGTGCTCATCATCACCGTGTGTTACACCCTCATGGTGCTGCGACTCAAGAGCGTGCGTCTCCTCTCGGGGTCCCGGGAAAAGGACCGGCAGCTGCGGCGCATCACCCGCCTGGTCATGGTGGTGGTCGTGGTGTTCGTAGTGTGCTGGACGCCCATCCACATCTTCATCCTGGTCAAGGCGCTGGTGAGCGTGCCCGAGACCACCGCCGTCATGGCCGCCTACTTCTTCTGCGTGGCGCTGGGCTACACCAACAGCAGCCTCAACCCCGTCCTCTATGCCTTCCTGGATGAGAACTTCAAGAGGTGCTTCAAGGACTTCTGCCTGCCAAAAAAGCTGAAGGGGGACAATGCCTCAGGGAAGAACAACAGGAGCACCGTGAGGGGAGGAAGGGAGGCCCCACTTCCACTGGAGAACCCAGATGGGACTAGAAAGCCGGCATGACTAGCCATGGAGATGTCTTCCATTTCCCGCGTTGGAAAGGAAGACTCCAATGATCTGGGCCTAACCCAGGTGACATCAGGAATGTAAGCACACACAACAGTGCTAATTTAGATGACTGGTGTTCGTTCCATTTGTTTTACTGTTAGGCCCAAATCAATGGTCCGATTCCTCACACTTAGAAAAGGATATATCATTATTCTTTGATGTCAAATTTATTTGCACACATCAAGAGGGGGGAAAAAACATTCCACATGCCAACTATAGGACACACTTGAAAATGATAAGAACCTATATTATCTCAGTTTTACCGTGTTCCTTCATAGTTACTTGCTATGCTGACTCTGCATCTGCACAGTTCTAATTGGATTGCAAGATGCAACATCCTCCTTCTAGCCTCTGCCATTCAATGAAATAGTTATCCTTGACAAAACATCAATAATGATTGGGGAAGCGCTTTAAAGGGGCAACCTGGGATTGGCACATCCATCCATTTTTGCCATATGTCTCTACCAACCAATGTGTATGTGGTGCAGAGATCTATTACATCCTTTGGGAATGAGGCACCCTTATGGGTGGCAGGTAGGACAAGGCAGTTAACGCACTGTTCCTAGGCCGTCATTGAAAATAAGAATTTGTTCTTAACTGACTTGCCTAGTTAAATAAAGGTTAAAATGTTTTTTAAAAAAAGGCATGATAACACAAAAACCTTAGTATTTTTCAAGTCAAAACATATTTGATTTGTCACATGCGCCAAATACAACAGGTGTAGGTAGACCTTACAGTGAAATGCTTACGTACAAGCCCTTAATCAACAGTGCAGTTTTAAGACAAAAAAAAAAAAAAAGTAGAGATAACAAATATTTAAAGAGCAGCAGTAAATAACAATAGTGGGACTACATACAGGGGGTACCGGTACAGAGTCAATGTGCGGGGGCACCGGTGTTGAAGTAATATGTACATGTAGGTAGAGTTATTAAGGTAACTATGCATAGATAATAACAGAGAGTAGCAGCAGTGTAGAGGGGGGGGGGGGCAATGCAGTCTGGGTAGCTGGTCAGGAGTCTTATGGCTTGGGGGTAGAAGCTGTTTAGAAGCCTCTTGGACCTAGACTTGGCGCTCCGGTACCGCTTGCCGTGCGGTAGCAGAGAGAACGGTCTATGACTAGGGTGGCTGGAGTCTTTGACAATTTTTAGGGCCTTCCTCTGACAGCGCCTGGTATCGAGGTCCTATCTATTTATATTTTTGGGGCTAGGGAAAGCTTGTATTCTATGGAGATGAAACACAGGCCTCTGCATGGTGGTCTGCAGGATGGGAGCTACTAAAGAGCTGCTGGAAATGAGTCAGTCAGAATATCCCTTATACATGTTGATGAAATCCTCAGGGACATAGAAAGTACTGGGTGTTAGACATTTTGCCTTGTAATATACTCCCTGGCCAGTTTATTAGGTACATCACCACGTTCATAGAAATGGATCGCTCCTACAGACAGTGAGCCACGTGGCCAAGGCTTGCTATATAAAGCAGGCAGACAGGCATCGAGGCATTCAGTTACTAATCGATTGAACGTTAGAATGGGCAAAACAAGTGACCTAAGCAACTTTGAGCGTGGTATGATCGTCGGTGCCAGGCGCTCCAGATCAAGTATTTCAGAAACGGCACGACAGTGTCTAGGAGAATAGTGCGACAAACAAAGAACATCCAGTCAGCGGCAGTCCTGCGGTTGATAACAGCTCGTTCATGAGAGAGGTCGAAGGAAAATGGCAAGAATTGTCTAAGCTGACAGGCGGGAGCCATAAACAGACAAATAACGGTGCAGTACAACAGTGGTGTGCAGAACTCGTCGATCTTTGTCACGGAGGAGCTGTTGCTATCACGTTTGCAGTTGACGGCCACACTGGGTTTCACTCCTATCAGCTAAAAACAAGAAGAAGGGTCTCCAGTGGGAACATGATCACCAACACTGGACAATTGAGGAGTGGAAAAACATTGCCTGGTCCGATGAATCTCAGTTCCTGTTGCGTCATAGTGATGGCAGCCAGGATTTGGCGTAAACAGCATGAGCCCATTCTGCCTGGTGTCAACGATACAGGCTGGTAACGGTGGTGTAATGGTGTGGGGAATGTTTTCCTGGCACACGTTATGTCCCTTGATTCCAATTAAGAAACGCTTGAACGCCACAACGTATCTGAACATTGTTGCTGACCAAACCCAATAGAGTATCTTTGGGTGAGATGGAACGGGCTGTTTGAAGCATGATTGTACCGCCATCCAAACTGCAGCAAATGCGTGATGCCATTGCATCAGCATGGACCAACATCCCTGTGGAACATTTCCAACACCTTGTAGACTCCATGGCCCGAATAATTCAGGCTGTTCTGTTGGCAAAGGGAGGTCCGACCTGGTACTAGATGTGTGTACCTAATAAAGCGGCCGGTGAGTGTAGCTGCTGATGAAAATTCACTACAAAAAATGTGTTATGCTTAGAGTTTTATTTGCTATATTCTATAAATTAATGTAGTTGTCTACTTATTTACATATCTTATTGACTATATTTTTGGTCCATTTTTGTTTTTAATGTATCTATTTATCTTACTGTATTTGTCTTGTATGCATCCCAAATAGCACCCTATTCCTTATATATTGCATATGTAATCCATGGACCCTGGTCAAAAGTAGTGCACTATATGGGGAAGAGGGTGGCACTTTTTTTTGTGATGCAAGTTTGTCATTCTGTATGTTTCCGGGCCATATGTTTTGCCGAAGCAGCAGCAATTCTTCCTGGGTTCCACACAAAAACATAAAACACGACAAGTAACAAAAGCACTGAAACACTGATAGACAATAACAGTCACACAAATGTAAAATATGATATACAACAACAAAAACATATATATATATATATATATATATATATGTGCCTTTTACGTCCAGGATAAAGCATCTCCAGCCAGAAGTAAAGGTTTGATACTACAACGTGGACACTGGGGTCAATTCAGCGCTCACATTTATCAAAATACAGCCTTGCCAAACCCAAAGTCAAGCATGTATAATAAGTGTGCTGTTTGACCCTAGTCTGGCTGATGCTCGGGGGACATTGAGAAGCCAACAAACTTCCCAGTGAGCTAAATTTGTTTAAAAGAGCGTTGAAAAGATGCTGTAACGACGTTAAAAATGTATTTTCAACCTATTTTTGCTCACTGGAAACATGTTCGTTAAGAAGAGTTACTGTAGGTGACTTGAGACAGGCTCATGTGAAAATCCTGGACCTGAATGTTTTTTTTTCTTCAAATTTGACAGAGGGCTTACATCAACGTTGACGTCTGGAGCTATCTCCTTTGTGTCAAGTTGTTCGTTTTATGATATCAATCGCGTGCTATTTATATGGCTTGCGCCTGGATACACGTGTTCATATTTGTACATTCTTACCGTAGAGAAACATGAGTATATCAATGCAACCTAGGAAAATAAATACATTCAGATTACTGTGTGATTAAAATATAAATAAATAAATACTATATGAATCTTATACATAAATTGCGTAGTCAGAAAATATAATTGCACAGGCATTTTGAAATGTGCCATTATTTCATTCATGTCAAGGAGCATTGCAATGGGACGTATTTAAACTAAATCATTCAAGTGTTTAAACGTTTGGTCAAGCAACGTCTCTGGTTTGTAAATGTTCCAATTCTCACCGCTTATCCTTTGGAATGTGTATTCAATGACTACGATGTACTGTGTAACTTACGTGTCTTTCAATCTTAGAACCATGGCATTCGTAAAACTTCTGATTCCTTCTCAGAGCCATGTAGTACATTATAAATACATTCCTCTTCCGTTTAAAGGGGCAATCTGGGATTGGTTCATCCATTTTTGGACTATTAAATGAAATACAACCATTGATTCTTATAGAATATAACTTATGAGTACTTATTTCAACTATTATACCAGGACTCAAATTCTAAAGTTGTTTGTCGTTTTGTTTTCATGAATGGTCAGTCCTCGCATCAATAGCTGGTTATATTACATTTCTCCAGCCCCATCCCTCAACTGTTTTACCAAATCAAGTGGCGTTGTGACTGCATTGTTGTTCTTCAAATCCCAGATTGCCCATTTAGGAGTTTGATAACCAACCTAATTCAGTCCATCGTATCTGAATAAGGACCCGGGTAGAGCACTGTTGATAATAGCCTTTCGAATGATTTGAAAAGGAAGATGCATAAAACACAATCTTGGTGTATTTTTAGACCTGTTTTACCGTGTCATTGTGTCCTTTTCTTTGTGACTAATTGCGGTGTCTTTGTTGGAGTACAGACACCCGTTTAGTCATATCAAAGGCACAGACACACAGTTATGTAAGTGGCTGTCTTGCTGTGAAAACACAGAAACACTTTTAAAAAAAATGTGTTTAGAGTTGAGGGCAACAAGACATTGAGATATGATTCAAAATAATACCAATAGTTTATGAATTCATACGAGACAGAAATGTGTCTTCTGCTGTACCCAATTCTGCTGTAGTTTGAGAAAACATGTCCTAATTTGTCATTAACTGTTGTTTAATATCATTGTTTCAAAATCTAATTCACCCGTTCAGTTTTCTTTCAAATGTACAGGAGGTGCTCAGCAGTGGCGTCGTTAGGCCTGGGTTTCCGTGTCTTCAGTCCCCCCATGTTTTTGATGCAGCCCCAAACCATGCAGTATAAAAATGTAATATATGTTTTACTGACAACTTTAATGACAAAATATATATATATATATATATATATATACTGTGCTAGACAGTAACAGGCACTGCAAGAAGCCCCTGGAGTGACGCGGTGCCCGCTGTGGTTTCAGAACGCAGTGGACCACTATTTTATTAGTATTTTTATTCACTTAGCTACTTACGTTTTTCTAGGGTTGTTGCATTGCCAAGATGTTAACCTGCAAGTAAGAATTTCATTGCACTGTGTACTCCATGTATGTTATGTGTATATGACAAATAAACAAACGTGAACTTAGACGGGAAGGGTAAGGGCTGCCAGAAAGAGGGGAAAAGATGGCCAGCTTTGAGGTTAGATTCTAGGTGAACAAAACATTGAAAATGCATAGGCCCTTAAAGGTGCTACATATAGGATTTTGTGGAATTTTTGTGAACTCACACTTGAGCCTTTTACTTTCGGTTTTGCTCCACCAGCTTCAAACAGCTGTAAAACCACAATTTGTTGATATTTAAAGGATAGTTCACAGCGATATTTAGATGGTACAATGATTCCCTACACAATTCAGTGCTTGTTCTCACATAAACTCAATTCATGTGAGAAACCAATTGGTGACTATCACAGCCAATCACAACGCGGGTGGGTATGTAATACTGTCAAACACTTATCATTCCACTATTACTGCCATTTATATCATGGACATTTTCTGAAATTACAATGGGAAAATGTAAAAAAGATGACGCTCCAACGGGAGAAAACAATAGGCGACTATCACAGCCATAGAGGTCATAACTTATTCCATCCTACAGGTCAAATTTAGTTGGGGTCTCATGCATCTTTATATTCATTTAGCCTAACGGGCTATGTAGCTCCTTATCTGTCATGTTTGGAGTTGTGTTGCGCTTTTATGCGAACATTAGAATTTTTCTTTACAGTTGAGATGTCCCTGGTTCTGTCAGTATACATGAACTTTAAAGCGCAACTGCCTCTAAAAAACAACTTATCGTTTAGAAAACAGCCTGTGTGGCATTCATACGAGTCAGAAACATTTATGTTGTCAAAATTGACTACAAAGTGCAAATAGGATCATTTTGGTCATAAAGTCAGTTTCATCCAAAAGTGAGTTTTATGAGACTGCATCACAACGTAAATGAAGGTTGGGTTTGTTTCAATCCTGCCCACAGCTGGCAGCAAACAAGTAGCCATCAATTCGGAGTGCAGCAGCACCCGATCCGATCGTAATGATTGTGATACATTTGGATTGACTTTTTTTATCCCTATGGGGCTAATTAGGGACAGTGTGTTAATTCCAAAAGTTTCAAATTTCAATTACTTAAAAACCTCAAACCAACAATAAATTGTAGAAATTAATTTACAAATATTGTAAACATTTAACCTTTTACTGCAGTGGGCAAAATTAGGGTTCCACCGAGTGTTTCTTGGTAGTTTTAAACAAATCAACTTTGAAACAAAAGTATACACCCACTGTACCATATAAGATATAGTGTTAAAATGTAGTCAATTTTGAGTTTGCTTCCCAATACTACACCTTATATACATCACAGAAGACTGAAATACAACAAAACCGTTTGACATAGAAACACTGGATTTTTGGCTGTTTTTTTGTGTTTATAAATTATGAAAAATAGAAATAATATTCCACCCATGAGGCCACCAGAGGGTGATTTGGTCATTTGACTGCAGGAAAGGGTGAGAACTAAAAGGTGTGCAACATGAAAGTATTTCATATTTGTCATTTACATTGTGTAATTTATTGATGGTCCCTAACTAGCCCCGGCAACAGGCCTGTTCTGTTATTCTGGTGTCTCTCTCCATCATATCCAAAGTCAGGTCCCACACCAGCCGGCTGAAGCTAACTGGCGAAAGTGCAGTCGCCCTTTAAATCTAACTAATTACATGTTGCACTTCTGCCTTGCTACCTTTTCAGATGAGCCAAAGGAGGTGGACAGATGAGAACAGCAGGCAAGTGGAGCACTTAGAACAGCAGCAGCCAGGGGCAAATGGTAGGGAAGAGGATGGTTTAGGTGACCCGGACACTGGCCCAAAACAAGTTAAACTACCCCGGTATCCCCTTGACCATTTTGCAAACTAAAGAAACACCAGATGAGACACGGAGACAGCAACAGGAGAATAGGATATGGTGGAGAGAGACACCAGAAGAACAGAACAAGTCATGACAGAAGAAGATCGACAAATGAGACAGTAACAAACAAGAACGTGAGACCGTGACAGACGGCACGAGAGAAAAGTGACAGAAGAGGACAGATGGAGAGAGAAAAGAGGTGGGTTGACCACACAGTATACTGCATCACTTCAAGCTGCTCTATAAATTCCAATTCAACAGGTGAAATACAGACAGTGAAAACGACACAGAGAAAGCGAGGGAGAGAGGCAGAGGAGGGGTGAGCAATACGCTGCTCTGTAGATTCTAATTGTGTGTGTCTGTGTGTGTGCACTGGGATTCTTTAATCCGTTTGGCTCATTGGACAGGTCAGAGTCTGACCTGGTTGAGTGGTTTTTGGCAATACACTGTAGATATACAGTACCAGTCAAACGTTTGGACACCTACTTATTCCAGGGTTCTTTTTTTAATTTGTCTATTTTCTACATTGTAGAATAATAATGAAGACATCAAAACTATGGAATCATGTAGTAACCCAAAAAATATTTTAGATTTTAGATTCTTCAAAGTAGCCACATTTTGCCTTGACAGCTTTGTACACTCTTTGCATTCTCTCAACCAGCTTCATGAGGTAGTCACCTGGAATGCATTTAAATTAACAGGTGTGCCTTGTTAATTGGTGGTATTTCTTTCCTTCTTAATGCGTTTGAGACAATCAGTTGTGTTGTGACAAGGTAGAGGTGGTATACAGAAGATAGCCCTATTTGGTAAAGACCAAGTCCACATTATGGCAAGAACAGCTGAAATAAGCAAAGATAAATAAAAGTCCATCATTACTTTAAGACATGAAGGTCAGTCAATGTGGAACATTTCAAGAACTTTGAACGTTTCTTCAAGTGCAGTCGCAAAAACCATCAAGCGATATGATGAAACTGGCTCTCATGAGGACCGCCACAGGAAAGGAAGACCCAGAGTTACCTCTGCTGCAGAGGATAAGTTCATTAGTTAACTGCACCTCAGATTTCAGCCCAAATAAATGCTTCACAGAGTGCAAGTAACAGACTGCGTGAATCAGGCCTTCATGGTCGAATTGCTGCAAAGAAACCACTACTAAAGGACACCAATAATAAGAAGAGACTTGATTGGGCCAAGAAACATGAGAAATTGACATTAGGCTGGTGGAAAAAATAAAAGTATTTTATAAGACTTGGCAAGACTTGGCATTTGTCCTGTTCTGAATTCATGTTCCATTTGGAAAATAATGTGATGGGTCAGGCCACTGAAAAAAAAGTGAATGAAAGAAAAAGGTAATATCATCTCACCGCAACATCTCATTGACTGGGCCAAGCTTTTAATCATATTTCTCTCTCAATGAACTTCTCCCCTTTTACTACTACATATGTATCATATCAAGGGTTACTTGCATGTGGACATTGAATTAACCTTTCAAATTGCTCAAAATAGCAGTTCATCTTGCAGTTCCTACAATCTGCAGTATTTTTGAAAAGTATGGGAACATGCTACATTCATAGACAGTTCTATATGCCACTTGTTTTGAAAAAAGGATAGATTATCATAGACCACAGAAAAATGACAAAGAAATAGTCATGTATTTTATTATTTCTCATCCTGCATTAGTACCCTTTAGTTTATCTAGTGAACTCTAATGTAGACATCAGAAAAAGAACACATTTGGACTAGGTACACAATGTACCTTTTTTGATGTTTCATGGTATGTTGGCTACCCATAATGTTCAAGTGGTTGATCACAATCGGGTAGATTATGCAACACATACACACAGAGGCTAATCAGTCATTAACTTTGCTTTCTGTTTTAATATCCAGTATACATTTATGCCTGACTAATATATAGTGAAGGTAGGAACCATGAACTTATAATGAAAGTGATTTACTAGTACGTATGTGAATAGGCTCCTGTAATGTTTAGTCCTGGATCACAATGTATGTTACTGGAGCGCCCCCTGTTGGAGAAGATGTTACCTCTCTAAATAGGCTGCTGTAATGTTTAGTTCTGGATCACAATGTATGTTACTGGAGCGCCCCCTGTTGGAGAAGATGTTACCTCTCTAAATAGGCTGCTGTAATGTTTAGTCCTGGATCACAATGTATGTTACTGGAGCGCCCCCTGTTGGAGAAGATGTTACCTCTCTAAATATGCTTCTGGGGGAAAGTGTGTTGAAATAGCAGTGGGCAGGATTCGAACCCATGTTTCATAAGTGCATGGAGTGTACAAAACATTAGGAACACCTTCCTAATATTGAGTTGCACCCCCTTTTGCTTTCAGAACAGTTTCAATTCGTCTGGGCATGGACTCTACAAGGTGTCGAAAGCGTACCACATACAGTTGAAGTCGGAAGTTTACATACACTTAGGTTGGAGTCATTAACTCGTTTTTCAACCACTCCACACATTTCTTGTCAACAAACTGTCGTTTTGGCAAGTCGTTTAAGACATCTACTTTGTGCATGACACGAGTAATTTTTCCAACAATTGTTTACAGACAGATTATTTCACTTATATTTCACTGTATCACAATTCCAGTGGGACAGAAGTTTACATACACTAAGTTGAATGTGCCTTTAAACAGCTTGGAAAATTCCAGAAAATTAAGTAATGGCTTTAGAAGCTTCCGATAGGCTAATTGACATCATTTGAGTCAATTGGAGGTGTACCTGTGGATATATTTCAAGGCCTACCTTCAAACTCAGTGCCTCTTTGCTTGACATCATGGGAATCAAAAGAAATCAGCCAAGACTTCAGAAAATAAATTGTAGACCTCCACAAGTCTGGTTCATCCTTGGGAGCAATTTCCAAATGCCTGAAGGTACCACGTTCATCTGTACAAACAATAGTACGCAAGTATAAACACCCATGGGACCACGTAGTCATCATACCGCTCAGGAAGTAGACGCGTTCTGTCTCCTAGAGATTAACGTACTTTGGTGCAAAAAATGCAAATCAATCCCAGAACAACAGCAAAGGACATTGTGAAGATGCTGGAGGAAACAGGTACAAAAGTATCTATATCCACAGTAAAAACGAGTGCTATATCGACATAACCTGAAAGGCCAGTCAGCAAGGAAGAAGCCACTGCTCCAAAACCACCATTGAAATAGCCAGATTACGGTTTGCAACAGCACATAGGTACAAAGATAGTACTTTTTTGGAGAAATGTCCTCTGGTCTGATGAAACAAAAATATAACTGTTTGGCCATAATGACCATCGTTATGTTTGGAGGAAAAAGGGGGAGGCTTGCAAGCCGAAGAACACCATCCCAACCGTGAAGCACAGGGGTGGCAGCATCATGTTGTGGCGGTGCTTTGCTGCAGGAGGGACTGGTGCACTTCACAAAATGGATGGCATAATGAGATAGGAAAATGATGTGGATATATTGAAGCAACATCTCAAGACATCAGGAAGTTAAAGCTTGGTGGCAAATTGGTCTTCCAAATGGACAATGACCCCAAGCATACTTCCAAAGTTGTGGCAAAATGGCTTAAGGACGACAAAGTCAAGGTATTGGAGTGGCCATCACAAAGCCCTGACCTCAATCCAATATAAGATTTGTGGGCAGAACTGAAAAAGCGTGTGCGAGCAAGGAGGCCTACAAACCTGACTCAGTTGCACCAGCTCTGTCAGGAGGAATGGGCCAAAATTCACCTAACTTATTGTGGAAAGCTTGTGGAAGGCTACCTGACACGTTTGACCCAAGTTCAACTATTTAAAGGCAATGCTACCAAATACTAATTGAGTATTCATTCTCTCTACTATTATTCTGCTATTTCACATTCTTAAAATAAAGTGGTGATCCTCAAAAAGAAAGGAGGACCAAGGCACTCTTCATATAATTAATTAAAATGCCTTTATTAGTATGGCATGTTCAATAGAAACAACGTTTTTTTTTAAACCGACGCATTTCGGCTGGGAGTAGCTTGGCTAGGTGTGTCCAATCAATTTTGTAACCACTCCCTCTTCCAATTAGGGCTAATTGGAAAAGCTGTTCAAAAGAGGACATAGTATTCCTTTTTTTTGTACTCCCTGATGAAGGCCATGCAGTCGAAACGCTTCAGTTAAAAAAAAACGTTGTTTCCATAGAACATGCCATACTAATAAAGGCATTTTAATTAATTATATGAAGAGTGCCTTGGTCCTCCTTCAATTTTGATGACCAATTTACCCCTTTTATCAAAGAGCACCTTCTATTTACCAAAATGTACTATTGTGTACCTTAGTAGCGCTTCCCTTCCTCCTCTTTCTAAAAGTGGTGATCCTAACTGACCTAAAACAGGGAATTTTTACTAGGATTAAATGTCAGGAATTGTGAAAACAACTGAGTTTAAATGTATTTGGCTAAGGTGTATGTAAACTTCTGACTTCAACTGTAGATTCTGGTCCATGTTGAGTACAATGCTTCCCACAGTTGTCAAGTTGGCTGGATGTCCTTTGGGTGGTGGACCATTCTTGATACACACGGGAAACTGATGAGTGTGAAAAAACCCAGCAGCATTGCAGTTCTTGACACACTCAAACCAGTGTGCCTGGCACCTACTACCATACCCGGATCAAAGGCACTTAAAACTTTTGTCTTGCCCAATCACACTTTGAATGGCACACATACACAATCCAAGCCTTAATTGTCTCAAGGCTTTAAAATCCTTATTTAACCTGTCTACTCCCCCTCATCTACACTTATTAAAGTGGATTTAACAAGTGAATAAGGGATCAAAAAGGGATCATAGCTCTCACTTGGATTCACCTGGTCAGTCAATGTTATGGAAAGAGAATTAACCCTAAACTACCCTAGCATTTTTTGCATTGTACAACATTGCTCTCTCCGTCCCTAACTCCACCTCCTGGCAGAACCAGGAAGTCCCTCCCCCTCCCACAAACTCTATTCTGAGAAAACGAAACTTATTAGTCCGGTGTTTGTCTATGTGAAAGTGAGCAACAACCGTCCAAATGGCTCAACAGGGAATTCTGCTGGACCAGGACCAGTTCTGTTGTTCTGTCTGTCTGGATCTACTGAAGGAGCCAGTCACTATTCCCTGTGGACACAGTTACTGTAGGAGCTGTATTGAGGGCTGCTGGGATCAGGATGATCTGAAGGGGATCTACAGCTGTCCTCAGTGCAGACAGACCTTCACTCCAAGGCCTGCTCTGAGAAAAAATAACATGTTGGCTGAAGTGGTGGAGAAACTGAAGAAGACAGGACTTCAGGCTGCTCCCACAGATCTGTGCTATGCTGGACCTGGAGATGTGGCATGTGATTTCTGCACTGGGACCAGAAAGCAGAAAGCCCTCATGTCCTGTCTGGTGTGTCTGGTGTCTTCCTGCAAGACTCACCTCCAGCCTCACTATAGTGTCCCTGCACTAAAGAAGCACAAGCTGGTCAAAGCCTCCACACAGCTACAGGAGAACATCTGCTCCCGTCATGACGAACTGCTGAAGATTTACTGTCGTACCGATCAGAATTGTATCTGTTATCTGTGTATGGTGGATGATCATAAAGGCCATGATACAGTGTCAGCTGCAGCGGAGAGGACCGAGAAACAGGTTAGACCAGAATAACTTGTTGGTGACTCTGATAAACAAATAATGCAATATACAGTAGGAAAGCTGTTTGAATATAAATATATATATATATATATATGTATAATTAGTTTCATGAAAAAGTATCTCTAAATGTATCATCATTTTCTGTTATACACCATCATTTTCTTAAGAGTCAAAAATTCAGATTAAGCTATATGATATGAGTACTGTAAACAAACATAATATTTCAACTAAAATCATAGATATATAATTTTGCAAAGGGGCTTCTATTACAATATAATTCTTACTAAATCATAATACTATACTATTGCACTACTGGACAAATAAACCTTGATAGCTCAATGAACAGTGTTTCTCCATAGAGTCAGCTGGGGATGAGTCAGCAGAAGCTACAGCAGAGAATCCAGGAGAGAGAGAAGGAGCTGAAGGAGCTCCAACAGGCTGTGGAGTCTCTCAAGGTAAGTATTATTGACCAGGGACCAGTTAAAAAATAAAAATCTGGATTATAATCTGGATTCTGTAGTGCTATTATTTATTTTTTGATTCCATGATCAGATCTCTGTCTACCTGTTTTTTGGGCCAGTTTCCTGGACTGGTTATGGTACTACTTCTACACTGTCATAGGGAAACAGAGATGAGTTAACTACATGAATAAAGGTACCTAGATTACAAAGAGACATTTACCAAGTGACCACATACCTATTATGCGGTCAATTTAGTTTTTAGTTAGTTACATTGAAATGTATTCGTTGTAGTGCCTTTCACCTTTTTAAAATCCATCCTGAATCCACCGTTTCCTGTGGGATTAAGATAATCAACATTTAGAAAAATGCAAAAACTGCTTTTAATTCTGGTAAAGGTCAGATTGGATTACCACATTCAGATATATAAGAGGGTGCCGGAGGAGAAGGCAGATGTTTTACGTGCCCCCAACCGATTATGTTTTTTTTTGTTTTTTTTGCGTTGTTTGTAACCTATTTTTGTACTTACAGTGCCTTGCGAAAGTATTCGGCCCCCTTGAACTTTGCGACCTTTTGCCACATTTCAGGCTTTAAACATAAAGATATAAAACTGTATTTTTTTGTGAAGAATCAACAACAAGTGGGACACAATCATGAAGTGGAACGACATTTATTGGATATTTCAAACGTTTTTAACAAATCAAAAACTGAAAAATTGGGCGTGCAAAATTATTCAGCCCCTTTACTTTCAGTGCAGCAAACTCTCTCCAGAAGTTCAGTGAGGATCTCTGAATGATCCAATGTTGACCTAAATGACTAATGATGATAAATACAATCCACCTGTGTGTAATCAAGTCTCCGTATAAATGCACCTGCACTGTGATAGTCTCAGAGGCCTTTATGGAAGATTGGCAAGAAGAAAGCCATTTCTTAAAGATATCCATAAAAAGTGTCGTTTAAAGTTTGCCACAAGCCACCTGGGAGACACACCAAACATGTGGAAGAAGGTGCTCTGGTCAGATGAAACCAAAATTGAACTTTTTGGCAACAATGCAAAACGTTATGTTTGGTATAAAAGCAACACAGCTCATCACCCTGAACACATCATCCCCACTGTCAAACATGGTGGTGGCAGCATCATGGTTTGGGCCTGCTTTTCTTCAGCAGGGACAGGGAAGATGGTTAAAATTGATGGAAAGATGGATGGAGCCAAATACAGGACCATTCTGGAAGAAAACCTGATGGAGTCTGCAAAAGACCTGAGACTGGGACGGAGATTTGTCTTCCAACAAGACAATGATCCAAAACATAAAGCAAAATCTACAATGGAATGGTTCAAAAATAAACATATCCAGGTGTGAGAATGGCCAAGTCAAAGTCCAGACCTGAATCCAATCGAGAATCTGTGGAAAGAACTGAAAACTGCTGTTCACAAATGCTCTCCATCCAACCTCACTGAGCTCGAGCTGTTTTGCAAGGAGGAATGGGAAAAAAATTCAGTCTCTCGATGTGCAAAACTGATAGAGACATACCCCAAGCGACTTACAGCTGTAATCACAGCAAAAGGTGGCGCTACAAAGTATTAACTTAAGGGGGCTGAATAATTTTGCACGCCCAATTTTTCAGTTTTTGATTTGTTAAAAAAGTTTGAAACATCCAATAAATGTCGTTCCACTTCATGATTGTGTCCCACTTGTTGTTGATTCTTCACAAAAAAAACAGTTTTATATATTTATGTTTGAAGCCTGAAATGTGGCAAAAAGTCGCAAAGTTCAAGGAGGGCGAATACTTTCGCAAGGCACAGTATTTTGTACATAATGTTGACGCCGTCTCTTATGACCTGAAATAACTTCTGGACATCAGGACTGCGATTACTGTGATTATTGCGACTTTGTTTCCTTCAACGAGTCTGACGAGGCCAACGTGAACGATATACTGCTTTCGATATACTGCTTTCTCGGGAACATGCCTTAAACTCCTAGGATTTGCGTGAAGAGGAGGTGGAGAAAAAAGGGCCGGAGAACGGGCTGCATTCTGAGAATTCGTAGGCGATCGAATAAACCCTCACTTCCTTCCATTCTGCTAGCAAGCCTGCAATCTTTGGACAATAAAATAGATGACCTATGCAGAAGATTAAACTACCAATGGGACATTCAAAAGTGTAATATCTTATGCTTCACGGCGATGTGGCTGAACGACGACATTATCAACATACTGGCTGGTTATACGCTGCATTGGCAGTATAGAACAGCGGCATCTGGTAAGACAAATGTATTTTTGTAAATAACAGCTGGTGCACGATATCTAAGGAAGTCTTGAGCTATTGCTCACCTGAGGTAGATTATCTCATAATAAACTGTAGACCACACTCCCTACCTAGAGAGTTTTCATCTGTATTTTTCGTAGCTGTTTACATACCACCACAGTCAGAGGCTGGCACTTAGACAGCATTGAATGAGCTGTAGAAGACGCTCACCCAGAGGTGGTGCCCTAGCAGCTGGGGACTTTAAAGCAGGGAATCTTAAATCCGTTTGACCAAATTTCTTTCAGCATGTTAAAAGTACAACCAGAGGGTGAAAAAAACACGACCACCTGTACTCCAGACACAAAGACGAATACAAAGAGCTTTGTATTCGTCTTTGGGTCTGGAGTACAGGTGGTCGTGTTTTTTTCTGACCATAATTCTATCCTTCTGATTCCTGCCTACAGGCAAAAATTAAAGCAGGAAGCACCAGTGACAATATCAATAAAAGTAGCTAAACTACAGGTCTGTTGTGTTAGCAAAGACTGGAATATTTTCCAGGATTCCTCTGATGGCATTGAGGAGTACATGACATCAGTCATTGGCTTCATCAATAAGTGAATCGATGACGTCGTCCCACAGTGACCGTACGTACATACCCCAACCAGAAGCCATGGATTACAGGCAACATCGGCACTGAGCTAAAGGATAGAGCTGGCGCTTTCAAGCAGCGAGACTCTAACCCGCAAGCTTATAAGATATCCCGCTATGCCCTCCGACAAACCATCAAACAGGCAAAGCGTTAATTAATACAGGACTAAGATCGAATCGTACTACACCGGATCTAACGCTCACCAGATGTGGCAGGTCTTGCAAACCATTACAGACTACAATGGAAAGCACAGCCGAGAGCTGCCCAGTGACACGAGCCAACCAGATGAGCTAATCTACTTCTATGCTCGCTTTGAGGCAAATAACACTGAAACATGCATGAGAGCACCAGCTGTTCTGGAAGACTGTGTGATCACGCTCTCTGCAGCCTATGTGAGTAAGACCTTTAAACAGGTCAACATTCACAAGGCCGCAGAGCCAGATGGATTACGAGGACGTGTACTGCGAGCATGCGCTAACCAACTGGCAAGTGTCTTCACTGACATTTTCAACCTCTCCCTGTCCGAGTCTGTAATACCAACATGTTTTAAGCAGACCACCATAGTGCCTGTGCCCAAGAATACTAAGGTAACCTGCCTAAATGAATACTGACCTGCGGTCCTCACATCTGTAGCCGTGAAGTTCTTCGAAAGGCTGGTCATGGCTCACATCAACACCATTATCCCAGAAACCCTAGACCCACTCCAATTTGCATATCGCCCCAACAGATCCACAGATGATGGAATCTCTATTGCACTCCACACTGCCCTTTCCCACCTAGACAAAAGGAACACCTACGTGAGAATGCTATTCATTGACTACAGTTTAGTGTTCAACACCACAGTGCCCTCAAATCTCATTACTAAGCTAAGGACCCGGGACAAAACACCTCCTTCTGCAACTGGATCCCGGACTTCCTGACGTATCGCCCCCTGGTGGTAAGGGTAGGTAACAACACATCTGCCACGCTGATCCTCAACACAGGGGACCCTCAGGGGTGTATGCTCAGTCCCCTCCAGTACTCACAGTTCATCCATGACTGCATGGCCAAGCACGACTCCAACACCATAATTCAGTTTGCCGACGACACAACAGTGGTAGGCCTGATCACCGACAATGATGAGACAGCCTATAGGGAGGAGGTCAGAGATCTGGTAGTGCGGTGCCAAGATAACAACCTCTCCCTCAACGTGATCAAGACAAAGGAGATGATTGTGGCCTACAGAAAAAGGAGGACCGAGCATGCCCCCATTCTCATCAACAGGGCTGTAGTAGAGCAGGTTGAGAGCTTCAAGATCTTTTGTGTCCACATCACCAAAAAGCTATCATGGTCCAAACACACCAAGAAAGTCATGAAGAGGGCACAACAACGCCTATTCCACCTCAGGAGACTGAAAAGATTTGACTTTCAAAAAGTTCTACAGCTGCACCATCGAGAGCATTGCACTGGTTGCGTCACCGCCTGGTATGGCAACTGCTCGGCCTCCGACCGCAAGGCACTACAGAGGGTAGTGCGAACGGCCCAGCACATCACTGGGGCCAAGCTTCCTGCCATCCAGGACCTCTATACCAGGCGGTGTCCGAGGAAGGCATAAAAAATTGTCAAAGTCTGAAGCCACCCGTCATAGACTGGTCTCTCTGCTACTATACGGCAAGTTGTACCGGAGCACCAAGTCTAGGTCCAAAAGGCTTCTTAACAGCTTCTATCCCCAAGCCATAAGACTCCTGAATAGCTATTCAAATGCCTATCCAGACTATTTGCATTGTATGCAAAGAACAGGGATTACCCACTTTTACCTTCTCTTCTCTCTTTGTGTCTGAACAGCACTCTGCACAGGCAGCAGTGGATGACAGTGATAGGATCTTTACTGAGCTGATCCACTCCATTGAGAGACGGCGCTCTGAGTTGAAGGAGTTGATCAGAGACCAGGAGAAGGCTCAAGTGAGTCAAGCTGATGGACTCCTGGAGCAACTGGAGCAGGAAATAGCTGAGCTGAGGAGGAGAAACGCTGAGCTGGAGCAGCTCTCACACACAGAGGATCCCATCCATTTCCTCCAGGTAACTAAACTGCCTTGATACAGGTGATACAGAAATTAACTTCTTGTGAAACTGTACATTTTGTCAGTTATACTCTATTCGTTATATCAGTATTCATGTTTTCTGACATCTATAAAACAAAACATATGATCACAAAATACATTGTGTTAGTCATCTGCTCTCTTTCTCACTCTTATTTTGCTCTCTCTCACTCTCTCTCTCTCTCACTCTCTCTCTGTCTCTCTACAGAGTTATCAGTCTCTCTCCAGTCCCAGTGTCTCTTCAGACTTACCCAGCATCGTTATCCATCCTCTTCAGTACTTTGGAGATGTGAATAAGGCTGTTTCTGATGTCAGAGAGAAACTAGAAGACTTCCTTAAAGGAGAATGGACCAAGATCTCCACCACAGGTGAGTTGAAAATAATACTAACACAATACATAGTGTAAGAACATCTAGTTTAGACCAATCAGAGGTCCTATAGTCATCACTTTGTACATGTGCAATATGTTATGCTGATAATATTCTCTCTCTCTGTGAATGTGTGTTTGTAGTGAATTCAGTGGATGTTTTACTGCCTCCAGAGCCCAAGACTAGAGAATGTTTCTTACAATGTGAGTTTCTTCACCAAGTAACTAACGGTCTCTTTTTTCTGACACTATTCACAAACCTTGTGATATAGTGTAACGGATGTGAAATGGCTAGCTAGTTAGCGGTGGTGCATTGATCTCTGCTCTGTTGTAATCAAAGACAGGGTAGATACAGTACAGTATGTACCTTAACTTACTGTTCTAACTCCCCTCATTGGTCTCTGCTCTTCCCCCAGATTCCTGTCAGCTCACACTGGACCCAAACACAGCACAGAAATCCCTCTCTCTGTCTGAAGGAAACAGAAAGGTGACAGTTGTTAAGGCTGTTAACGATCCGAATCCTGACCATCCAGACAGATTCACTGATTGGTGGCAGGTCCTTTGTAGAGAGGGTCTGTCTGGACGCTGCTACTGGGAGGTGGAGTGTTATCATGGGACTGTTTTTACAGCAGTGACGTATAAAGACATAAGTAGAGTAGGGATGGTTAATGGCTCTAGATTTGGATACAATGACAAGTCTTGGGGTTTAGAGTTCTCTGGTAATGGTTATACTTTCAGACACAATAATGTTGAGACTAAAGTATCAGGCCCTCAGTCCTCCAGAGTAGGAGTGTACCTGGATCACAAGGTAGGTATTCTGTCCTTCTACAGCATCTCTGACACAATGACCCTCCTCCACAGAGTCGAAACCACGTTCACTAAACCCCTCTATCCTGGGATATGGGTTGGGTACGTAAACAATTCTGCTGAGCTGTGTAAACTGTAGAGTTCCCCATATTAGAGGGATGGTTAGTCTGGTATGTACAACAGTTGTTCTGAGTGATATCATCTTAATTGTAGTGCACGTTTCAATCTTATACATTCACATTAATGTATTATCACTTTGATGTACATTCTGAATAACAACCGCTGTATTGTATCTTGTTCAATGAGTTGTGTTATTATTTACCTATTGATCCTTGAATTTGAATCTGTTGAATGTCCTCAAATATATCTAGGCCTATATATTGTATATCAATCTGGTGCTAAACAATTACTACTCAATCAATTACCCAGCAGATGGTGATATGGCAAAATCAAATCAAATGATTCCACGTTTTTTGATGGACAGTACCTCTGCCTCTCAGTAAACCACCAGAATAAAGTAGATTTCTATATTTTTGTCCTTAAGTTTTATGTTCTAAACTACATGAGTGACAATGCAATTAAAGAACCTTATATTTAGCAGCAGTGTGTATGCGTGTGTGTGTGCCTGCGAGTGGGGTGCATGTGTGGTGAGGTACGTGTGTGTGTGTCAGGGGGGCCGTGTCTACCCTGACACTAGGTGAATGTTTACTCCATTTTATTTAATTCATGATCATTAAGTAAAATATAAGCGAGCTAGAAGACTTCACTTTGGATTCATTCTTTGAAATCCTTTATTTTAAAGTTAACCGAGAAAGACAGTCTACTGCACTTTATACAAACAACTATACAACATGGTCTGAGTCTTTTATAAGACTTGGCATTTGTCCTGTTCTGTTTCCATAGCTGTACCATTTAAGAGAGAATGTGATTGGTCAGGCTATGGCCAATCCACAACAATTCATCATATCAAAGGATATTTGCATGTGGACATTGAATTAAAATGTTAAATAGCTCAAAATATCATCTAATCTGTCCCTTCTTACAATTGCAGTATTTTTACTGGTATAGAAACATGCTACATTCATAGACAGCTCTATTTGCCTCCAGAAAACGGACATTGAAATAGTGACGGTTTTCATTATTTCTCATCCTGCATTAGTACCCTTTAGTTTATCTAGTGAACTCTAATGTAGACATCAGAAAAAGAACACATTTGGTCTAGGAACACAATGTACCTTTTAATGGTTCATTGTACATTGGCTACCCATAATAGTCATACCCACAATAGTATACAATGAATTCTGGACACAGAGGTATATCAATCCTTCACTTTACATTATGTTTCAATATCCAGTATACATTTATATCTGGATAATATGTAGTAAACAGGACTTCAGGCTTCGACCAGAAAGCCCTCATGTTTAGTCCAGGATCACAATGCATGTTACTGGAGCAACCCCTGAGAATAATTGTTACCTCTCTAAACATATGGCTCTGGAGGAAAGTGTGTTGAAATAGCAGTGGGCTGGATTCCAACCCAGGCTGCAGAAGTATATGTCACAAAGCAGCGTAGACCTGTAAACCAGCCGAGACAACAGGATATTCATTATTGCATCGGACGACATTCCTCTATCTCCCTCCCGCTAACTAACCCCACCTTCTGGCAGAACCAGGAAGTCCCTCCCCCTCCCACGAACTTTCTTCTGGGGAAACAAAACTTATATGAATCTCGGTGCCGTTTGTCCGTGTGAAAGTGAGAAACAACCGTCCAAATGGCTCAGCAGGCAGTTCTGCTGGACCAGGACCAGTTCTCTTGTTCTGTCTGTCTGGATCTACTGAAGGAGCCAGTCACTATTCCCTGTGGACACAGTTACTGTAGGAGCTGTATTGAGGGCTGCTGGGATCAGTATGATCTGAAGGGGATCTACAGCTGTCCTCAGTGCAGACAGACCTTCACTCCAAGGCCTGCTCTGAGAAAAAATAACATGTTGGCTGAAGTGGTGGAGAAACTGAAGAAGACAGGACTTCAGGCTGCTCCCCCTGATCTGTGCTATGCTGGACCTGGAGATGTGGCGTGTGATTTCTGCACTGGGACCAGAAAGCAGAAAGCCCTCATGTCCTGTCTGGTGTGTCTGGTGTCTTCCTGCGAGACTCACCTCCAGCCTCACTATAGTGTCCCTGGACTAAAGAAGCACAAGCTGGTCAAAGCCTCCACACAGCTACAGAAGAACATCTGCTCCCGTCATGATGAACTGCTGAAGATTTACTGTCGTACCGATCAGAATTGTATCTGTTATCTGTGTATGGTGGATGATCATAAAGGCCATGATACAGTGTCAGCTGCAGCGGAGAGGACCGAGAAACAGGTTAGACCAGAATAACTTGTTGGTGACTCTGATAAACAAATAATTAAATATACAGCAGGAAAGCTGTTTGAATATGAGATAAACACATATAATTAGTTACATGAAAAACATTGTCTAAATGTATCACCATTAGCTGTTGTCACACACCATCATTTTCTTTTGAGTCCAAAGTTCTGTTTAAACTATATGATATGAGTACTGTAAAGAAACATAATAATTCAACTAACAACATAGATAAATAATTTTGCAGTGGGACTTCTATTACAATTTAAATTCTACTCTCTATGGCCCTATATCATAATACTATACTATTGCACTACTGGACAAATAAATCTTGATAGCTCAATGAACAGTGTTTCTCCATAGAGTCAGCTGGTGATGAGTCAACAGAATCTCCAGCAGAGAATCCAGGAGAGAGAGAAGGAGCTGAAGGAGCTCCAACAGGCTGTGGAGTCTCTCAAGGTAAGTATTATTGACCAGGGGCCAGTTTTTCCAAAAATTCAATCTGGATCATTATTCTTTTTTTTGCAATTCATGATCAGATCTCTCTACCTGTTTCTTGGGCCAGTTTCCTGGACTGGTTATGGTACTACTTCTACGCTGTCATAGGGACACAGAGATGAGTAAACTAAATGCATAAAGGTACCTAGATTAAAGAGAGACATATAACAATTGACAAAGAAACTAGACTGCGGTCAATTTAACATAATGAACCTTTGTTTTTCGTTTTTTTAAACCTCCTCCCCTTAGTTACATTGACATGTATTCGTTGTCGTGCCTTTTGCCTTTCTAAATCCACCATGATCCACCGATCATTCTGATTATCAGCATTAAAACCATCCTAATCACTATTTTTGAGATTAGAAAAATGCTAAAACTACTTTTAATCCTGATTAAAGGTCAGATTGGATTACTAAATTAGAATCCCTATCCAGAAGATCAGAATATAAATTGTAAATGTTGAAAAACACAATTCTAACATTTAATCCTATCCGATTTCCGAAATCCGATCAGATAACTTTTTAAAAACTTGGCCCAGAGGACTGGAGATGCACCATTTGCAGACTTCATAGTGAAATTCTTACCTACAAACACTTTCCCAAAAATGCAGAGTTAAAAAGTAAGAAAACTGTACTATTAAAAAAAAAAGTATATAGTAACACAATTAAATAACAATAATGAGGCTATTACAAGGAATACCGGTACCCAGTCAATGTGCAGGGGTACGAGGTACTTGAGGTAACTGAGGTAATATACACTTAGTGTACAAAACATTAAGGATGCCTGCTCTTTCCATTATATAGACTGACCAGGTGAATCCAGGTGAAAGCTATGATCCCTCATTGATGTCACTTGTGAAATCCACTTCAGTCAGTGTAGATGAAGGGGAGGAGACAGGTTAAGGAAGGATTTTTAAACCTTGAGACAATTGAGACATGGATTGTGTGTGTGTGTGTGTGTGTGTGTGTGTGTGTGTGTGTGTGTGTGTGTGTGTGTGTGTGTGTGTGTGTGTGTGTGTGTGTGTGTGTGTGTGTGTGTGTCATTCAGAAGGTGAATGGGAAAGACAACAGATTGAAGTGCCTTTGATCGGGGTATGGTTGTATGTAGGTGCACTGGTTTTTGTCACGAACTGCAACGCTGCTGGGTGTTTCATGCTCAACAGTTTCCTGTGTGTATCAAGAATGGTCCACCACCCAAAGGATATGCAGCCAACTGTGGGAAGCATTGGAGACAACAAGGGTCACATCCCTGTGGAAGTCTTTCGACAGCTTGTAGTGTCCATGTTTCAAGGCTGTTCAGAGGGCAAGGGGGGGGGGGGGGGTGTCAAGTGCAACACAATATTAAGGTGTTCTTAATGTTTTGTACAATCAGTGAATAGTATTTATGTGGGCCTCTATGAAGGTTTCTACCTAGAACCCTTTAACTTCTAGGTTGTACATTTTGCTGGAGGGTTGGGTTGTGGGTAATTGGGAATCTCTGTTCTTTGCATTAGTTCACTTACAGTTGGTTGTACCTATGATTTTGATTGTTGTTTATTCTACTTGTTCCTGGGTTTCATTGGGGTGGCTAGACTGATACCATCAGTGAGAAAGCTTATTCAGATGAAAAGGCTTCTAGGTAGAACCTTATTCCTCTGTAATAAAATGGCCTGGGGAAAAAGTATTTGACTTAATATGGAGCCTTCTCTTCTCTCTTTGTGTCTGAACAGCACTCTGCACAGGCAGCAGTGGAGGACAGTGATAGGATCTTTACTGAGCTGATCCACTCCATTGAGAGAAGGTGCTCTGAGGTGAAGGAGCTGATCAGAGACCAGGAGAAGGCTCAAGTGAGTCAAGCTGATGGACTCCTGGAGCATCTGGAGCAGGAAATAGCTGAGCTGAGGAGGAGAAACGCTGAGCTGGAGCAGCTCTCACACACAGAGGATCACATCCATTTCCTCCAGGTACCTAAACTTCCTTGAAACAGGTGATACAGAAATAAACTTGTTGTGAAACTATACATTTTGTCTATTATATTTAATTCTGTATATTTGTAGTAATGATTGCTGACATCTGTTATTAATAAAAATATTAGAGAACAAAAAAAACATGTTTTCAATTATTCTCTCTCTCTCGCTCTCTCTTTCTCTCCAGAGTTATCTGTCTCTCTCCAGTCCCAGTGTCTCTTCAGACTCACCCAGCATTGATAAACGTCCTCAGTTCCTTGGAGATATGAAAATGGCTGTTTCTGATGTCAGAGAGAAACTAGAAGACTTCCTTAAAGGACAATGGATCAAGATCTCCACCATAGGTGGGTTTAAAGTAATACTAACACAATACATAAGAACACCTACTTCAGACCATGTACAACACGATATGTTGATAATATTTTGTATCTTTGTAGTGAATTCAGTGAATGAAGTACTGTCTCCAGAGCCCAAGAACAGAGAACACTTCTTACAATGTAAGTTTCTTCATCAAGTAACTAACAGTCTCTTTTTTTCTGACACTCCTCACAAACATTGTGATATTTCAATCGTAGATACAGCTCTCGTTGATCTCTGCTCTGCTGTAATCAAAGACAGGGTAGATACAGTACAGTATGTGCCTTAACTTACTGTTCTAACTCCCCTCATTGGTCTCTGCTCTGCTCCTCTCCCAGATTCCTGTCAGCTCACACTGGACCCAAACACAGCACAGAAATCCCTCTCTCTGTCTGAGGGAAACAGAAAGGTGACAGTTGTTAATGCTGTTAACGATCCGAATCCTGACCATCCAGACAGATTCACTGATTGGTGGCAGGTCCTTTGTAGAGAGGGTCTGTCTGGACGCTGTTACTGGGAGGTGGAGGGTCATCATGGGACTGTTTTTACAGCAGTCTCATATAAAGACATAAGTAGAATACGGATGGTTAATGATTCCAGATTCGGATACAATGACAAGTCTTGGGGTTTAGAGTGCTCTAGTAATAGTTATCGTTTCAGACACAATAATATTGAGACTAAAGTATCAGGCCCTCAGTCCTCCAGAGTAGGAGTGTACCTGGATCACAAGGCAGGTACTCTGTCCTTCTACAGCGTCTCTGACACAATGACCCTCCTCCACACAGTCGAAACCACGTTCACTAAACCCCTCTATCCTGGGATATGGGTTGGGTACAAAAATGATTCTGCTGTGCTGTGTAAACTGCAGAGTTCCCCATATTAGAATAATGGTTAATGCTCTTATAGTTTGGTATGTACAATTTATTTTGATTGATTGAATCTTTAATTTAGTCTAGGTTTAAATCACATCCATATTGATGTATTCTCACTTTGATGAAGTCTAAACTAAAAAACGACTGCTGTATTGTCTTTTTTTTTTTTAAAGAAAGATTCTTTGTTCATTTCAATCAATTGTATTATAAGTTTAGTTTAGTTTTCTCAAATCTATCCAGACCTTTGTACTGTATATACTCTGATGTTGCAGATGTACTACTCAATCAACCGTCCAGCAGATGGAGATATACTGTAACAAACAATACAATATTAAACATGTATTGATTTACCTCTTGCCACTCAGCAAACCACCAACAATAAACAATATTTCCATATGTTCGTCTTGGAGTGTTTTTGCTATAAACTAAATGAGTAACTAAAGAAGATCATATTTAGCTGCGTCTACAATGACACTCTTGGTGAATTTTTACTCCATTTTATTTCATTCCTCAATCATCAAGTAAAATGTAAGCAAGCTAGATTACTTCACTTTGGATTCACTCTTTTGAATGTTTGAATTTGTAAGTGAACTGAGGAGGACCAACGACTGCAATTTATACAAACAACATAAACTTAGCAAGACCTGGCATTTGTCCTGTTCTGGTTGCATAGATGTACTATTTGAAACAGAATGTGATGGCTCAGGCTATGACCAATGCACAAAGATACTGGAAAAAAACGTAACCACATCTCATTGACTGGACCGAGCATTTAATCATATTTCTCTCTCAATAAACTTCTCCCCTTTTACTACTACAGATGTATCATATCAAGGGTTATTTGCACGTGGACATTGAATTAACCTTTCAAATTGCTCAAAATAAGAGTTAATCTTGCAGTTCCTACAATCTGCAGTATTTTTGAAAGGGTATAGGAACATACTGCAGAAGTATATGTCGCAAAGCAGCTTAGATCTGTAAACCAGCCTAGGCAACAGGATATTCATATTTGCATCGGAATTGGTCCTTGAATGTGAATCTGTTTAGTTTTCTCAAATCTATCCAGGCCTATGTACTGTATATACTCTGATGTTGCAGATGTACTACTCAATCAACCGTCCAGCAGATGGAGATATACTGTAACAAACAATACAATATTAAACATGTCTTGATTTACCTCTTGCCACTCAGCAAACCACCAACAATAAACAATTTTTCTATATTTTCATTTTTGAGTGTTTATGCTAATAAACGACATGACTAACTAAAGAAAATTATTTTTAGCAGCAGAGTGTGTGTGTGAGCGTGTGTGTGTTTGGGTTTTACTATCCTTGTGGGGACCAGAAGTCCGGTCCCCAAAAGGATAAAGGCTTTTTTAGGCTTAGGGCTTAGGTTTAGGGTTAGGGTTACAATTAGGGTCAGGGGTTAGGGTTTTTGGTGTGTGTGTGTGGAGGGGTTAACTGAGGAGGAGGACAAACTACTGCCATTTATACAAACAACATAAACTTAGCAAGACGTTACATTTGTCCTGTTCTGGTTCCTTAGATGTACTATTTGAAACAGAATGTGATTGGTCAGGCAGTGGCCACTGCACAAAAGTTCTCTCTCAATAAACTTCTCCCTGTTACTACGACACATTCATCAGATCAAGGGCTATTTGCATGTGGACATAGAATTACCCTTTTAAAGCGCTTTTTACATTCTGTAGTATCTTTTTGAAGGGAACATGCTACATTCATACACAGCTCTATTTACCTCTCATTTTGAATAACGACTCCAGAAAACGGACATTGAAATAGTTACGGTTTTCATTATTTCTCATCCTGCATTAGTACCCTTTAGTTTATCTAGTGAACTCTAATGTAGACATCAGAAAAAGAACACATTTGGTCTAGGAACACAATGTACCTTTTAATGGTTCATTGTACATTGGCTACCCATAATAGTCATACCCACAATAGTATACAATGCATTATTCACTTTACATTACGCATCAATATCCAGTATACATTTATGTCTGGCTAATATGTAGTAAGCTTGTTAATAAAGTATGTGAATAGGCTGCTGTAGGGGTTTAGTCCTGGATCACAATGCATGTTACTGGAACTTCCCCTGTTGGAAAGGAATTGTTACCTCTAAATATATGGCTCTGGAGGAAAGTGTTGAAATAGTAGTGGGCTGGATTCCAACCAATGCTGCAGAAGTATATGTTGCAAAGCAGCTTAGACCCCTAAACAACCCTAAGACACAGGATATTCATTATTGCATTGGACTACATTCCTCTCGATCTCCCTCCCTCTAACTAACCCCACCTCCTGGCAGAATCAGGAAGTCCCTCCCCTTCCCACAAACTCTATTCTGAGAAAACGAAACTTATCTGAGTCGCGGTGTTTTATCTGTGTGAAAGTGAACAACAGTCCAAATGGCTCAGCAGGCAGTTCTGCTGGACCAGGACCAGTTCTCTTGTTCTGTCTGTCTGGATCTACTGAAGGAGCCCGTAGCTATTCCCTGTGGACACAGTTACTGTAGGAGCTGTATTGAGGGCTGCTGGGATCAGGATGATCTGAAGGGGATCTACAGCTGTCCTCAGTGCAGACAGACCTTCACTCCAAGGCCTGCTCTGAGAAAAAATAACATGTTGGCTGAAGTGGTGGAGAAACTGAAGAAGACAGGACTTCAGGCTGCTCCCCCTGATCTGTGCTATGCTGGACCTGGAGATGTGGCGTGTGATTTCTGCACTGGGACCAGAAAGCAGAAAGCCCTCATGTCCTGTCTGGTGTGTCTGGTGTCTTCTTGCAAGACTCACCTCCAGCCTCACTATAGTGTCCCTGCACTAAAGAAGCACAAGCTGGTCAAAGCCTCCACACAGCTACAGGAGAACATCTGCTCCCGTCATGACGAACTGCTGAAGATTTACTGTCGTACCGATCAGAATTGTATCTGTTATCTGTGTATGGTGGATGATCATAAAGGCCATGATACAGTGTCAGCTGCAGCGGAGAGGACCGAGAAACAGGTTAGACCAGAATAACTTGTTGGTGACTCTGATGAACAAATAATGCAATATACAGTAGGAAATCTGTTTGAATATAAAGATATATATATATATATAAACATGTATAATTAGTTTCATGAAAAATAATCTCTAAATGTATCGACATTTTCTGTTGTTATACACCATCATTTTCTTAAGAGTCCAAAATTCAGATTAAGCTATATGATATGAGTACTGTAAACAAACATAATATTTCAACTAAAATCTTAGATATATAATTTTGCAAAGGGGCTTCTATTACAATATAATTCTTACTAAATCATAATACTATATTATTGCACTACTGGACAAATAAACCTTGATAGCTCAATGAACAGTGTTTCTCCATAGAGTCAGCTAGGGATGAGTCAGCAGAAGCTACAGCAGAGAATCCAGGAGAGAGAGAAGGAGCTGAAGGAGCTCCAACAGGCTGTGGAGTCTCTCAAGGTAAGTATTATTGACCAGGGACCAGTTTAAAAAATACAAATCTGGATTATAATCTGGATTCTGTAGTGCTATTATTTATTTTTTGATTCCATGATCAGATCTCTGTCTACCTGTTTTTTGGGCCAGTTTCCTGGACTGGTTATGGTACTACTTCTACACTGTCATAGGGAAACAGAGATGAGTAAACTAAATGCATAAAGGTACCTAGACTAAAAAGAGACATTTACCAACTGACCACATACCTATTATGTGGTCAATTTAGTTTTTAGTTAGTTCCATTGAAATGTATTCGTTGTAGTGCCTTTCACCTTTTTTAAATCCATCCTGAATCCACCGTTTCCTGTGGGATTAAGATAATCAACATTTGAGATTTGAGATTAGAAAAATGCAAAAACTGCTTTTAATTCTGGTAAAGGTCAGATTGGATTACTACATTCAGATATATAAGAGGGCGCCAACCGATTATGTTTTTTTTGTTTGTTTATTTGCGTTGTTTGTAACCTATTTTTGTACTTATTTTGTACATAATGTTGACGCTACCGTCTATTATGACCTGAAAGAACTTCTGGACATCAGGACTGCGATTACTGCGATTATTGCGACTTTGTCTCCTTCAACGAGTCTGACGAGGCCAACGCGAACGATATACTGCTTTCGATATACTGCTTTCTCGGGAACATGCCTTGATCTCCTAGGATTTGCGTGAAGAGGAGGTGGGAAAAAAAGGGCCGGAGAACGGGCTGCATTCTGAGAATTCGTAGGCAATCGAATAAACCCTCACTTCCTTTCATTCTGCTAGCAAGCCTGCAATCTTTGGACAATAAAATAGATAACCTATGCAGAAGATTTAACTACCAACGGGACATTCAAAAGTGTAATATCTTATGCTTCACGGAGACGTGGCTGAACGACGACATTATCAACATACATCTGGCTGGTTATACGCTGCATCGGCAGTATAGAACAGCTGCATCTGGTAAGACAAAGGGTGGCGGACAATGTATTTTTGTAAATAACAGCTGGTGCACGATATCTAAGGAAGGTAGAGGTAGATTATCTCATGATAAACTGTAGACCACACTACCTACCTAGAGAGTTTTCATCTGAATTTTTCATAGCTGTTTACATACCACCACAGTCAGAGGCTGGCACTTAGACAGCATTGAATGAGCTGTAGAAGACGCTCACCCAGAGGTGGTGCCCTAGCAGCTGGGGACTTTAAAGCAGGGAAACTTAAATCCGTTTGACCAAATTTCTTTCAGCATGTTAAAAGTACAACCAGAGGGTGAAAAAACGCGACCACCTGTACTCCAGACACAAAGACGAATACAAAGCTCACCCTCCATCTGACCATAATTCTATCCTTCTGATTCCTGCCTACAGGCAAAAATTTAAGTAGGAAGCACCAGTGACAAGATCAATAAAAGTAGCTAAACTACAGGTCTGTTTTGCTAGCAAAGACTGGAAAACTTTCCAGGATTCATCTGATGGCATTGAGTCATTGGCTTCATCAATAAGTGAATCGATGACGTCGTCCCACAGTGACCGTACGTACATACCCCAACCAGAAGCCATGGATTACAGGCAACATCGGCACTGAGCTAAAGGATAGAGCTGCCGCTTTCAAGCAGCGAGACTCTAACCCGCAAGCTTATAAGATATCCCGCTATGCCCTCCGACAAACCATCAAACAGGCAAAGCGTTAATTAATACAGGACTACAGTGCCTTGCGAAAGTATTCAGCCCCCTTGAACTTTGCGACCTTTTGCCACATTTCAGGCTTCAAACATAAAGATATAAAACTGTATTTTTTTGTGAAGAATCAACAACAAGTGGGACACAATCATGAAGTGGAACAACATTTATTGGATATTTCAAACTTTTTTAACAAATCAAAAACTGAAAAATTGGGCGTGCAAAATTATTCAGCCCCCTTAAGTTAATACTTTGTAGCGCCACCTTTTGCTGCGATTACAGCTGTAAGTCGCTTGGGGTATGTCTCTATCAGTTTTGCACATCGAGAGACTGAAATTTTTTCCCATTCCTCCTTGCAAAACAGCTCGAGCTCAGTGAGGTTGGATGGAGAGCATTTGTGAACAGCAGTTTTCAGTTCTTTCCACAGATTCTCGATTGGATTCAGGTCTGGACTTTGACTTGGCCATTCTAACACCTGGATATGTTTATTTTTGAACAATTCCGTTGTAGATTTTGCTTTATGTTTTGGATCATTGTCTTGTTGGAAGACAAATCTCCGTCCCAGTCTCAGGTCTTTTGCAGACTCCATCAGGTTTTCTTCCAGAATGGTCCTGTATTTGGCTCCATCCATCTTCCCATCAATTTTAACCATCTTCCCTGTCCCTGCTGAAGAAAAGCAGGACCAAACCATGATGCTGCCACCACCATGTTTGACAGTGGGATGGTGTGATGAGCTGTGTTGCTTTTACGCCAAACATAACGTTTTGCATTGTTGCCAAAAAGTTCAATTTTGGTTTCATCTGACCAGAGCACCTTCTTCCACATGTTTGGTGTGTCTCCCAGGTGGCTTGTGGCAAACTTTAAACAACACTTTTTATGGATATCTTTAAGAAATGGCTTTCTTCTTGCCACTCTTCCATAAAGGCCAGATTTGTGCAATATACGACTGATTGTTGTCCTATGGACAGAGTCTCCCACCTCAGCTGTAGATCTCTGCAGTTCATCCAGAGTGATCATGGGCCTCTTGGCTGCATCTCTGATCAGTCTTCTCCTTGTATGAGCTGAAAGTTTAGAGGGACGGCCAGGTCTTGGTAGATTTGCAGTGGTCTGATACTCCTTCCATTTCAATATTATCGCTTGCACAGTGCTCCTTGGGATGTTTAAAGCTTGGGAAATCTTTTTGTATCCAAATCCGGCTTTAAACTTCTTCACAACAGTATCTCGGACCTGCCTGGTGTGTTCCTTGTTCTTCATGATGCTCTCTGCGCTTTTAACGGACCTCTGAGACTATCACAGTGCAGGTACATTTATACGGAGACTTGATTACACACAGGTGGATTGTATTTATCATCATTAGTCATTTAGGTCAACATTGGATCATTCAGAGATCCTCACTGAACTTCTGGAGAGAGTTTGCTGCACTGAAAGTAAAGGGGCTGAATAATTTTGCACGCCCAATTTTTCAGTTTTTGATTTGTTAAAAAAGTTTGAAATATCCAATAAATGTCATTCCACTTCATGATTGTGTCCCACTTGTTGTTGATTCTTCACAAAAAAATACAGTTTTATATCTTTATGTTTGAAGCCTGAAATGTGGCAAAAGGTCGCAAAGTTCAAGGGGGCCGAATACTTTCGCAAGGCACTGTAAGCTTGAATCGTACTACACCGGATCTAACGCTCAACAGATGTGGCAGGTCTTGCAAACCATTACAGACTACAAAGGGAAGCACAGCCGAGAGCTGCCCATTGACACGAGCCAACCAGATGAGCTAAACTACTTCTATGCTCGCTTTGAGGCAAATAACACTGAAACATGCATGAGAGCACCAGCTGTTCTGGAAGACTGTGTGATCACGCTCTCTGCAGCCTATGTGAGTAAGACCTTTAAACAGGTCAACATTCACAAGGCCGCAGGGCCAGATGGATTACGAGGACGTGTACTGCGAGCATGCGCTAACCAACTGGCAAGTGTCTTCACTGACATTTTCAACCTCTCCCTGTCCGAGTCTGTAATACCAACATGTTTTAAGCAGACCACCATAGTGCCTGTGCCCAAGAATACTAAGGTAACCTGCCTAAATGAATACTGACCTGCAGTCCTCACGTCTGTAGCCGTGAAGTTCTTCGAAAGGCTGGTCATGGCTCACATCAACACCATTATCCCAGAAACCCTAGACGCACTCCAATTTGCATATCGCCCCAACAGATCCACAGATGATGGAATATCTATTGTACTCCACACTGCCCTTTCCCAACTGGACAAAAGGAACACCTACGTGAGAATGCTATTCATTGACTACAGCTTAGTGTTCAACACCACAGTGCCCTCAAATCTCATTACTAAGCTAAGGACCCGGGACAAAACACCTCCTTCTGCAACTGGATCCCGGACTTCCTGACGTATCGCCCCCTGGTGGTAAGGGTAGGTAACAACACATCTGCCACGCTGATCCTCAACACAGGGGACCCTCAGGGGTTTATGCTCAGTCCGCTCCAGTACTCACAGTTCACCCATGACTGCATGGCCAAGCACGACTCCAACACCATCATTAAGTTTGCCGACGACACAACAGTGGTAGGCCTGATCACCGACAATGATGAGACAGCCTATAGGGAGGAGGTCGGAGATCTGGTAGTGCGGTGCCAAGACAAAGGAGATGATTGTGGCCTACAGAAAAAGGAGGACCGAGCATGCTCCCATTCTCATCAACAGGGCTGTAGTAGAGCAGGTTGAGAGCTTCAAGATCTTTCGTGTCCACATCACCAAAAAGCTATCATGGTCCAAACACACCAAGAAAGTCGTGAAGAGGGCACAACAACGCCTATTCCACCTCAGGAGACTGAAAAGATTTGGCATGGGTCCTCAGATCTTCAAAAAGTTCTACAGCTGCACCATTGAGAATATGCTCGTTGCGTCACCGCCTGGTATGCGTCACCGCCTGGTATGGCAACTGCTCGGCCTCCGACCGCAAGGCACTACAGAGGGTATTGCGTACGGCCCAGCACATCACTGGGGCCAAGCTTCCTGCCATCCAGGACCTCTATACCAGGCGGTGTCCGAGGAAGGCATAAAAAATGGTCAAAGTCTGAAGCCACCCGTCATAGACTGGTCTCTCTGCTACTACACGGCAAGTTGTACCGGAGCACCAAGTCTAGGTCCAAAAGGCTTCTTAACAGCTTCTAACCCCAAACCATAAGACTCCTGAATAGCTATTCAAATGCCTACCCAGACTATTTGCATTGTATGCAAAGAACAGGGATTCCCCACTTTTACCTTCTCTTCTCTCTTCTCTTTGTGTCTGAACAGCACTCTGCACAGGCAGCAGTGGAGGACAGTGATAGGATCTTTACTGAGCTGATCCACTCCATTGAGAGAAGGCGCTCTGAGTTGAAGGAGTTGATCAGAGACCAGGAGAAGGCTCAAGTGAGTCAAGCTGATGGACTCCTGGAGCAACTGGAGCAGGAGATAGCTGAGCTGAGGAGGAGAAACGCTGAGCTGGAGCAGCTCTCACACACAGAGGATCACATCCATTTCCTCCAGGTAACTAAACTGCCTTGATACAGGTGATACAGAAATTAACTTCTTGTGAAACTGTAGATTTTGTCAATTTTTCTCTATTCTTTATATCAGTATTCATGTTTTCTGACATCAATAAAATAACATATGATCACAAAATACATTGTGTCAGTCATCTGCTCTCTTTCTCACTCTTCTTTCGCTCTCTATCACTCTCTCTCTCTCTCACTCTCTCTCTGTCTCTCTACAGAGTTATCAGTCTCTCTCCAGTCCCAGTGTCTCTTCAGACTTACGCAGCATCGTTATTCATCCTCTTCAGTACTTTGGAGATGTGAATACGGCTGTTTCTGATGTCAGAGAGAAACTGGAAGACTTCCTTAAAGGAGAATGGACCAAGATCTCCACCACAGGTGAGTTGAAAATAATACTAACACAATACATAGTGAAATAACATCTAATTAAGACCAATCAGAGGTCCTATAGTCATCACTTTATACATGTGCAATATGTTATGCTGATAATATTCTCTCTCTCCGTAAATGTCTGTGTGTTTGTAGTGAATTCAGTGGATGTTTTACTGCCTCCAGAGCCCAAGACTAGAGAACGTTTCTTACAATGTGAGTTTCTTCACCAAGTAACTGTCTCTTTTTTCTGACACTACTCACAAACCTTGTGATATATTAATAGTAGATACTGCTCACATTGATCTCTGCTCTGCTGTAATCAAAGACAGGGTAGATACAGTACAGTATGTGCCTTAACTTACTGTTTGTTCTAACTCCCCTCATTGGTCTCTGCTCTGTTCTTCTCCCAGATTCCTGTCAGCTCACACTGGACCCAAATACAGCACAGAAATCCCTCTCTATGTCTGAGGGAAACAGAAAGGTGACAGTTGTTAATGCTGTTAACGATCCAAATCCTGACCATCCAGACAGATTCACTGGTTGGTGGCAGGTCCTTTGTAGAGAGGGTCTGTCTGGACGCTGTAACTGGGAGGTGGAGTACAAGTAGAATATGGATGGTTAATGATTCCAGATTCGGATACAATGACAAGTCTTGGAGTTTAGAGTGCTCTAGTAATGATAATAGTTTCAGACACAATAATGTTGAGACTAGTATCAGGCCCTCAGTCCTCCAGTGTAGGAGTGAACCTGGTTCACAAGGCAGGTATTCTGACCTTCTTCAGCATCTCTGACACAATGACCCTCCTCCACAGAGTCCAAACCACGTTCACTAAACATCTCTATCATGGGATATGGGTTGGGAACCAAAATAATTCTGCTGTGCTGTGTAAACCACAAGATTTATTTCGCCTCTAGAGTTCCCCATATTAGAATGATGGTAAATTCTCTTTTAGTCTGGTATGTACAATTATTTTTGAAGTGATTGAATCTTTATGTTAGTATAGGTTTTAATCACATTCATATTGATCTATTCTCTCTTTGATGAAGTCTAAACGAAACTACTGCTGTGTTGATATATTTTCTCAATAATGTGGAAGGACCACCAGA
This sequence comes from Oncorhynchus clarkii lewisi, assembly GCF_045791955.1. Classification (NCBI taxonomy): domain Eukaryota; kingdom Metazoa; phylum Chordata; class Actinopteri; order Salmoniformes; family Salmonidae; genus Oncorhynchus; species Oncorhynchus clarkii. Next base: position 29,562,796 of record NC_092161.1, read on the forward strand.
GGGCAGGCTGCTCCCACGGTCAGTTGCCCAGCCCGACATGTGAGTCAAGGTGATCAGAGGCAATTAAGCGCAGCTGACGGTATTAATGAGCTCTTCTATTTCCCCTACAAGAGAGAGGAGGGAACCAGCAGAGAGGAGAGAAGAGGGAACCATCAGAGAGGAGAGGTGAGGTGGGAACCAGCAGAGAGGAGAGGAGAGGAGGGAACCAGCGGAGAGAAGAGAAGAGGTGAGGTGGGAACCAGCAGAGAGGAGGGAACCAGCAGAGCGGAGAGGAGAGGAGGGAACCAGCAGAGAGGAGGGAACCAGCAGAGAGGAGAGGAGGGAACCAGAAGAGGGAAGACGATGGACCTTTGGGAAGGGATAAGAAGGGGACAAACTACCTATTGGGACCAGCAATCACAGATCCGGACCACCAACCGAAGGGACCTTTTCACGGACTAATCGTATAGGTGGTAATTTCTGTTATAATTTAAAGATACTCTTTATGTTCCTTGTTATTGTAAAGAAGAAGATTTGTGTTTTCCTTGGGAGATCATCCTTGATTGTGTTGGATTGTTTTAAGAGGAAAAAATGATCTCCGTAGAGAAATGTGTTCAATTTTAAGGAAACCTGCTCCTGATTGGTTTATTCCACCTTTCCGCTTTAGAGCAACCTCAAAGGACCTGGTTCGCTCACAATAATAAAAAAGATGGTTTGTTCATTTCAATAAGTTGTATTATTATTTAGCCTTGAAATGGAATGTTTCATTTTCAGAAATCTGTCGGCCTATGTTGGCTTCCAGCTTGAAATATACTTATTCATGTTACCATACTAGAACATATCAATTACTGTACATGTATAAGGAATGTATCGGTTGGGGTCAATGGAGGGTGGATAAAAACTAGGTGTATGGAAAGTTACTGAGTGAGGAAGGGGGAGTGCACAAAGTTTACACTCTGTAAAAAAAAATATGGTATTGTTAAATGTATGGCTCCTAAGGAGGGAGGCAAAGGGCAACAGTTTGGTTTCAGTCACTGGTAAGGTAGGACAGCCATGGAGGAGTGAGGAATTTGGCTTGAGGTCAGGTCTGATGAAGTGAGAAGGAACAGTCCTATTACACACACACTTCTAAGCCCACAAAGGTTCTAGCATCCGGCAGGGCCATGACTGCACTAGTGAGAGGATCCAATGAAGTTCCTGACAAGCAACAGAGATGTGTTGTCTGTTAGGATGTTGGGTCCGCCTAGAAGGAGGATATAAATATACAGTACCAGTCAAACGTTTGGACACCTAATTTCTTTATTTTTTACTATTTTCTACATTGTAGAATAGTTGTGACTTAAACTATGAAATAACACACATGGAATCAGGCAGTAACCAAAAAAAGTGTTAAACAAATCAAAATGTATTTTATATTTGAGGTTCTTCAAAGTTGCCACCCTTTGCCTTGACAGCATTGCATATGCTCAGTTCAACTGTCACACTCCACGAGACCCCAAAATATAAGCTAAACATTGTAAATGTAAACAAACACTGTATAGCCTCATAACATGGTTAAAACAATTTTTAAAAAACAAAATATATCAAAATAAAACAATATCATGGTTGGTCAATCCTTAGCTCCCATAGCTCAGAAACAAAGAGAGAAGAGAAGGCTCCATGTTAAGTAGAATAGATGGCGTCATGAGGAAGGAAAATTGTTGATATATTGAAGCAACATCAAGACATCAGTCAGGAAGTTAAATCTTGGTCGCAAATGGACAATGACCCCAAGCATACTTCCAAAGTTGTGGCAAAATGGCTTAAGGACAACAAAGTCAAGGTATTGGAGTGGCCATCACAAAGCCCTGACCTCAATCCTATAGAAAATGTGTGGGCAGAACTGAAAAAGCGTGTGCGAGCAAGGAGGCCTATAAATCTGACTCAGTCAGGAGGAATGGGCCAAAATTCACCAAAACATTTGACCCAAGTTAAACACTTTAAAGGCAATGCTACCAAATACTAATTGAGTGTTTGTAAACTTCGGAACCACTGGGAATGTGATGAAATAAATACAGTGCCTTGCGAAAGTATTCGGCCCCCTTGAACTTTGCGACCTTTTGCCACATTTCAGACTTCAAACATAAAGACATAAAACTGTATTCTTTTGTGAAGAATCAACAACAAGTGGGACACAATCATGAAGTGGAACGACATTTATTGGATATTTCAAACTTTTTTAACAAATCAAAAACTGAAAAATTGGGCGTGCAAAATGATTCATTCCCCCTTAAGTTAATACTTTGTAGCGCCACCTTTTGCTGCGATTACAGCTGTAAGTCGCTTAGGGTATGTCTCTATCAGTTTTGCACATCGAGAGACTGACATTTTTTCCCATTCCTCCTTGCAAAACAGCTCGAGCTCAGTGAGGTTGGATGGAGAGCATTTGTGAACAGCAGTTTTCAGTTCTTTCCACAGATTCTCGATTGGATTCAGGTCTGGACTTTGACTTGGCCATTCTAACACCTGGATATGTTTATTTTTGAACCATTCCATTGTAGATTTTGCTTTATGTTTTGGATCATTGTCTTGTTAGAAGACAAATCTCCGTCCCAGTCTCAGGTCTTTTGCAGACTCCATCAGGTTCTCTTCCAGAATGGTCCTGTATTTGGCTCCATCCATCTTCCCATCAATTTTAACCATCTTCCCTGTCCCTGCTGAAGAAAAGCAGGCCCAAACCATGATGCTGCCACCACCATGTTTGACAGTGGGGATGGTGTGTTCAAGGTGATGAGCTGTGTTGCTTTTACGCCAAACATAACGTCTTGCATTGTTGCCAAAAAGTTCAATTTTGGTTTCATCTGACCAGAGCACCTTCTTCCACATGTTTGGTGTGTCTCCCAGGTGGCTTGTGGCAAACTTTAAACGACACTTTTTATGGATATCTTTAAGAAATTGCTTTCTTCTTGCCACTCTTCCATAAAGGCCAGATTTGTGCAATATACGACTGATTGTTGTCCTATGGACAGAGTCTCCCACCTCAGCTGTAGATCTCTGCAGTTCATCCAGAGTGATCATGGGCCTCTTGGCTGCATCTCTGATCAGTCTTCTCCTTGTATAGGCTGAAAGTTTAGAGGGACGGCCAGGTCTTGGTAGATTTGCAGTGGTCTGATACTCCTTCCATTTCAATATTATCCTTGGGATGTTTAAAGCTTGGGAAATATTTTTGTATCCAAATCCGGCTTTAAACTTCTTCACAACAGTATCTCGGACCTGCCTGGTGTGTTCCTTGTTCTTCATGATGCTCTCTGCGCTTTTAACGGACCTCTGAGACTATCACAGTGCAGGTGCATTTATACGGAGACTTGATTACACACAGGTGGATTGTGTTTATCATCATTAGTCATTTAGGTCAACATTGGATCATTCAGAGATCCTCACTGAACTTCTGGAGAGAGTTTGCTGCACTGAAAGTAAAGGGGCTGAATAATTTTGCACGCCCAATTTTTCATTTTTTGATTTGTTAAAAAAGTTTGAAATATCCAATAAATGTCGTTCCACTTCATGATGGTGTCCCACTTGTTGTTGATTCTTCACAAAAAAATACAGTTTTATATATTTATGTTTGAAGCCTGAAATGTGGCAAAAGGTCGCAAAGTTCAAGGGGGCCGAATACTTTCGCAAGGCACTGTAAAAGCTGAAAGAAATCATTCTCTCTACTATTATTCTGATATTTCACATTCTTAAAATAAAGTGGTGATCCTAACTGACCTAAGACAGGGAATTTTTACGAGGATTAAATGTCAGGAATTGTAAAAAAATAAAAACAATTTAATGAGTTTAAATGTATTTGGTTAAGGTGTTTGTAAACTCCCGACTTCAACTGTATGCATTTAGTCAATTATACTTTATTCTCCATATCAGTATTCATGTTTTCTGACATTAATACAAAAAAAATTATCACAAAAACATTGTGTAAATTATCTGCTCTCTCTCTCTCTCATTCTCTCACTCTCTCACACTCTCTCTCAAGAGTTAACAGTCCCTCTCCAGTCCCAGTGTCTCTTCAGACTTACCCAGCATCGTTATCTGCCCTCTTTGGTACTTTGGAGGTGTGAATAATGCTGTTTCTGATGTCAGAGAGAAACTAGAAAACGTTCTTAAAAGATTCTTCATCAAGTAACTAACAGTCTCTTTTTTTTCTGACACTCCTCACGAACCTTGTGATATATTAATAGTAGATACTGCTCTCATTGATCTCTGCTATTTTTGAAAAACACTATACACAGTTCTCTACATTAGACACACAATTCAAAACTAACAGGTCTTTCGTTTCGTTTTGGGAAACTGCTATTCCAAATGCCACACTCATTTACCGATTGCCTACACCCAGTGCTCATGTGTGAAAACACTTATAGCTATTTTCTTCACTTAGAAATCAGAGCTTGAGCACTATAAATAGGTTTCAGGTTGGCTTTCTTGGTTTGGACAACAATGGAGGCCAATTTTGGAGAGAGAGTTAGAGGAAGAGGAGTGAGAGTATGAGGGGGACGAGGACAAGGAGGAGGAAGAGGTAGGACAAGCCTATTTGTTTATCTTCTACTGTATTTATTTTGTCTGTTACTGTTCATCCCGAAATCCGGAGGAAAATACAATGTTTTGAGAAAGATATACATCACATTTTCTCCCCGCATGCATTTTTGTTTATAGTGTAAACATATACTGAATATGCATACATGTACGTGAGTGCCATGACAAACTTCCGTGGACTCCAAAGCACACTGAACATGCAAAAGACACAAGATAGTAGTGTTTTACATTTGTCACATCCGTGTGTAGTTGGTGTGTATAAGAGCTAATCATTTGATGGTTTGTGTGTAGAGTTTTGATGTAAAAACACAATTTTGAGAAGAGTTCAAATAGTTTTGAATTAAGTGTTTGGTTTTGCAAGAGATGTGTAATGTTTTGGGTGTTTTGGGGTCAAAAACTGTTAAAATAAAATAAAAATATTGGACAAAACACACATCCTGACAAGAGAGACACCACACCACTACATAAAGAGAGACCTAAGATGACAACATAGAATGGCAGCAACACATGACAGCACAGCATGGCAGCAACATAACTTGGCAGCAGCACAACATGGTAGCAGCACAAATCATGGTACAAAGATTATTGGGCACAGACAACAGCACAAAGGGCAAAAAGATAGAGAAAACAATATATCACGTGAAGCAGCCACAATTGTCAGTAAGAGTGTCCATGATTGAGTCTTTGAATGAAGAGATGGAGATAAAACTGTCCAGTTTGAGTGTTTGTTGCAGCTCGTTCCAGTCGCTAGCTGCAGCGAACTGAAAAGAGGAGCGACCCAGGGATATGTGTGCTTTGGGAACCTTTAACAGAATGTGACTGGCAGAACTTGTATTGCATGTGGAGGATGAGGGCTGCAGTAGGTATCTCAGATAGGGGGGAGTGAGGCCTAAGAGGGTTTTATAAATAAGCATCAACCTGTGGGTCTTGTGACGGGTATACAGAGATGACCAGTTTACAGAGGAGTATAGAGTGCAGTGATGTGTCCTATAAGGAGCATTGGTGGCAAATCTGATAGTCGAATGGTAAAGAACGTCTAGTCGCTGGACTGCACTCTTACCTGTCGATCTATAAATTACATCTCTGTAAACCTTAGCCTACTCCCAAGTACTTGTGTGATGTGACTACCTCTAGCTCTAAAACCTCAGAGGTAGCAATCCCACCGGTGAGGAGAGGGGCATTCTTTTTACCAAACCACATTACCTTTGTTTTGGAGGTGTTCAGAACAAGATTAAGGGTAGAGAAAGCTTGTTGGACACTAAGAAAGCTTTGTTGTAGAGCATTTAACACAAAATCCGGTTAGGGGCCAGCTGAGTATAAGACTGTGTCATCTGAATATAAATGGATGAGAGAGCTTCCTACTGCCTCAGCTATGTTGTTGATGTAAATTGAGAAGAGCGTGGGGCCTAGGATCGAGCCTTGATGTACTCCCTTGGTGACAGGCAGTGGCTGAGACAGCAGATATTCTGACTTTATACACTGCACTCTTTGATAGAGGTAGCTGGCAAACCAGGCTAAAGACCCCTCAGAGACACCAATACTCCTTAGCCGGCCCACAAGAATGGAAGGGTCTACTGTATCAAAAGCTTCGGCCAAGTCAATAAAACTAGCAGCACAACATTGCTTAGAATCAAGGGCAATGGTGACATCATTTAGGACCTTTAAAGTTACAGTCAAACATCCATAACCTGAGCGGAAACCAGATTGCATACCAGAAAGAATACTATAGACCTCAAGAAAGCCAGTCAGTTGATTTTTTCCAACAGTTTTTTTCACAGTTTTTTCCAAACAGGGCAAAATAGAAATTGATCTATACACCAGAAATTGGGATGAGCTTGATCTCCCCCGTCAAATAAAGGATACATCGTGGCTGCCGTTCAAGCAATGGGAACCTCCCAAGAGAGGAGATACAGGTTAAAAAGGTCAGAGATATGCTTGCTGATGATAGGGGCAGCAACCTTAAAGAAGAAAGGGTCTAAACCACCTGACCCAGATGTTTTTTGGGGGTCAAGTTTAAGGAGGTCCTTTAGCACCTCAGACAGGTGCAGGGGAAAAATAGGGAGATTAGGAAATGTTGGACAAGCAAGGAGGCATAGCTGAGTCAAATAGGAATCCTGAAGTGGTGATTTAAGAGCTCAGCCATGTGCCCCTTGTCATTAACAACCACATAATCAACATTAAGGGACATGGGCAGCTGTGAGGAGAAGGGTTTATTCTTCAGGTATTTAACCATTTTCCAAAACTTCCTGGGGTTAGACCCACAGAGAAAGAACTGCTCCTTAAAGTAACTAACTTTGGCCTTCCAGATAGCCTGAGTGCACTTATTTCTCATTTACCTGAACGAGAGCCAGTCAGCCTTTCCCCAAATGTAATTCTTGAGGTGAAGTAACTTTGCCAGATCACGGTTGAACCAGGGGCAGAACCTGTTTTTAATTCAAATGTTATTTATGAGGCAATGTTTGTTAACAATACCACTGAAAATATCAAAAAAGAAGGTCAGAGAGTATTCGAAAGAGGGGATCAAGGTGATTCTATACCAATTTACAGAGGCCAGGTCATGAAGGAAGGCTTTCTCATTAAAGTTTTTTAGCAAGCGCCAATGACAAATCAGGACAGGTCGTTTCGCTGAGCAGCCATTATGAACACAGGCTGTAAAACAGTGATCACTAAGGTCATTACAGAAAACACCAGACTGATACCTATTAGGATTATTTGTGAGGATACCATCAATGAGAGTAGCGTTTTCTGGGTGTTTGGAGTCAAACCTTGTGGGATTGATAACAATCTGAGAAAGATTTAGGGAGTTCCATTGCTTTAGGACTTGGTCAGGTAATATAAGCAAGTCTCAGTTTATGTCACCTAACAGGACTTATTCAGACTTAGTGTAAGGGGCCAGGAGAGAGCTTAGGGCATTTAGGGTACAGGCCGGTGCTGATGGTTGATGATAATGTAACGGATGTGAAATGGCTAGCTAGTTAGCGGTGCACACTAGTGGCATTTCAATCGGTGATGTCACTTGCTCTGAGACCTTGAAGTAGTGGTTCCCCTTTCTCTGTAAGGGGCTTTTGTGGAGCGATGGGTAACGATGCTTCCGAGGGGTGACTTTTGTTGATGTGTGCAGAGGGTCCCTGGTTCGCGCCCGGGTATGGGCGAGGGGACGGTTATACTGAAGTTATACTGTTTATACTGTTACATTGATGCTGTTGACCCGGATCACTGGTTGCTGCGGAAAAAGGAGGAGGTCAAAAGGGGAGTGAGTGTAACGGATGTGAAATGGCTAGCTAGTTAGCAGGGCGCGCTAGTGGCGTTTTAATCGGTGACGTCACTTGCTCTGAGACCTTGAAGTAGTGGTTCCCCTTGCTCTGCAAGGGCCGTGGCTTTTGTGGAGCGATGGGTAACGATGCTTCGTGGGTGAATGTTGTTGATGTGTGCAGAGGGTCCCTGGTTCGCGCCCGGGTATGGGCGAGGGGACGGTCTAAAGTTATACTGATGCAATAACACTTAGCAACAGTCAACAAAGAGCTATTTGAAAGTGCAATGCTTAAAACCAGCTAATTAAATTGTTTGGAAACAGACTTGGTGGAGACAACCGAGCACTGACAGTGTTCCTTGGTAAAGATTGCAACTCCACCACCTTTGGAAGATCTGTCTTTCCAAAAAAGGTTATAACCAGAAAGGTTAACATCAGTGTTCAAAACACTCTTTCTTAACCACGTCTCAGTAATGACCAACACGTCTGGATTCGAGATGTGAACCCACACTTTCAATTGATCCATTTTAGGTAATAAACTTCTTGTGTTAAGGTGCGGAAAACCCAGGCTTTTACGAGAGCAGAAATCCGTGGAGCAGATATCAGAGCAAAAGTCAGAGTTGGGGCTAGCAACAGTAGATGGGCCAGGGTGTACATGCACATAACCAGATATCTTCAGCAGTAATTACAATCAGGGCACGGCGGAGGACAGGGAGAGCTCTGCAGTGTTGATTATGACATTTGAATGTGCATTAGATGGCAACAAGATCCTATTGTACAGCAATTTCATCAGGTAACATGATGTAGCCTAAACTGAATAACAACTATTGTATTGCTATCTTTTCTCAATTAAAAACAACTTTTTGTTTGTTAATTTCAACATGTTTTATTGTTATTAATCTATTTATCCTTACATTTTAATCTGTTAAATTTCCTAACATATATATTTAGCAGGCCTAGTCTATTTTATGCTGCACATGTACTACTCAATCAACAACAAAGATTGCACATTTCTTGATTGACCTCTTGCCTCTCAGTAAACCACCCCCAAAAAATATATTTCTATATGTTCGTCTTTAAGTGTTTGTTATAAACGACATGACTTGAGAATGTAACTAAATAAAATAATATTTAGCACCACATTCCTGCTTTAGGGCGGTGGAAGATTTTTTTAGAAGTAAATCATGTGACGTCAGCTCAATGTTGCTTCCGGGTTTGCCTTATTTTTTTGACGGGCAGATAGATTCTTTGTTGTTTTGAGTTATTGGTTATTTATTTCAGAATGAACCGTATTTTTGGTCGAGGAAAACCGAAGGGACCACCACCAAATCTAACGGACTGTATAGGAAATGTAAGTATATGGAAATAACTTCATCAGAGCAGTGTCTTTGACAAACAAACAAAATAACTTTGCTTGCTGGCTAGCTAGCTGACATCTGATTGTTCTAGAAATAATGGGAGAGTTGTCCTGCATGACAGCCCATTTGATACCTATAGCTTATAGAATACTGTTTAGCTACGTACTTTTCAGCGTGGTGTAAGTTAGTTTGATTAGCATTGTAATATTGTCGTAGTTACTACGCTAACTTGCCTAATTATCTAGATGGCCAGTTGACAAAAGTACAGTAAGGTGATGTTGGTTTTCCACTGTAGGCTAAAACAATGATTCCCAACCAGGGGTACTGAAGACTCATGAGACCAAAGCCTTTTTGATCAAATGCACATGAGGGGGTACTTCAGGGGTAATCATGTGGTACTCGGGGCAGCGCCAAATTAATTTGGTGGTAGAGTCACCGAAACAAGGTTGGGAACCACTGGCTAAAAGGTGTTGTTTTTCCAACCAACCAGTTTTACAGGTTTGAACAAGGCTATTTAGCTAGTGCCATTGAAGGTAAATATAGAAGGTATGACTATTATAATAACTCATACATGTATTTTAAGAACTTTCTGATACCACAAAATGTTATTACACTGACTTCAGACTCAAACAATAGAGTTGAGGTACAGCGCATTCGGAATGTATTCAGACCCCTTGACTTTTAACATTTTGTTATGTTACAGCCTTATTCTAAAATGAATTAAATCGTCCCCTCTGCCTCTGAATAACATCCCCACAGCATAATACCGCCACCACCATGCTTCACCGTAGGGATGGTGCCAGGTTTTCTCCAGACGTGACGCTTGGCATTCAGGCCAAAGAGTTCAATCTTGGTTTCATCAGACCAGAGAATCTTGTTTCTCTTTAGTTGCCTTTTGGCAAACTCCAAGCAGGCCATCATATGCCTTTTACTGAGGAGTGGCTTCAGTCTGGCCAATCTATCATAAAGGCCGGATTGGTGGAGTGCTGCAGAGATGGTTGTACTTCTAGAAGTTTCTTCCATCTCCACTGAGGAACTCTAGAGCTCTGTCAATGACCATCAGGTTCTTGGTCACCTCCCTGACCACGGCCCTTCTCTCCCGATTGCTCAGTTTGGCCGGGCGGCCAGCTCTAGGAAGAGTCTTGGTGGTTCCAAACTTCGACCACTGTGTTCTTGAACCTTCAATGCTGCAGAAAGGTTTTGATACCCTTCCCCAGATCTGTACCTCGACACATTCCTGTCTCAATAGACAATTCCTTCGACCTCATAGCTTGGTTTTTGCTCTGACCTGTCAACTGTGGGACCTTTGTATAGACAGTTGTGTGCCTTTCCAAATCATGTCCAATCAATTGAATTTACCACAGGTGGACTCAAATCAAGTTGTAGAAACATCTCAAGGATGATCAATGGAAACAGGATGTGCCTGAGCGCAATTTTGAGTCTCATAGCAAAGGGTCTGAATATATAAATATGTAAATAAGATATTTCTGTTTTATTTATTTGCAAAAGTAAAAAAATGTATATGTTTTTACTTCGTCATTATGGGATATTGTGTGTGTAGATTGCTGAGGATTTTTTTCTTTCATTTAATCCATTTTAGAATAAGGCTGTAATGTAACAAAATGTGGAAAAAGTCAAGGGATCTGAGTAGTTTCCGAATGCACTGCTTTTGGCAACGGGGGTATATTAACATACAATAACGTTGCTTTACAATTCCATTTCAACTTACTGTGCGTTCATTATGATGGGGGGGGAAATTGACAAAATATCTAAGGGATAGTGTTATTAAAGCATTTCTAAACATTGGTTTCTGCTTACCTCATGTCAAAATAAGTCCTGCACAAGCCATATGTGGCAAAAACCAAAACGTGCACCCCTTGGGGTCCCGAGGACAGAGTTTGGGAAACCCTGGGTTATTGTTATCTGGGTTCCTTGGGACGTCCCTACCCCCTTAATCCTTATCTAACCCAACAAAACCCATTTAAAAAATGTCCACTTCAATGGGGAGACGTCAGAGTTGGGACATCCCAAGGATCCTTTCTAAACTTTTTCCTACACAGACCCACGTTCCGAAATTCTGTTTAATAATAAGATCCTTTAGATATTTTGACTCAAATTCCCTCCGTCGTAATGACCAACCGTCCTGCCCACCGGCACAGTAACTGGAAATGTTATTGTATTTAACTTCAGGCTTCGCACAGAGTTTTTTCGTGCAACCCAATACAATTGAAAGCAATGCTATTGTATGCAAATACACCCGCGTTGCTAAAAGCACCTATGTGTTATGAAAAGAGTCTGCCTGGCTAACTCGTTACTCTTTCTCTCTTCTTAAGGTTGACTCACGAGCGGAGTCTGTTGACAAGAAGATTGCCAGACTAGATGTTGAACTGGTCAAGTACAAGGATCAGATGAAGAAGATGAGAGACGGTCCTTCAAAGGTAAGCGTGAAGGCCTGCACTGAGTGAAGCAGACTGGGATAGTAGATATGTTTACCAGTCAGTCGTTTATTATACCAACCTGGTCTCAGAGCATTTCGTATTATTATGTACGTAAATCCGATAAATGCCATTTAGTATGATATGTTACATTTAGTATGGTATGTATTAGTTTCATCACCCGTTTTGTACGAGATGTTACTAATTACAATTCATATTATATGTTACGAATTTGAAAAAGTACAATATTTTATGAATTTGCAAAATGTATGATGTAACCATACCAAACATAACATATCATACTAATTTGAGTGTTTATAATTTGTATCGTGTTAAATATTAGCCACCGTCAGTTATACCCACATACATGTATAACTGTAGTGTCAGTTTCCTTACATTTTGCATCATTCCATTACATCGTTAGTTGCCCTTTCTTTCCTCTGTCACGTTTGTGTGGTTGTTCCTGAGGATCGCTAGCACTAGTGGATCATATTCAGCTATAAGTTGTGCAATAATTTGGGACATATAGCCTATTTTAATCCAAATGGAACGCAGTCCGTATGTAGCAGGTTAAACATGGAGCCTAGCACACGGTTTACGACGACTGGACAGTTGTCATCACAGTTGCGTTATTAGGGGACTACTGGTGCGTATTTTACGGGGGGGGGGGGGCGTCTGCATCCTCCCTCTACAGTTCCACTTGTTTGGAACATTATAAATGTACAGTATACCAGTATTTATGCTTGATGTTGTGTAAATGATGTTTCCTGGTTATGTTTTCATCAGAACATGGTCAAGCAGAAGGCAATGAGAGTGCTGAAGCAGAAGAGAATGTGAGTCATTTATGAAAGCAGTCTGCCAATGCCTGAAATGCCTCCAATCAGTCAGGACCAACGTCACAGTAGCACAATGATGAACCACATAATGAGCTGTAAACCATAGTCACATGAGCACATCATAATGTCTTAATTAATAGAGGTTATCATTTGAATTGTGATGTTTTTCAGGTATGAGGGCCAGAGAGATAACCTCACACAGCAGTCCTTCAACATGGAACAGGCCAACTACACAATACAAACTCTCAAAGACACAAAAACAACAGTAAGATGGATCAGTAATGACTGTGGCACTTACAATTTACTGTAGTTGTCATAGTTCTCTGGGTAAACATGTCTGACATTGCATTATAGGTGGATGCTATGAAAATTGGAGCCAAAGAGATGAAGGCGGCATACAAGAATGTGAAGATCGATCAGATTGAGGTAAGCCTTCTATTTGGCTACTCAATATATTCAAGTTATCTGGTTTGTGTTCACCCAGGTTAAGGGAATGTGGGGTTTCAGTGAGGATGGCCCATTGGGTAATGAGAATGACAGACGTTTGGGTTAAGAGCTCTTTGTGTTCCTGATGCAGGATCTCCAGGACCAGCTGGAGGACATGATGGAGGACGCCAACGAGGTGCAGGAGGCGATGAGCAGAAGCTACGGGACGCCAGAGATCGATGACGATGACCTGGAAGCAGGTCAGTACTGTGAGAGTATGACACAGCCACAAGGAAGACAATACACTGACACTATTATGTTACAACAGTTGGTTTTGCTCCAGTACAGACTAAATCTATATTAACACTGCTATATATCAATAGATGGCATAATTTCCCACCACACTACAGAGAAGTTTTGTTCACTTCAGCCCAGTTACAACATCAGTCAATAAAGTCCTTACGTCAATAGGATGCATGTAATAACTGTGCATCAATGGCTGTGTTTGTTCCCAGAGCTGGATGCCCTGGGAGATGAGCTGCTGCTAGATGATGACAGCTCCTACCTGGATGAGGCCAGCACTGCCCCCTCCATCCCAGAAGGAATACCCAGTGACAGGGCAACAAACCGGGTACACATCTCTCTCTGACAAACATAACTGTTACCAATGAACAAGCTGCCTTGTTCATTGGAGACGCATTTATGATCTCATTTAGATGTTTCCTAATAAAATGTCATTTATTGTGCATATGTTTTTCAGGATGGAGTTCTGGTGGATGAATTTGGACTACCACAGATCCCTGCCACATAATGAATAGACAGCAGGCAGGAACCAATGGCAATTCTCACAACTGTTTTTTTTATTTTTTATGTATCATAGCCTTTTTACAATGTATATCCGACTGATGCATTATTACGTGGTGGTAAACAAGACTCAACCCGCCTTAGCTTTTGAAGAGAATCCATGGTGATGCATCAGCTATGCTATTAATTCTTGATCATATGAACAAATGTTTTTTTTTCTCCAAGGTGTTTCTTGGTATTTGGTTCTAACTTCTCCTGCAGCACTGTGTTGCCAACTACCAATAAATATAATATATTTCAAAAGATGGTAATGGTGGATTAGTTATAAATCAGGCATATGTTTTGTTGTATTTTTTTAAACAAAGGAAGGAGACAGGACTAAATAAGTCATTTAATTATACAATAGAACACTAGTAGCGTGTAGAATTACAATCGCTCAAATGCAATAAATACATTTCTGAAAGTATTCATGGAGTTGAATGATATGCTTTCTCTTCGTGTACAAATGTTGGACAATGAAGCATTTAGACGAGGGCTCTCCAAACCTGTTCCTGGAGAACTACTGTCCTCTAGGTTTTCACTGATTCTAATAATTAGCTTGTTAATAAGCTGAATCAGGTAAGTTACAACTGGGGTTGAAGTGAAAACCTACAGGAAGGTAGCTCTCCAGGATCAGGTTTGGAGAGCCCTGATACAGACCCTTACAAAAACACAGTGCCCAAACTGTATAGTTTTATGACAACCACAGCAACAAAGCCCTTGTTTGAGACGGTCATCACCAACTGAGCCTATAGCTGAGGGGGAAGATCTTCTTGTGAAGGTATTCAACAACCTCAGTCTTGTTCCAAAGATTTTCAAATTCATAGTAAGGAATCTGAAAAAACAAAAGACTATTAGTAACAAATGGAGCACAGAGCAAAAACAGAAGATCCGAGTGAATACAGATATGCTCTTGACAGAACATAAGCAGAGGGGCTGAAATCAGAATTTACAGCAGATGGAAAACAGAACACTCAAAGGTTGCAGAGTGAATTTCTGACCTGAACAACTTCGTATCCCAGAAGCCTCAGGTGCCGCTGCTTGATGGCCTCTTTCCCTAGCAGCTGTCTTGTGTTCACAGTGAACCTCTTGTGGCCGTCGATGCAAACTGCTATCCTGCAAGTACACAAGAGTGAATAAAATCGCTATAGTACAACAATTTTATCACCTATGTTTATGAATTTCATGGTTTAAATGTATTGTTTTATACCTCTTGTAGATATCATCGATTTGACTGGCAGGCAATACATATCCTTCCTCGTCAAGCTTTATTTCCACATCTGAAATGACAAACAGAGGCCGGATTTGTCTTTGCACCTTTCATTTTCAGTATATGGATGTCTGAAGCTTTGAATTAAAGGTTAGCGGTGTTGTGTCTGTACGTTACCTAGCGTGTAGCAGTATGGAGTGAGGACTCTGGAAGCGAAGTAGGTGCGGGCCCCTAGTAGATCTACCAGGCCAGTTTTCACATAGTTGTAGAGGTGTCCATCAACCGGCGTCTCCAGAGACCGACCAGGAGTTAGGAAAGACTTGACACGGTACTTAGGAAGGAGCCTCGGACCCTGGGTTTAAAACAGGGTGTTAAGGGTGAATCGGAGGATAGTGTGCTAGGATGTCAACACTGCAGTTGAAGTTGACAAGTGATCCTTAGAATGAACATTGATTTGTACTAACTCGTTAGCCTACCTCATAGAAAGGGCATTCAAGCTTCACAGTCATGTAGAGTTGGGTCAGTTGTGCCAGAACAATCCGGTCAACCCCTGAGCCTTGCTCTGGAACACAAATTAATTTTAAAAAGTATTAATCAAAGGCCGTGCAATTGATTAACCAAATAAACTGTGCCGATATAAGTATGGAGAGTAGTAAAATAAGCGTGGGCTAATTTACTAAGGCTGCATTACCTTGTAGTTGCTGGAGGAAGTAGCGGTTGAAGACCTTGGACACAAAGTTGACAGGGAACCGCTCTACCAGGATGCAGGAGTGCAGCAGGTTGAGGAGTGTCCGGGGCTGGAAGTGAGAGAAGCGTGCGTGCAGGATGGCCTCCACCTTCCTGAACACCTCCCCGGCGTTGGGCGGCAGGTAGCCCAGCTTCCCGAACGGCATGATCTGCCTGGCCACTTGGCTGGTGCTGTATTCGTCTGCCCGGTACACAAAGCTCTCTGCCACCGCGTCAAACACTGGCAGCGACAGGATGTTCCGACGCCCAAAATACTGCATCACCTTGGTCACTGTCTCTGGGTGGGACGTGAACGTCATCTTGGGCACATGCCTCTCCATGGCCTCCACCAAGAAGTGGTCGCTGTGGCCGAAGTGCATGAGCGCCCCGAGCACTAGACCCAGCTCCTCATCTCTGAAGTTGGGTATGTGCCTGACCGCCTGCTTACAGAGGCTAATAACCAGGGGCATGACCTGGGTCTGGTTCAGGACCACCAAAGCACTAAGCACGCTGCTGATAGCAGGGGGGTCCATACGCGAGGTGACTGACACAGTGTAGGTGTGCATAGCGTTTAGGAGGTCCTGGTAGCGACCCTCCTCCCCTACTCCAGCCTGCAGCAGTCTGTATACTGCAGTGAGTTCTACCAGGCTCCACTGACCAGGCCCCTGCCTCTGTAACTGCACCATCAGCTGCTCCAGCATCCCACAGCCAGGGCCCTCCAGGGCCAGCAGGGCCTGGCCCAGGGTGCACAGCTGGCCCACGCTCATCTGGCCCCTGTCCAGCCGCTCCTGGCTCTCTGACACCAGCCGAACCACCAGCGTGCTCCAGGGGTCCACATAGAGGCGTGTGCAGGCCAGCAGGGCAGAAACCAACCCGGCCTCCGTCAGACGCCCAGAGTCCCGCTCCAGCTGGCAGCACAGGGCCCTGAGAGTGTCCTCTTCCAGCACTTTGGGGTCCTTCAGGGAGATGCCATCCTGCTCTATGTCAGCCACGCAGTGCAGGGCTGCAGCTGCCATGGTGTCAGAAATAATCTCCACCGTGCGGAGGAGTCTCAGCACCTGTCTGGAGGAAGAGCAGCTAACCAGGCGGTCATGGAAGGCCTTCTCCTCTGCATCAGTGGGCCGGTGCAGCTGACTCAGACGGAACCTGGGGACTGAGTCTTTGTGGAGGCTGACTGATCCAGTGGTGTAGAAAGGGTCCTTGGTAATGGTGGACAAACTCATCCTCCCACAGTCTGGCTGACTGAGTTTCCGACAGCCCTGCCTCTGGATACAGCGCTCCGCTGAGGTCCATAGACACGCCACACACATGGGCTCCCCTATCGGAACACTCAGGAGTCTGGTGCGACTCAGCTCGCCAGGAGGACAGAGGTGTGCCCCTGTCTGCCTGAGAAGTTGAAGCCTCTTGATCACCTTTAAAGCCATGGCTCTGTTCCAGGACTCAATAGGCAGTTCAAACCTGTATGAGCATAGGAGCAGATGGTTAGCTAAGCCTACAAAGTTCTGGTAACTAAGTTGACCTAATGGGCGGTTTCAGTTGACAATAATCACTGCAGTAAGATGGTTTCCATGGAATGTCCCATTCATTTGTATGTTAGCTTGCTAATTGTGGGGCGGCAGGTAGTGGTTAGAGCGTTAGACAAGTAACCGAAAGGTTGCTAGATCGAATCCCAGAGCTGACAAGGTAAACATCTGTCGTTCTGCCCCTGAACAAGGCAGTTAACCCAGGTCGTCATTGAAAATAAGAATTTGTTCTAAACTGACCAAAAAATAAAAGGTATTAAAAGCATATTAAGTAACCTTGGCTTGCTGGTGGTTATCAAACCAGCGACTGCACGCAGTATATGCTAACTACGCATACCACGACCTAGCCATACATTAAGAAAATCCATTCAAATGTCAGCATTTTGCGAACTAATGCAGTGCAACCCACCGGAGAGCACAAAATGTAATTTTGCCCTTGTGTTAGCTAGCAGTCATGGCTAGCAGGGATACAGATTGTCAAATTAACGTCAAAAGTTTAGACTGTATTGCATTTTAGCAAACTATAACCCCAAACATTTTCATAACCTTAACAATTATCCTAACCTAATACGTTAATTATCCTAACCTGCTACGAAAAGTCAAATCTGACGACGGCTGTATACGTTCTAGTGAACAATTTAGCTAGCTAGCTGCAAAGCGGAAGTTCATGTTATATTATGGGCAATACAATAGATAACTATTAAACGTGACAATGTCCTACAACGGAGGCATTGAAAGGATACCTTTCCTTACTTTATGAAACTAAACAGTTCGCAAGAAGAGTACTAGGTACAGATTACCTTTCGTGGAACAGGAAGGTAAAAGTAAAATCCACCCACCGGTAAAGCGTGGTTCGGTAACGAAGGTGCTCATTCGTGATTGGCCCCGTTGTAAACTAATAGGGTGGGTATATCTGTTTCACAACGCCACTAGAACGCGCTGTAAACCATTTAAATGTTACCAAACTAATACTGTACCGAGTGTGTTTGTGATATTTCAAATTATTCAGCTAATCCTGCATATCCTTGATTGACTAAAAGTATCGATGGGGATAAGTAAACTGAAAAAGTTTAACTGCGCATTCAAGGTGGACCCCCATGATGATTTGACCTACATTATCTTCAGAGGCAAAAATCAGGTTGAGGTCATACTCGGATTCCTCCGAATTAACGTGGTTTATTGCAGTTTTTGCATTGATACTGTATACATATTTCCCCCCATTGATTTGAACAGTATGTAGGCATTTAAAACAAATCCTTTCAAAGTAGCTGGTGCTCAGTCTTTGACATGCACTGCCACACAAACTAGGTGGAATGAGTAATGTGGGGACATGACATAACAGCCTGTGTTGCATAGGAAGACAGCAGAACAAGGGAACCATCAGCATACTAGACAAATCCACATTCAGACAACGTAATGTTTATTTCAACAGTCAAATCATTTAAACAGGGTCAAGAATGGAGAATACAAGTTGAGTACTTTATTTATAAAGCTTATATTTATTATAAAATGTAAAAATTCAGCTAGACCAGGCCATTTGAGGCACTTGCGTCGAGTTGCAGTTGCCATCATTTTGACGTCACAGACCAGTCCCATGTTTGGATAGTCAATCACCAGCTAGCCACATTTCTAATACAGATTTCAAATCTGGCAATGCTGAAATGGGAGCTCACAGCTGGGAATTCCACAAAAAGAGTGCCCTTCGCTAATTTGAGTCGAATTTGTGAACCAAAATTGCATTTTAAATGTGCCCTTTAATATAGACCACATGGAGAATAATAAATCTGAGTGTTTATATGAAGACTAGCTAAAGTGCCAAGAGTCAGTATTTTGACGTGTCCCGCCATGCACACCGACTTTTTAAAAAACCCCACTTAACACCAAAATGTCACCATCATTGTAAAGCACCATTTATTTTGTTGCTTTGACAGTCATTTGAAGAGCTTTTTTAATTTCATGTGATTAGTAAATAATTTACACTTGTCCCTCATTTAAGGTAAACCCTGTGACGTGAACTGAACGCTCATTACTCTTTAAATATTCTTTTCTAAAGAAACATTGAAAAGGTGGGGCATAAACACATCAACCCTATGACACAGATTTAAACAATTGTCATTCAATTGCCACTCCCTGTTGCACACAAGCTTCCATTCCCAATGAAAATGTGATTTAAGAGGAAATAATCAGCCCTGTTACTATAGTAATGCTTATTTATCATATGGAAAACTTAAAGATGAACAAGAGGCCTTGACAGAAAATTGTTTCCTTTTACCAAGTTAGACTTTTCAAAAGGCATTGAATTGGTGGAATGACCCAGGTATGGTTGATAGCAGTGGTTTCGCCTTGCTTAACATGGGTTTTATAGAGCAGAGACATGCAGCAAGATGGTCTAGCTGGGTATAAAGGAGAAGAGGGGCCAGAGAGAAACCATAATATGACTGTCATGGTTGTGGTCTTAATCGTCCTTATCCTTGGCGCCGTGTTTTAGGATGCGCGTGAACTCCACATAGTTGAAGTTGCTCTTTTTGTCAATGGGTGCCTCCCTGAAGAGCTCGTCCACTTCCTCGTCTGTGAAGCGGTCACCCATGGTGGTCAGCAGCTCTCTGAGGTATTCCTCCTGGATGACACCTTAGGACAGAGGGTGACAGACAGGTATGCGAAAATGCCCATGGTACTTTCCCCAGGCGGGTATGCACAAGCTAAGTATTTGTTGAGTCACACCCAACCCATCAGCTGTTTCTGAAATGATCTGCGCAAACAAAGCAACCTGAACACATTTGAGCAAAGTTCACAGAAAGCATCTTTGTATTTACAATCCATTTAAGGAATATGTAGCCTGCTCAAGGGTGGTATTTTGAAAGGAAGTTGGGGTAACAATCCTGTCAAGGAAATAAGTGTACTGTGTGTATTTTTGTAAGCATGAATTTCCCATATGGACCCATTTCATATTTATTTCAGCCCAAACCCCTAGGAGCTATGGTTTAACCCACAGGTCCAGCTGTTATTGGGACAGCCCATGTTACTATCTCAAAAGCTAGTCCAGTCTATCCAGCTGAGTCAGAGATTAGGGATATCTTGAAAAGCAAACAACTCAGGAACTTTGTTCTCTACACAACACTGGCATCCATTATCAGCATCTAAAACAGCATTATCTATTCAGCCAGAGACCAACATGACGTCATTCCCATTAGGCTAATTCCCTAAACTTTTCCCCAAAGACCTTACCTGTACCCTCTTCGTCGAAGCAGGCAAAAGCATTTCTGATTACGTCCTCAGGGTCTGTGCCGTTGAGCTTCTCACCAAACATGGTGAGGAACATGGTGAAGTTGATGGGCCCAGGAGCTTCAGTCATCATAGCCTCCAGGTACTCATCAGACGGGTTCTTCCCTGAGAAAGAATCAAAGTGCCACATTAGAACAGACTGCAACTCCCTGTTAACAGTAACCTCGTTTTACAACATTGGCATAAATGGTTTCAAGCGTATAAAACAATGGGAACAGGGTGTAGGGAATGTTAATGGGAAACGGCCTGCTCTTTACTAATGCATGACTGGTATTCTATTGAAACACTAACACTAGCTGGAAAACACACCCAACCCCAATAAATAGAGGCAACTCGGTGCTCTCTGTCTCAATCTGTCAAACACTTGATCAAGATAACTATTGAAGGGGGAGCTTAACAGCCTAATAAACACTCAAGAGATACCCGAGCACCATACTTCAAATCAGGTTGGAGTTAGCGAGGTAATTTCAGTCAGCTCTGGATAACCGGTACCACGAATGTGGCTCACCTTTCAGCCAGGTATATTTCTATGGCAATGAATCCTTCACAACGAACCTGCTCCGAAGCAGGCTAACTCACAGCTAACACAATTTCTCCTGAATCAAGTGTCTGAGTCACAAGTTGGAGGACCAATGACATCAGATACCCTCCCGCTCATTAAGACTGTCATCATCCTTAATTTAAGGAAGACTAATGATTGAATATTTCATCAAATGTCATAAGACAGCCATCATATTAGAGTATTTGCTTTCCAAACTATGTCACACGACAGCATTTTGCGAAAGGGAAACTGACAGCCGAAATCAACCAGACTGTAGTTCCCAGTCAAGTCAAGACTGGCAGCCAGTGTACTCACGAGTTTAACAGTGAAATTGCCGGGGTTAGAGGTTTCAAAACACGTCTCTGGATCATATGTTGCCTGCTGAATTTGAGAACTTTTTTAAAAATTTAGAGCAACAGTTTGGCGTTCAACTAGCATGCTAGAGTTAACGACAGGCGGACGAGCAATATCCAGTTGTAGTACGGATGAAGCCCGACCTGGAATGTGAAGCAGCCTAGCTTTATAAAAGCCTGAATAGATCTAGCTTGCGTCATAGTATACCACTCTGGAAATCATTCAGTGCCTCTGTTTCAAATTGAGTGAATTAAGTCCAAGAGAAAACAGGCTGATTTCAGATCAGCAGAAGGGGGTTTCAGGGACAAGCTAAGATACCCACCCAGTGAGGCTAGCATGTCATGCAGATCCTCCTTGTCGACAAACCCATCACGGTTCTGGTCAATCATGTTGAAGGCCTCCTTGAACTCCTGGATCTGAGACTGGTCAAACATAGCGAACACATTGCTAGTAGCACGCTGGGGGCGCTTCTTGGTGGTCTTTCCCTTTGCCCTTTTGCTCGACATTTTGGCTGTTGTGTGTTTACCTGTGAGGGTCAAAAAAGCATATTCCTGAAGTCAGCAGCCACAGATCTGTAATATCCCAAATCACTTTACATTTACCATTTCAAAGCAGACTTAGAAATAGTGTTTGGATGTCAATGAAGCTCAGTTCATTGGACAACATCTTATGATAGTTAAGTTATGAAAAACATTGAGAGCAGCAGTTACTGGCTCATGCAATTACCCAAAATAAGATTTGACCAGTTACACCCAGCTTCCCTTGGCTATGGGCTAATCTAATTCAGACTGGAAAATAATCCCTGGAGAGGTGTCCTCACTACACTATAAATGGAAATGTTATACTGCTGTTGAAGGCTGTTCTAGTTCTCTTAACACGGGATAGGAAAAACTAGTGACGTTGAGAGAAAAAAATTCTGGCAAGTTCAACAACCTCATTCTGAGAGAGGGCCACTGCTTCAATAGTATGCCTCCTACCTAGTAATAGATGGAGCCAGTGGTCCACACCACTGACTAACTATTATAGCAACAGCACAGGATAAGACCGGTTTAGTGATCTAATTTGAGGTTGCGCAATACTAGGTGACTGAATTCAGACTTAAATTCAATCTGAAACATGTTAGCTAACATCAACATATACTAGTAGCGGTACGATTGACTATCTACAAACACCAATTGAAATTCCATACTTTGAGAAAGAATTGAGTGAAAAGGCAACTTTTAGTTAGCCATACTACGTCATGAATGGACAATGGGGCCTATAAAAATAGATTAATCTTGCTGCCAGCTGTTGCTACTATCAACGCAAGCAGTATCGTAGAAATGAACATACAGCACACATTTAAATTGACCAAAATGTGGAATGGCTATGATAAAGTTAGGAGAAAGATGACGTTAGCGACATTGAGGAGACGATAAAAACATTACGAATGCCAGAATGCTCGCTAGGTAGATACTGCATTTTGTTTTGGCACATCTCGTTACAATATACAGATATCTAGCGTGCGATCTCTTGGTGCAACTTAAAACAATTTTAACTTGCTAGTTAGAACCGCATTTTCTTTTTCCCCTTCAGGAAATACTGTGATCTTGGCAGTTAACAAGCCGACTGTTAGCTTATTTAGCTAGCCTGCTGACTCCGCTAGCTAAAGCTAAATCATCCAGCAAACAAATAGTTCCATATGAAAACCATTGTAGCGTATACATTTCAAGCTGTACTGCCGACACGTCAATAGTAAAGTGGGATTAGCAAGTGAAATAACGCTTATACGTTAAAATAAGCAAATATTAGACCTAGCTACCTGATTCCCGAAAAGCTGGATAGTCAGTTAGCCCGTGCTGCCCTCTCACAACCACCGCCCTAACTTCCTTAAATGTTTCCGCACAGGAACTACAGACCAAACTAACTTCAGAAAATGGGGAGGAATTTATAATGTCTAAATCATTTTTATTTGATTTCAATTATTTTTTAACAGTATAAAAAAACAATTATATTTTGTAGATATGTAGTTCATGTACTTTGCTTTGACTATACATAACTTGATGTAATGCTTGTAAATCAGTTCAGTTTTACTTGGGTATACCCTCCATTGAAGTTAATGGGGTTTCCTCAAAACACTCCTTTGCTACGTAAACATTCTTGAGAAATGCCCAAATACGGAGAAAATAAATGCATCTTACTGTGCCTTATCATGAGTAAGATAACAATGCTTTGGTGACACCATTTTTATTAGACTATAACTCTGATTTCCTCAATATACAAAACATATAGCCTACCAAATACAATGATTATATAACAAAAATATGTTTTATTGTCACATACACCAGATAGAGGCCATGAAATGTGTTGTTTCACAAGGTCAGCCATAGTAGTATGGCAGCACTGGAGCAAATTAGTGTTAAGTGCCTTGCTCAAGGGCACATTGACAGACTTCGTCACGTTATAGCTCAGCAGCTTAACACATCAATATTTTGATAG
The DNA here is from genome assembly GCF_045791955.1 of Oncorhynchus clarkii lewisi. Taxonomy (NCBI): domain Eukaryota; kingdom Metazoa; phylum Chordata; class Actinopteri; order Salmoniformes; family Salmonidae; genus Oncorhynchus; species Oncorhynchus clarkii. The sequence continues at coordinate 29,586,606 of NC_092161.1, forward strand.
TACCCTAAATGTTTTGGAATATCAGTAAATTGACATTTTCACATATGCTCCAGATATGAAAAATAATGACTGGATGGATAATTCTAGATGCTTTGGGGAGAATTTTCATGACATCCCCATTTGGGTCAGAGTGAACAGTTGGTTCCCCGTTGCCATTTGGAGAAGGTTAAGTACTGGAGATCCAAAGCAAGAAAGCCCTATGGAACCCACGATGACTCACTGGTTAAAATGGGCCACAGCAGTAACCTAATGGGAGTTCTCAGTGAACACACACTCAAAGGGAACAAGAGAAGGGGTTTAGCCATGTAGACAAGCCACAGGCACATTCAGCATGGAAGAAAAAGGCTTATGATGGCAGCCATGCAACGCAGCTATGAGACCCTGGCATTTTCAACACTTGTTTATACAACATTGAATAACATTTTAGTTGAGCCCCACCACCTTGTCATAGGCCAAAGGAAGAGTAAACATAAATAACTATCCCTATTGGTGCTATTTTACAAATGATTAGTTTGGTTGTTCAAGATATGAGCTATTAGTATAGTTTATAACTTTGGTCCAATAACCATCTGCTTAATGAAAAGGAGTGCATTCTGCCTGCTCCCAAGATAAGTGGAATTATTCTTAGTTTGTTTAACCATAAAAAACTATTTTTAATATAGAGTCAGCAGATTGGAACCAGAGACATGTATTAAACCCTGCACCTTAGAGGCTGCTGCCTATGTACATAGACATAAAACACTGGTCACTTTAATAATGGAACAGTGGTCAATTTATGGACAGTAAATGGACAGTATATGTAGTATATATGAAGAATACAGAAGGTCGAGAAGTATATGTACAGAAGTAGTTATATAGGGTGAGCCACGACTAGAATACAGTATATAGATACACACACACAATAGTTTTAGAACACCTACCCATTCAAGAGTTTTTAAATGTTTTTTGCTAAGGTGTATGTAAACTTCTGACTTCAATTGTACATACACACAGTTGAAGTCGGAAGTTTACACACACCTTAGCCAAATACATTTAAACTCAGTTTTTCACAATTCCTGACATTTAATCAGAGTAAAAATTTACCTGTCTTGGGTCAGTTAGGATCACCACTTCAATTTAAGAATGTGAAATGTCAGAATAATAGTAGAGAGAATGATTTATTTCAGCTTTTATTTCTTTCATCACATACCCAGTGGGTCAGAAGTTTACATACACTCAATTAGTATTTGGTAGCATTGCCTTAAAAATGGTTTAACTTGGGTCAAACATTCCCAGTTGCCTTCCACAAGCTTCCCACAATAAGTTGGGTGAATTTTGGCCCATTCCTCCTGACAGAGCTGGTGTAACTGAGTCAGGTTTGTAGGCCTCCTTGCTCACACACGCTTTTCAGTTCTGCCCACACATTTTCTATGGGATATAGGTAAAGGCTTTGTGATGGCCACTCCAATACCTTGAATTTGTTCCTTAAGCCATTTTCCACAACTTTAGAAGTATGCTTGGGGTCATTGTCCATTTGGAATACCCATTTGCGACCAAGCTTGAGATGTTGCTTCAATATATCCACATAATTTTCCTGCCTCATGACGAAATGTATTTTGAGAAGTGCACCAATCCCTCCTGCAGCAAAGCACCCCCACAACATGATGCTGTCACCCCCGTGCGTCACGGTTGGGATAGTGTTCTTAGACTTGCAAGACTTCACCTTTTTTCTCCAAACATAATGATGGTCATTATGACCAAACAGTTCTATTTTTGTTTCATCAGACCAGAGGACAGTTCTCCAAAAAGTACAATCTTTGTCCCCATGTGCAGTTGGAAACCGTAGTCTGTTTTTTTTATGGAGGTTTTGGAGCAGTGGCTTCTTCCTTTCTGACTGGCCTTTCAGGTTATGTCGATATAGGTGTAATTTTACTGTGGATATAGATACTTTTGTACCCGTTTCCTCCAGCATCTTCACAAGGTACTTTGCTGTTGTTCTTGGATTGATTTGCAATTTTCACTCCAAAGTACGTTCATCTCTAGGAGACAGAACGTGTCTCCTTCCTGAGTGGTATTACGGCTGCGTGGTCCCTTGGTGTTTATACTTGCATACTATTGTTTGTACAGATGAACATGGTACCTTCAGGTGTTTGGAAATTGCTCCCAAGGATGAACCAGACTTGTGGAGGTCTACGATTTATTTTCTGAGGTCTTGGCTGATTTCTTTGGATTTTCCCATGATGTCAAGCAAAGAGGCACTGAGTTTGAAGGTAGGCCTTGAAATACATCCACAGCTACACCTCCAACTGACTCAAATGATGTCAGTTAGCCTATCAGAAGCTTCTAAAGCCATGACATAATTTTCTGGAATTTTCCAAGCTGTTTAAAGGCACAGTCAACTTAGTGTATGTAAAACTCTGAATCACTGGAATTGTAATACAATGAATTGTAAGTGAAATCTGTCTGTAAACAATTGTTGGAAAAATGACTTGTGTCATGCACAAAGTAGATATTCTACCACTCCATTTGTGAAATGTGTCTTCCATACACTGTATATATACACATACATACATACATAACATATAAAGATGAATAAGTACAGAAAAAGGCATTTGAACCCAGTCTGACACAAAAAGAAGATTAATGTGGGAGACAAGCCTGTACACAATCTATATACAGTACACACGTACCATTTACCACATAGAAGTTAAATATTTGTTATAATTTAATTATAGGTAGCCCTTTTTCTTTTATTCCAGGCTTTATCTAAATATTCTGCAAACGTAAATATACAATGGACAAAAAACTTGCTTTTATTTTAATTGCAATTATTTTTGTATTTAACCTTTAATTATCCAGGCAAGTCAGTTAAGAACAAATTATTGTTTACAATGATGGCCTACACCGGCCAAATCCGGACTACACTGGACCAATTTGGCGCCGCCCTATGGTACTCCCAATCACATCCGGATGTGATACAACCTGGATACGAACCAGGGACTGTAGTGATGCCTCTTGCACCGACATGCATTGCCTTAGACCGCCACGCAACTCGGGAGTCCTTTTGGGTAGGTTCTACATAATATTTCTCTCACACATGAATTCACACTTCGTCAAACAAAAGGTTCTCAATTTGGGTTTATGATTCATCTTCTCCACCCTCCTCCACCCCCTCATATTGTATCAACAATTGTTTTTTAATAATATCTGTCTCCCTTCATTTGGCTTTCGTACAGATGTTAACAGTCAGAAAAAGGTCAGACATTCCAGTTGCCCAGGCTCCCCCTATGGGTAGATTCCATTGAAAAACTTGACTAGCAATTCTGGCAGTTGTCATATCCAACACTGTATTCCAAAGTCTCCCCATACACACCTTCCTTCTCACCTCACAGGGTTCCCAGCCCATGTCCGCAGTTATTGCAAGTATAGGTGCAAACTTGTGGACACCTAAAACCCCTGTCTTTATAGGCTAAAATATCCCTATTTACAAAATCAAAAGTATATATACTCCGGACTCCGACATTGCTCATCTTAATATTTCTATATTTCTTAATTCCATTATTTTACTTTTTAGATTTGTGTGTATTGTTGTGTACTGCACTGTTGGAGCTAGGAACACAACCATTTCGCTACACCCGCAATAACATCTGCTAAACATGTGTATGCGACCAATAAAATTTTATTTTATAAAAATAATTATGGGAACAGGTGCTGCACTACAACGACAGGAATGAGCAATGGAGACCAATATATTGAGACCCTAATGTGTTCATGTTTAGAGGATACAAAGGGTCTGCTACTTGAAACTGGGATGGCGAGGAGAGCTTAAATCTCAAAACTATTAAACAATCTAATAATAAACAATCTAATAAAACTAGTTAAACGTCTAGTTTTGATTTACATGTGGTTGAGTTGTCAACTATAGTGAATTCAACGTGAAATCAACAAATGTCACTATGTCGTTGTGTATTTAGGAAAATAAAGTTTGAAAAAAATTACGGAATTCCCTTGCTTGGAGGATTTTTTGCAAATCCAACGTCATTACGTTGTTTTTTTCCGGTTGAAATGACGTGGAAACAATGTTTATTCAACCAGTTTTCCCCAGTAGGCATTGATTAGTGAATTTAGTGTTTTTCTGCTGGGCTAGAACAAAAGCCTGCCCTGTGCCTGTCTGACCAGAATCAAATAATACTGTCTCTAAACATGACCTCATATTGCACTGCCCATATTGACCACTAGAGGGTAATAGTCTCATAGGGGTGGAAACTAAAACAAAGTTTGCATTCATAATCACAATTGACCAACTTCCAGTGGGAGTTTCACAGAAGCCTAGCTTGAAATGATTCTGTCTCGCCACGATCCACAACACCCACTCCTATCTAGTTGTACGTTGTGGGGTTGTTGATTGTTGATTGTTGGCATAACCAGGGCAAACTGGTGTGATGCTCGTTGGCAAAATAACTTACTGACAAGCCTGCCAACACACCAGAAACAATCGGAGGCACGTGGTTAAAGTAGAATGGCTCCATCCCAAAAGTCACCCTAATCCCTATATAGTGGACAGCTTTATACAGTGCCTTCGGAAAGTATTCAGACCCCTTGAGTTTTTTAGCCTTATTCTATTACAGCCTTATTCTAAAATGTATTAAATACAAACATTTCCTCAGCAATATACACACAATACCCCATAATGACAAAGCAAAAACAGGTTTTTAGAAATGTTTGCAAATTTATTACAAATAAAAAACTGAAATACCTTTTTTACATAAGTATTCCGACCCTTTACTATGAGGTGCATCCTGTTTCCATGGATCATTCTTGAGATGTTTCTACAACTTGATTGGAGTCCACCTGTGGTAAATTCAACTAATTGGACATGATTTGGAAAGGAACACACCTGTCTATATTAGGTCCCACAGTTGACAGTTCATGTCAGAGCAAAAATCAAGCCATGAGGTCAAAGGAATTGTCCATAAATCTCTGAGACAGGATTGTGTCGAGGCACAGATATGGGGAAGGGTACCAAAACATGTCTGCAGCTTTGAAGGTTGCCAATTTCCAAGAACACAGCGGCCTCCATCATTCTTAAATGGAAGAAGTTTGGAACCACCAAGACACTTCCTAGAGCTGGCCACCCAGCCAAACTGAGCAATCGGGGAAGAAGGGCCTTGGTCAGGGAGGTGAAGAGGAACACGATGGTCACTCTGACAGAGCTCCATAGTTCCTCTGTGGCAATGGGAGAAGCTTCCAGAAGGACAACCATCTCTGCAGCACTCCACCAATCAGGCCATTATGGTAGAGTGGCCAGATGGAAGCCACCCCTTAGTAAAAGGCACACGACAGGCCACTTGGAGTTTGCCAAAAGGCACCTGAAGACTCTCAGACCATGAGAAACAAGATTCTCTGGTCTGATGAAACCAAGATTGAACTCTTTGGCCTGAATTCCAAGCGTCACGTCTCAAGCAAACCTGGCACCATCCCTACGGTGAAGCATGGTGGTGGCAGCATCATGTTATGGGGATGTTTTTCAGTGGCAGGGACTGGGAGACTAGTCAGGATCGAAGCAACGATGAATGGAGCAAAGTACAGAGATATCCTTGATGAAAACCTGCTCCAGAGCGCTCAGGACCTCCGACTGGGGTGAAGGTTCACCTTCCAACAGGACAACGACCCTAAGCACACAGCCAAGACATCGCAGGAGTGGCTTCGGGACAAGTCTCCAAATGTCCTTGAATGGCCCAGCCAGAGCCCGGACTTGAACCCGATGGAACATCTCTGGAGAGGCCTGAAAATAGCTGTGCAGCAACGCTCCCCATCCAACTTGACAGAGCTTGAGAGGATTGGCATGGGAAGAACTTACCAAATACAGGTTTGCCAAGCTTGTAGCGTCATACCCATGAAGACTCAAATCAAATCAAATTGCATTTGTCACATGCGCATCTGTAGACCTTACAGTGAAATGCTTACTTACAAACCCTTAATGAACCAACAGTGCTTCAACAAGTTAAGAAAAACATGTTAAGTAAAAAAAATAAAAGTGACAAATAATTAAACAGCAGCAGTAAAATAACAATATCAATAGCGAGACTATATACAGGGGGTACCAGTACAGAGTCAATGTGCAGGAGCACCTGTTAGTCGAGGTAATTGAGGTAATACGTACATGTAGGTAGAGTTAAAGTGACCATGCATAGATAATAAACAGAGAGTAGCAGCAGCGTAAAAGAGGGGTCTGGGTAGCCCTTTGATTAGCTGTTCAGGAGTATTATAGCTTGGGGGTAGAAGCTGTTGAGAAACCTCTTGGACCTAGACTTGGCGCTCCGGTACAACTTGCCGTGCGGTAGCAGAGAGAACAGTCTATGACTAGGGTGGCTGGAGTCTTTGACAATTTTTAGGGCCTTCCTCTGACATCGCCTGGTTTCGAGGTCCTGGAGGGCGGGAAGCTTGGCCCCAGTGATATATTGGGCCGTACGCACTACCTTCTGTAGTGCCTTGTGGTCGGAGGCCAAGCAATTTCCATACCAGGCAGTGATGCAACCAGTCAGGTTGCTCTTGGTGGTGCAGCTGTAGAACCTTTTGAGGATGTTTTCAGTCTCCTGAGGGGGAATAGGTTTGTTGTGCCCTCTTCACGACTGTCTTGGTGTGCTTGGACCATGATCGTTTGTTTGTGATGTGGACACCAAGGAACTTGAAGTTCTCAACCTGCTCCACTGCAGCCCCGTTGATGAGAATGGGCGCGTGCTCGGTCCTCCTTTTCCTGTAGTCCACAATCATCTATTTGTCTTGATCACGTTGAAGGAGAGGTTGTTGTCCTGGCACCACACGGCCAGGTCTCACCGCCTCCCTTTAGGCTGTTTCATCATTGTTGGTGATCAGGCCTACCACTGTTGTGTCATCGGCAAACTTGATGATGGTGTTGGAGTCGTGCCTGGCCATACAGTCATGAGTGAACAGGGAGAACAAGAGGGGACTGAGCATGCACCCCATGTTGAGGATCAGCGTGGCGGATGTGTTGTTACCTACCCTTACCACCTGGGGGCGGTCTGTCAGGAAGTCCAGAATCCAGTTGCAGAGGGAGGTGTTTAGTCCCAGGGTCCTTAGCTTAGTGAAGGGCACTATGGTGTTGAACTCTGAGCTGTAGTCAATGAATAGCATTCACACATAGGTGTTCAAGGCTGTAATCGCTGGCAAAGGTGCTTCCACAAAGTACTGAGTAAAGGGTCTGAATTCTTATTTCAGTTTTTTATTTTGAATACATTAGCAAACAATTCTAAAAACCAGTTTTTACTTTCTCATTATGGGGTATTGTGTGTAGATTGATGAGGGGGAAAATGATTTAATCAGTTTTAGAATAAGGCCGTAATGTTACAAAATGTGAAAAACTGAATACTTTCCGAAATGCACATTGTACATTGTGCGCTATAGGGAATAGGGTGCCAATTGGGATATAGACACACTAGTGGCATTGGACCATCCTTCTGATTTACTGCAGGGTGTGATGAAGTCATTAGCCCACCATGTTATCACATTCCTGGCTGGGAGGGCACCTGAACGTTCAACAGAACTGTGGAGATTTTTTCAAGAAATACATCCTTAATGTGAATTATGATTGACACACTGTTAGGGGAAAGGGGGCTTAGCCTTAGATTACTGTACATCCTGGACCTTTTAGGTTAAACCCCATTGAATAAGAGCGCAATCCCCTTTGATGTTCAATCACGCACAGAGCTGATCCCAAAGAGATCCAATAATCCTGAATTATAGGACCTGCATGGCTGGTCCTATGTTATATTGTACATTCATAGGTTTCTGATTGGCCGTATCAGTAGGAACTCCTAAAGATCTCAAAAATGCCTTCAGGATCTGTTTCCTGGAAATAGTGCGATGAAGATGTTTGACTAGTGATGCTAGGAATAAGGCTTAAACTTGGATCACCTGTCTTGAAAAGTTGTAACAAGTAAAGAGTGAACCACGCCATGCATGTGTAGGCCTCGTCTTAGATTCTTCATCGCTTCAGTATTCACTCACTACTCAGGGAACGTCACGTTTGTCAATTTCACATGCAGGGTCAAAAGGCTATTGCCTGCAAGGAGTGGAGTTCCATCCAGACTCCAATGACAAGGAAATATAATAAAATGATGGGTATGAGCGTTCTCTCTCTCTATCTCTCTCTCTATCTCTCTCTATCTCTCTCTCTATCTATCTCTCTCTCAGACACACACACACAGACACCGCGCCATCACAAACACACACAATGCTAACCGGCATTTGTTGTGTGACACAGGCAAAAATAGCATGGCTATAGTTAGTCACAGACACAGCTGAAGCTCTTCTGGTGAGGAGCCAAGACAACCGTTCGTCAAGTGTAGGAATATTGGCACAGGCACAATATGAGACGGAAATTACACCTTTTATTCCTCTTGAAGATGAAGTCCAGGTTATGGGATCAGGAGGTCAGCCCAGTAAGACCGATCAGAGTGGTATATAGGCCTACCTGGCAAAATAAGATTAAAATGAAGGGGAATATCACTTCATTGGCACACAAGGTCCAACCAAAATGTCATGTTCATGTCAGGCACTCTACCGTGACCTTTCCATATGTGAATATGATATATTGACAATAACCTTGATAGTCATTAATAAATGTAAGGTATACCGTATAAGGAAATACCAATGTTTAAATACCATACTTATAAAGTAATCAGTTAACGGGACACTGACGATGAGTAATGACCATACTCTTTAAATGGTGTCAAAAATACAGCAACGCTGAGTGATGACAGGCTGCAGATGTTTTGTACAGTAGGCCTAGCATAGCCTTCAATATAGGCCAACAGGTGGAGTCATTTTGAACGTTGCAAATAAGTTGTACTCGGCAATGACCAACATATTCACATTTAACTGAACTAGGTTGGGTGTGCTGCTGTCTTCTGAGAGTTCAGATAGCTTCCCTCCGTTCTGCTCACGTCTATATTTATCAGGCCTGCTCACCATAAAAGGACGCGTCTGCGGCTTGGCCATTCCGCCCAGTGCCAATATTATTTTTGTTGAGTAGACGGCTGCCCTGTCCTCTGCTACCGCACCTACCTGCGGAGTTGCCTGGATATCAAGCGTTGTTGGCTTACACCTGGAGTTGGATCACTTTTTCCTTTGCTAGCAGCAGCAGTTGGTAGCTTTTTTGGCCTAGGTAAGTGATGGCAAAATAAATTACCGCTCCATCACCAAAATAGGAGTTTTATATATATTGACAATTCGTTGTTGAATATTATTGTAGGTTTCGTGTGCATGTCGATGGTGTGATTTTTTTTGCCTTGTGATCCTGTGCTATGTCAGCCTCCGTGCACACACTGATATTTGGAATTTCAGATTCACAAGCTCTCCTCACTCTAAAATTGTGCCCTATTGGATTAAACAAATGCACCTGTTGCGTTTAGAACAGGCTACAGTCATTAATTATTTAAAACATCTGAAAATCATTTTAATTAAACGCAGTAAGTATAGGCCTAGATCCATTCGAAAAATCCTTAAAGATTTTAATTCTACATCTATCCAATTCTATTTGGATATTTAAACTATCAGAAACATTTAATAGTAGATTGAGTTATGTGCACAGTGCATTGGACATAAATATGACACCCAAAAATGTTATAAAAATCATCTCTAATCCAATAGAGACAATGAAGGTCATAACCTTTCCTCTGTGATTATATAAAGTAACACAATAACAACAATTTATTATCAGGACAAATTGTAAATGAAACCCAAACATTAAACAAGTAATAGCTTACAAAAATAGACTACATTTTGGAGCAATGCTAACTGTATTGAACAAAACCATTCTCAAACACTAGCTAAGCCGACAGGCAGACTACAAGAGACTCGGGCTGAATTCAGGGCTTGTGCAGGATGTCGGGATCCACACCTTTCTACCAGAAACATCACCGCCACTATGACCGTGGTTACCGCAGCAAGGAGTTGGAATCGGCTGTTAGCCAGTACCAGTCAAGCAGCAGCAGCAGCTATGCCGCCCGTCGCAGCAGCAGCAGAGCCAGTGCCAGTGCCAGTGCCGCTCTCAGTGCCAGCAGTGGGTAAGAAGGAGGAAGACACCCAGCAGTACAGTAGCTCTGGTCCATATCCATCCCATCCATACTGGTGTCAGAAGATACCTCTGCTGTCCTCTTAACCCCCCCCCCCCCCCCCCCCCCTCCATATCATACCACCTATCTTGGTGGTCCCCGCTTAGTAACCATCCTTTCTCGGCTTCTACCAATTTAATTTTTTTCACCTCCACTTCCTGCTTCTACACCTGCCGTGTTAAGGTTTTCTACCACTCCCAGTAACATTCTACAACCTTATCTATTTTCTCTAAAAACATTCTAAAATTATAGAATATGTCTGTGAATCCTGCATGAAATTCCAAGGAGCCCTAAGCATGGATACTGTGCATCCCAGCTTTCATAGCGGTGTTTTCTGCACGCTGCCCCGACTGCTTCTGAACGAATGCACTTTTTCTTCTAAGACTAACCTTTTCTAGTTCTTCTAAGACTAACCTTTTCTAGTTCTTCTAAGACTAACCTTTTCTAGTTCTTCTAAGACTAACCTTTCCCACTATAGTTCAGTTTACCAGCAATAGGACAACTCAGATTCACATTGACTCGGTCGTCATAAAATGTTTGCTGAAGGTTGGGTAGAAGCAAGCTTTACAGGAATGTTATGGTATATGGCTTATAGACTGAAATAGCATCCTGGCCCGTGCATACCATGTCCCAGGGAATGTGAGCTGTGGTAATTATCTCTTCGAGTTGTCTAAACCCCAGTTTAATTTGTTTCCTTTCTGAAAGTCGTGTTTCCCTATTAAGAGGTTTTATTTTGTTCAGCCAGTACAGTATTCCGTTGGGGGACTTCATCTCACACTAAGCAAAGACTTTGAGTGAGTCTATAAAGCATATGGCTTTTAAGCATACTTCTCCTAGAGCCTTCTGCTTCTTTGTGCTCTGGAGACATGGTTTGACGTTGCCTCTGAGTTAAGGCGCAGAATGACAGATTTTTACCTTGTCAGCTCGGGGATTCGATCCTGCAACCTTTCGGTTACTTGCCCAACGTTCCTACCTGCCAGGCTACCTGCCGCCCCTGGGACATTAATTGCTGTTTGAATTCTTTATTTTATTGGATGATGGCCTATTGAAATGTTGGGGGGGGGGGGGGGGGGGGGCCTTCATGATTGAACCACGTGCTTTCAGGAATTTACCCAGCTTTCCCTGTGTTTATTATAGTCTGATGATGATGGTGACATACTGACGATGGTGACATACCAGCAGTTATGCACTGGAGATGTTTATGGTATTGTGCTGACATACCAATTGTTCCGCTAGGAATACTAATTGAATGCGGATTGCCTTTCCTGCATTCACATTCTGGAATAAGAGTGCGCCTTATCGTAATCCATCTAGATTAGTGTTTTTCCAACCCTGATCCTACAATCCCAAGTGGCATTCTCAGGGGTCCTTGAGGGTTGGGGCGGGGAAACAGTCATCCTGATGGGTTTGCTTTTCTGTTTCATAGGCGTCAGTGTTCTGTCGCACCTTCTCTCTGTTTACACTGACAGAGACTCGTCCAGGCACTGTGTGGGGTTGGTAGGTTCCTCCCGTTCACCCTTCTTGCTCCTGTGGTCCTCCCACACATTATGCTGTGAGGGACCTCTGGGGAGTACAGAGACACGATGTGAAAATTGTCATGGTTTATGAGACGGGCTTCCTGAGCTCTGGTGGTATTTTCTGTATTAAACATGTTCTTATGTGTTCCGTCTCTGCTTTTCTTGGAGATCGACTGCCAGCATCCTCCTGGAGAATGACTCCAATCCTGATCCCACTCTCCATTCTCAAGGATCTGGCCTGCGTTTGTTGTACGGGATTATCACGTGTGATATGAGCCACGTGTTGGTTGTATGCACATTGCAGACACATACGTGATGTGTGGGGCCCTGTTTCTTATTGCCTGGCGATGTGTTTGGCCAATAATGCGCAGTACTGTGCACAACCTGTTGATATTGCGAGAATCAATTTGGTGCAACCCAAATAATGCTCGTGCTGAGTGTTCGGTTCGTAGAGTTTCAGGTTGGTGGGTTTTTCAGCTGCGGATCTCTCCTCTCCTATTCCTTTTTCAAGAGTGATGAAGTCGCCTGCGTGTCTCCCCCCTTTCACCTCCTCTCCTTTGACCACCATGTTTCATTTCATTCCATCTCGTTGGTCCATTTTATATGTGTGTGTGTGTAAAGAGTTTGAGATAGTAAAACAAGTGTCAAACACCGCACACTGCTGACGACAGACGGCCGACCGTGTCTTAATTCTATCTTTTGATTTTGTCATTGCAGACATGTCGTTGCACTGCATGAACGAACGACGCCTATCCCTTGTAGCTACACCAGGTTTGTTGGTAGACGATGCACTGCTGTGCACAGGGTTTTTCTCTTTCCTCTTTGCACAGTTTGAGAGATTGAATAGAAATGCAGATAAATGCGCCTAAGTCACCCTCCTGGTTGATAATTCATTTTGAACTTAACTGCTGTGCTCAGGTTTTATTTATTTTTGTTGCACAGTTTGAGATCGTTATAAAAAAAAATGCTGCTAAACCCACCTAAGCCACCCTCCATGTTGATGATTAATATGCCCCGCCCCGTAACTTAATTTCTCCTCATCCACCCCTCCAGATTACATTCACCTTAGTTGGATGTTATTACACTGCTGTACTGACACTATCCTGTGTCTTAGACTTAGTTCCTCATACTCTGGCCTGGAGGAGAGCAGACTGAGCCCAATGCCCAAGAGAGCAAAGCCCACCTACCTGGCTATGGACAAAGAGAACCAGATTATCGGCTATGTAGTGCCCATCTTCAGGGGCAGGTAAACGAGCCATCGACCTTTGAACCTTAGTGATATTTTATTTATTTCAGCGAGTGGTTCTGACCAATGAGCATGAAAATAACCCCACTGCCCACTCCCCTCCCTGGCTTTGCTCCCCCACCCTAGTCAGGAATATGCCAGTGGGTTTTCGGATACTGAGGAGGCCCGGGTGAAGGAGAGTGCTGGATACATGGCCCGGAGGAATCTGTTCACCAGTGGGTTGGAGATGGAGCGGACGGAGCAGACGTCTAGGAAGGTGTCCATGCGCGAATCAGCCGAGCGCATCTCCCTGAGCAAGAGGGTTAGTTCAGGATCCTGATAGGATCATATAGGAGAGTGTGTTCCTTTGTCACATCACATTGAGGAATACTGGATAATACTCTCCCTCCTGGCATCAGAATGGGGAAAATGTAGTCTTTGTGACGTCTTAGAGGGTGGGATTCCATTGTGACATCACATTGGGTAATACTGGAAAATACTCTCTTTCGTGATATCGTAATGCATTATAGTTAGTTTGTTGACTTCTGACTGGACAATTCTTTCTCTTTGTTAGATCACAGAGTGACATTGTTTCCCTCAGTGGCGTCATAGAGAAGAGTATTTATTTACCTTTGTGACATCATAGAGAAGAACATTCACGTTTGTGACATCACAGAGGGAACACCTTAAGAAATCCATTAGCAAAGTATCACAGGAAAACTATTGCCACAAGAGCCATGTTTCAGTCCATTGATTCATTCTTCTCTGCTTCCACTCCCCTTGGAAGCTTATTTGTGTCCCTCAACCAAAGGGTTTATGTCAAGGAATATCCTGCCCCAATCACTCAGGATGATCATAAGAGCTACAGTAACCATTGAGTGGGGGGCACACACTATATTTAGACTATCACCCCTCTGCCAACACGCCATGTCACTGGGCGAGACATTCCTCAGGAGCTCTGGTTTCTGAAGACACAGAGGGGTAGTGTTCATCGAGTGTTGTCGGATGATGTGTTAAGGGTTATTGGATCCACAAGTAGGTTTTCATACCCATAGTTATTCCGAGATCATAAATCAATGACTCATTAGGACTTCGCTGTGACCAGAGAAGTGCATGGAGTCTGCATATGTAAAGAGGTCAGATGCCCGAATCCATAACTTGATATCAGCCCATGTAACTTTTTTGTATTTTTACTTTTGTTACTTACACAGATATCAAGTTCGGATTCAGCTCTGACTCATTACCTCGCAAATGCCTTGTTAAATGCCTTGTGTTTGTTTCGAGGATGCATCATGAATTGATGGGCAAGGGTTTTCTGCAAGGGTTCTGGAGGTATAGTGTTTTACTGTTGCACCATGAGAATGTGCTATGATAATGTGCTGTGCCTGTTATGCCTGAGAATGTGTTGAGCCTTGCGAAGGCTCTATGAAGGCTTAATGAACACATTGATCCCCAGATCTATGAGAACGAGGAGCACCACAAGCGTATGAACAAGGATAGCCTGATGCACGCCCCAGAGTTTGTGATTAAGCCTCGCTCCCACACGGTGTGGGAGAAGCAGTGTGTCAGGCTGCACTGTACTGTCTCTGGGTGGCCTGACCCACGGGTTGTCTGGTGAGTACTGCACTCACACACACATGCACATACATGCACACGCACACACCTCCCTGGATACACCTTAACATGACCAAGTGATCACTAACACAATACACACCAAATCAATCCCTTATGGATAGAGCATTAGCAATTACGGCCCTCTCAATCCTATCCTCATGTCATCGCACTTAAAAACTATAAAACACACTATAAATACTTCTCTGGTGTCTATTTAACTGGCGTCTCTATGCTGATTCAGAGCTGTACTTTAACACTCCATTGTCCTGCTTTTCATCCCCCTCTCTGCTTCCCTTGCCTTCTCTTCTCTCCTCTTTCCACAACAAGGTACAAAAACAATGTGACAATCGACCCAATGGCCCACCCAGGCAAGTATAAGCTAGAGAGCAGCTACAACGTGCACTCATTGGAGATCAACAGGTAGGCACTACCCCAAAGCCACAGGATCTTCCACTATGTACCACTCATCTCAGAGTAGGAGTGCTGATTTAGGATCAGTTTAGCATTTTAGATCTAAACAAATAAGATTACATGGACATGCGGGCACCTGATCCTAGATCAGAACTCCTACTCTGAGTCGCTTGATACATGCATGCCCATGTCTTCTCTGTGAGGCTCATTGCTGTGTATTAACAGATACTTTCAAACAAGCCACAGTCATCTCTGGCTGTGGTAAAATGTCAGTGTGATGTCACCACCACGTCCCTTTAACACCCCTTCATGGTGTAATACAATCGCCACTCTCAGGAAAGGTCAGAAAAACGTTGTGGTGGGCCAGAGTGTGTGGGCACACTGACAACCATGGGAATGTTTGGACGGGCTCACATTGGGAACTCGAGGGACAGTGGATTGTGGTTCTTAGAAGTAGGTTTGAGAAATGTGTGAAATCGAGACCCCTCTCTGACTCTCGCTCTGTCCGTCTCTCTGTCTGCCTGTCCACTAGCCTGCCTGCCTGTCTATCGGCCAGTGCCCTGACGAGCTCTGTGAGCTGTAGACAGACACCAGAAGGCTGTTGGTGAAGGCTATACATGATCCGAGACATTTTGCAGCTTGCCTCTCGATAACAAAGAGGACGCCTAAAGATAGCCCTTTTCCCCCACCAGAGGAATTATTTGGAGATAGAGGGCCCCTGTTGTGGCTTATTTTAGGCCACTTCACAAAGGACTTAACACTTAAGTGTCTCCTGAGCTGTGTCAGATGGAGAGAGATATTATTTTGTTTTCTCACAGTCGTCCAAACTCAACCACACATGTAGCTTGTTGCTTCCTCTCTGTAGAAAGTTGGGAAGTATATTTCCGTGATAGAATCTAAGCACACATAACATTCATACAGACGCATCTAGCAGCTGACACATGATGGCATCATCACAGTGTCTATTTATTCCCAGACTATTCCCGGCCTGGAGTTCTGGAGCATTTTACAGTCCCAGCTCACATAGCTGTGTGTTGATTTCCATGTCCGAGCGGGGAGGGGGGTGGAGAGAGGGTGTTAACGTACACGTGAACCATTAGGAGACAGAAACATGTGTATCTGGGACATCGATTCACCTCTCTCTCTCACTCTCTCTCTGTCTCTCTCTGTCTCTCTCTCTCTCTGTCTCTCTGTCTCTCTCCCTCTCTCTGTCTCTCTCTGTCTCTCTCTGTCTCTCTCTGTCTCTCTGTCTCTCTGTCTCTCTGTCTCTGTCTCTCTCTCTCTCTCTCTCTCTCTCTCTCTGTGTGTTTCAGATGTGATTTCGATGATACTGCACAGTATCGTGTTTCTGCCATGAACAGCAAGGGAGAGCTCTCCTCCTTTGCCTCCATCGTTGTTAAGAGTACGTTTCAATATGTCACAGTATGTTATTGCCTCTGTTAGATAACGGGTCGTATTGTGCCTCTGCAATGAAATAGAGTAGACAATAACCACCCATGATTACTCCATTTTGACAACCACTGTCCTAATTGCTGCTCTCGCAAGGTGTATTGTAAGTTTAAAAGAGAGAAAGTCAATTCTTTGTCCCATTTTTCTGTCAACCACAACACAGTAATAACATGTTAATAACAAGCACCTATTTGTTCATTCTACTCTAGGATTCAAAGGAGAGGTAGAGGAGGCTCTCCCCATGCCCAGACGTAAGTCAGAGGAATATAATATCATATGTACTCATACTGTATATAGTCACTTACTCAATACTCATATATATTACATGTATAGTATTAACATGAAGAAAAAAAAGATATACTAATATATACTAAACCGTATTAACATAAACGATTTGCAGTATGCTAAGCTGGAACACTGTGGTTAGTTTTGAGGAGAGGGTTGGAGGGAGGTGGTGGGAGGACCCGGGGAAGCTATGGGTGCTAACAGCTTTTTTGTTCCCTTGACACTGGGCACAGCAAGGTCAACAGACAATGAAGGTAACAGGGTCTTTATAAAAACTCTGCTCTGGTTTGATGGCGTCTTTGGCCTACTTAGAGTATTCACTGTGTCACTCAATGTGTATGCATGATCACAATTTGTGCATCTGTTTGGAAAGAGCCTTAGTAATAATCGTTGAATTTCCTGGGAGAGATCCACAGATGGTTCAGCGTGACAAACGTGACCCTTTTTTGAAAATCGCAAACAACAGAATACTTGAACGTTTTGGCAAGTATGAGGTTTTTGAAATTGTATGTTATAGAGCCTTGGAAGTTGAATACTGTAAACTCGAGTGTGACATGAAGCAATATAGAGAAACAAACACTATAGCTTACAACCTGGATAATATTGATTTGAGAATATAGATTACTGTCATCTGAAGAGCATCTGATTCGCTACATACTAATTCAGAGGGGTTGGGTGAAATGCGGAAGACACATTTCGGTTGAATGCATTGAGTTGTGCAACTGACTAGGTATCCCCCTTCCCCTACACGGCGACGAAGCCTGAAGAGTTCTAGTTTTATCTAAACTCAATTGTCGTTGATTAGTCATGTTCATAATCCCTTTTCAACGAATATTACAATCGAATTAGATGCTAAGATTGGACATATGTTGGATTGAAGTCTTGAACTTCATCTAGGGTTTTCATATGTCAAATGTGCGTCACTGTCTACGGGCATGACGTGGAACCTTAGTTTCCCCAGTGCGGTTTGTACGCACTGCGGCGAGTATTTGGTGTTGGAACACTGCACTTAGTGATGTTAATGGTGTTTTTGGGTTGTCTTTTGGGTTCATCAAGGTGTTCCTGTTCACATCCCTGTCTGTCCCTGTCATGGTTTTACCCATGTCTGTATGGGGTTGTTTTTCATGCCACTTTCTCTTGGGAGGGAATGGATCAAATGTAACGCTACCAGATAATGTTAAGTTACATCATCGATCATCAATCATCCCAAAATGTCAAAAATGTATTGTGAAAAATGCAATAAGAGATAATGACTTGCATTGGTTTTTGGACACAGATGCTAAAAAGTTAGCATTTTCGACGAACAGCTAATTGCCCTTTGTTCGCCCATCCCTTGGATTTGAATAATAATGCACGCAGGTGTCAGATTTCAGGTGTGTCACACCACACAGTGTTGCATGATGGGAACACAACGGCGACCTGAACTCTGACCCCATGTTGTTTGGTGCTCCTTCCTGTCAGATGGCCTGATCTCTGAGTATGGCATCACCTTTGATACCCACATCGTGGACGGGTTTGGCGTGTCGTTCGGACGGGAGGGCGAGACCATGAGCCTGGGCGCCACAGTCATCATCTCCCCCAACCTGGCACGCTACCAGCCTGAAGTTCAGTGGTACAGAGATGGTAGGTGAAGCCCCAGAGCTCTGGAAACTCTTGCCAGTGTTTGAATAAGGTTACATGGACACGCAAGATCTGATCCTAGATCAGCACACCTATTCTGAGATGCTTGATACATACGACCCCTGGGCTATGGAGAGAGACACTCCTGGAGGTTCCTTGGCTGAGACCTACCCAGTTGTCATCTGTGTGATACATTAGGCCACTGATACTGTATGTTCGTCTCCATGTCTAAGACTCGCTGATAGGCAGAACACATGAGACCGAGAGCTACTTGTGATTATGTGTATGTCAGCTGTGATTAAGGTATACTGTACATATGTCATGTGTTTAACATATTACAATTAGTCTGTACCCCGAAAAGTTGTGTAGGTGTAGGACCAATTCAAGCCTGTAAAATGGGTATTCAACCAGAGGTTCACAGCCCCACTAGGGGTCCACAAAGGTACTGCAGGGAGTCCTCAAAAAAAAAAATATATATAAAAAAAAAATATATATATATATATATACTGTATAAAAATAAAAATAATATTTTTTTTTGAATGACATACCTACATTAGAAAAGTGGAGTAGATCTTCTTTCTAATGATGTCAACTTTATTTCTCCGCTTCTAATATTTAGATAATTACACTCATTAGACCCTATCACTGACTTGAGTATCAGACATAGGCTTTGAAAAAGCACCCACGAATAGGCTACCAGTGCGGCAAGTGCTGCTGGTTGCTGGTAAGCTTTCTTGGCTTGGCTATTAATTTTTGCCAACACGACTAACCTTTTAACCCTTTACCCTTAT
The DNA here is from genome assembly GCF_045791955.1 of Oncorhynchus clarkii lewisi. NCBI lineage: Eukaryota > Metazoa > Chordata > Actinopteri > Salmoniformes > Salmonidae > Oncorhynchus > Oncorhynchus clarkii. The sequence goes on from NC_092161.1 coordinate 29,605,633, forward strand.
GGGAATTGGGCTTATGGGACAGGGCTAAATTGAAAAGATTCTTACAGAAGAAATAGGAAATGCATATGCGTAAGCACGGCAGCAATTGAAAGGGAACAGTTTGGAAATGATGGGAAAATGATAAGACCAAAGTTGAGGACTCGACAGTTCACCTGACACAAGACTGAATTATCCTTCACCTGATGATAAGACAAAACTGGAAAACATTTGTTTTGCTGGCATATGATGGTGGTCCTTGGGTCGTTAGTTTTCCTGGAAGGGGGTCCCACCCCCTCACCCTCACACCCCCTCACTCTGTGTTTGTCTTTAGATCTGACTAGGTTATCCATCCATTATAACCTCATCTCTCTCTTTCTCTCCCTCTGTGTGTCTCTCTCTCTCTCCATCAGATGTTCTTCTGCAGCCCTCCAAGTGGTGTCACATGCACTGGAGTGGAGACAAGGCCACGCTGACCCTGACACACCTGAACAAGGAGGACGAGGGTCTCTACACCCTGCGCATCACCACCAAGTCTAAATACGAGACCTACTCTGCTTACGTCTTTGTCAGAGGTGGGGAACTTACCATGAGCAGCGCTGAACAACACTGTTGTCTGTGTCACATTATCCCTCCTCCTCAGTCCACTACATGCCTTGTTTACAGATTGTATTATTCACACGCACAGTGTGTGTGTGTGTGTGTTTGAGCGCGGACAGAATGGCCTCTTGTTTACCGCCTCTCTGTTTCCACGATGGCCCTGTCTCGTGTTCTGTGTGGCGTGTGGTCAACAGTCGATCAAGGTCAAGATCACACAGACACCTCAGCTGACACCAGATAATAAGGACGGCCCATGTGTTTGTGTGTGTGTATCTGACCGCCGTAGTGGTCTCTAGTTAATCCCACTACACACGCAATGGAAATCGCCCACTATGACCACAGAGACGATCAACTCCTGTCACGATCTCTGGCCTGGTTTTGTATAACATGGGACAAATGTTACAGCCAACTTGTTCATCTTTTACTGTTGGTCGCCAGCACTAAGTTACTGACCTTCTCTGTTGTTCCATGCTACTCATTCTCTTGCTAACAGAGGAGACATGTGCTCTGTACAGAGTGTGAACAAGATGGAAATAGGCCTTGCTCTCTCTGTCATTGGTCAGGGTCACATTGTAAAGGAGAGGCCAGGTACACTGTCTGTTTGCGGACACAGAGACCCCATAGCAGTCGAGAGACTGACAAGGCTATTCTCAGTGAGCTCATGAGCTCAGATATGGAATGAGTTTGGCTGTCAACAGAGCTGGATACTGTATATATATCTCTTCTACCAGGAGTGACAATAGCCTGCTGAGTGTCCTTCTAAGCCACAAAGAGCTTTCTCTCTCTCTCTCTCTCTCTCTCTGTCTCTGTCTCTGTCTCTCTCTGTCTCTCTCACTCTCTCTCTCTCTCCACTCTGTCTCGATCTCTCTGTCTCTCTCTCTCCCTCTCCATTCTCTCTCTCCCTCTCCATTCTCTCTCTCTCTTCATTCTCTCTCTCTCTCTCTCTCCATTCTCTCTCTCTCTCTCCATTCTCTCTCTCTCTCTCTCTGTCTCTCTCTGTCTCTGTCTCTGTCTCTGTCTCTCCCTCTCCATTCTCTCTGTCTCTCCATTCTCTCTGTCTCTCTCTGTCTCTCTCTCTCCCTCTCCATTCTGTCTCTGTCTCTGTCTCTGTCTCTGTCTCGCTCTCTCTCTGTCTCGCTCTCTCTGTCTCTGTCTCTGTCTCGCTCTCTCTGTCTCTGTCTCTCTCTCTTTCTCTGTCTCTCTCTCTCTCCATTCTCTCTCTCCATTATCTCTCTCCATTATCTCTCCATTCTCTCTCTCCATTATCTCTCTCTTCACTCTCCATTCTCTCCATCTCTCTATCTCTCTCTCTCTCTCTCTCCACTCTCTCTCTGTCTCTCTCCACTCTCTCTCTGTCTCTCTCCACTCTCTCTGCCTCTCTCCTATCTCTCTATCTCTCCATCTCTATATACATCTCTCTTACACACACACAGTAAAATAATATCAGGCAGTATATAGTCCTACAGTTTATACAGCTACTGTACACACTTGCATAGACTTACAGCCCACAGACCACATAAGATACAGCACAAAATGTTTTAGCAGCCTCTCTCACATTCACACTGAATAAGTCAGTCCAACGCTAAGTGGCTAATTCTGTTTCTCACTTTATGGGAAGTGTGTGTTCTGTCTCTTTAAGAGTCGCCTTTCACTGAGGTGCATGCTGCTGCTAATTCTGTCCCATCTGCTCCAGCCTGCTCCGGGGTTGTGTTTAACTTAAAGACCAGTAGCATTCCTGGCACTAAGCCATGGAGCCACAGATTTCTGCTGGGAGTACAGCAATGTACAGTACGTGCACTGTATTTCAAAACAACAAGCCACAATGAAAATACTCTAACCGTATACTATAGAGATCCTATGATCCACTATGGATTCTATATGTGAGAGTGAGTGAGAACTACACATTTAACTGACAATGTGTGTGCCTGTATCAGATGCCGATGCGGAGGTGGAGGGAGCCCCTGGCGCCCCTCTGGATGTGAAGTGTCAGGACGCCAATAAGGATTACGTCATCGTGACCTGGAAGCAGCCGGCTGTGGACGGTGGCAGCTCCATCCTGGGCTACTTTGTGGACAGGTCAGTACCATCCCCCATCACTACATGCCAGTAGTAAATCCTAGGCTTGTCATGACACAGCTAGACAAACACAGGAACAAATCTCCCTTATGTACCCCCATACTGACATTAACTCCAGTTGCATATTGTATAAGTAGATGGCCAGGTCATGTGACCTGACCTATAACCATGTGAAATTATCTTGTAATAGGCTGTAACAAGGGCCCAGTTTCTCCCGACCTTACCAATAGGCCTAACTCTGTGTCTTACCAATAGGCCTAACTCTGCGTCTTACCAATAGGCCTAACTCTGCGTCTTACCAATAGGCCTAACTCTGTGTCTTACCAATAGGCCTAACTCTGCGTCTTACCAATAGGCCTAACTCTGTGTCTTACCAATAGGCCTAACTCTGTGTCTTACCAATAGGCCTAACTCTGCGTCTTACCAATAGGCCTAACTCTGCGTCTTACCAATAGGCCTAACTCTGCGTCTTACCAATAGGCCTAACTCTGCGTCTTACCAATAGGCCTAACTCTGCGTCTTACCAATAGGCCTAACTCTGCGTCTTACCAATAGGCCTAACTCTGCGTCTTACCAATAGGCCTAACTCTGCGTCTTACCAATAGGCCTAACTCTGCGTCTATCCAATAGTCCTAACTCTGCGTCTATCCAATAGTCCTAACTCTGCGTCTTACCAATAGGCCTAACTCTGCGTCTTACCAATAGGCCTAACTCTGTGTCTTACCAATAGGCCTAACTCTGCGACTTACCAATAGGCCTAACTCTGCGTCTTACCAATAGGCCTAACTCTGCGTCTTACCAATAGGCCTAACTCTGCGTCTTACCAATAGGCCTAACTCTGCGTCTTACCAATAGGCCTAACTCTGCGTCTTACCAATAGGCCTAACTCTGCGTCTTACCAATAGGCCTAACTCTGCGTCTTACCAATAGGCCTAACTCTACGTCTATCCAATAGGCCTAACTCTGCGTCTTACCAATAGGCCTAACTCTGCGTCTTACCAATAGGCCTAACTCTGTGTCTTACCAATAGGCCTAACTCTGCGTCTTACCAATAGGCCTAACTCTGTGTCTTACCAATAGGCCTAACTCTGTGTCTTACCAATAGGCCTAACTCTGCGTCTTACCAATAGGCCTAACTCTGCGTCTTACCAATAGGCCTAACTCTGCGTCTTACCAATAGGCCTAACTCTGCGTCTTACCAATAGGCCTAACTCTGCGTCTTACCAATAGGCCTAACTCTGCGTCTTACCAATAGGCCTAACTCTGCGTCTTACCAATAGGCCTAACTCTGCGTCTTACCAATAGGCCTAACTCTGCGTCTATCCAATAGTCCTAACTCTGCGTCTATCCAATAGTCCTAACTCTGCGTCTTACCAATAGTCCTAACTCTGCGTCTTACCAATAGGCCTAACTCTGTGTCTTACCAATAGGCCTAACTCTGCGACTTACCAATAGGCCTAACTCTGCGTCTTACCAATAGGCCTAACTCTGCGTCTTACCAATAGGCCTAACTCTGCGTCTTACCAATAGGCCTAACTCTGCGTCTTACCAATAGGCCTAACTCTGCGTCTTACCAATAGGCCTAACTCTGCGTCTTACCAATAGGCCTAACTCTGTGTCTTACCAATAGGCCTAACTCTGCGACTTACCAATAGGCCTAACTCTGCGTCTTACCAATAGGCCTAACTCTGCGTCTTACCAATAGGCCTAACTCTGCGTCTTACCAATAGGCCTAACTCTGCGTCTTACCAATAGGCCTAACTCTGCGTCTTACCAATAGGCCTAACTCTGCGTCTTACCAATAGGCCTAACTCTGCGTCTTACCAATCGGCCTAACACTGTGTCTATCCAATAAGTCCTCACCGAGATTGTTATTGAATAGCTGATGACATGTATGCTGTCTCTTTGTGCCCTGTGTTCAGGTGTGAGGTTGGCACCACCCACTGGAGCCAGTGCAACGACACGCCCATCAAGTTTGCCCGTTTCCCCGTGACGGGGTTGGTGGAGGGGCGCTCCTACACATTCCGTGTGCGTGCCGTCAACAAGTCTGGCATGAGCCGGCCCTCCCGTGTCTCTGAGGTGGTGGCAGCCATGGATCCTGCCGACCGCGCGCGAATGAGAGGTACGGCGGGCAACCCCTGTCTGCCATCTGGCCCTCCCTGTCTGTATTCTCTCATATTGTGTTATGGTACTGCAGAATGAATATATTGTGAGTATGTACCTTTGCGATGTCTGATGGTTTTTAGTTTTGTGCATGTGTTTTCTTGGAACTATGCATCTGAAAGCTGCTCCTTTTCCCCTGGCCCCCAGGTACCTCTGCACCCTGGACCGGCCAGATCATTGTCACTGAGGAGGAGCCTGCAGGTAGGAAGGAAATGCTTCTGCACTCATCAGTGTTGATCAATATTTCGACGTAGCTATAGATCTGAAGCCTACCGCTTGCAGTACCTTGTGGTCTTTGACTGGAAGGATAACGAAAGCTCTAGTCTGGCTTGGTGGCCAGTCTGCTGGTCTGTTGCCATCTTCTAACAGAAAGGTCATGTTCTGGCTTGACAATGACAAGGCACGAGCACAAACGGATTTGGGACCAAGCTACGAGATCAAACCCCTTGATACGTTTTCTTTCACGTCACTTCCTATCAGAGGGCGTGGTCCCCGGCAAACCCAAAGAACTGGAGGTCACCGAGGCCACCAAGAACTATGTGGTCCTGAGCTGGAAACCCCCTGGGGAGAGAGGCCACGAGGGCATCATGTACTATGTGGAGAAGGTGAGATATACCGTATATACTTCATTAACATCACATACCTGATCTGTAGCGTGACTCCTCTGATCAATATAACCTACATTTCATCACTGCTTCGCATCCATAACAACCGCCATATCAAAATCATTCAATAAGTTAACACTTTTTGTTGTTGTTGGTATTTTATAGTCCTGCAGGTTTTTTGTGGTGTTTGGAGGGTTTGAGGCGTACTCTAACTTCTCGGTGTTGTGTGTTAGTGTGTGTCTGGCACAGACAGCTGGCAGAGGGTGAACACTGAGATCCCAGTGAAGTCTCCTCGCTTCGCCCTGTTTGATCTGGCGGAGGGAAAGGCCTACAGCTTCCGTGTGCGCTGCTGCAACTCCGCCGGCGTTGGCGAGCCATCAGAAGCCACCGAGGCCACCACTGTCGGGGACAAGCTGGGTGAGGGGGTTCACAAGTCACACGCCATACCACAGACTACGGCAGTTCCCAGTGTACCAACGGAAATAGATGTAGCACGTGTTTACGTATTTACTCTGAGAGACACGCACTCCTCTCCGAATCAGTCTGCTTGAGCTCTTACAAGACTTCCCCCCCCCCATTTGATCTTAGTTGAATTGTTGTCCCCAGATATCCCGTCTGCCCCAGGCCGTGTGGTTCCCACCAGGAACACAGACACGTCCGTGGTTGTGTCCTGGGAGGCTTCCAGGGACGCTAAGGAGCTGGTGGGATACTACATCGAGGCCAGCATCGTGGGTAGCAACAAGTTTGAGCCATGTAACAACAAGCCTGTCAAAGGCACCAGGTACAACGGTCCTTCTAACAATCTCTCTATCAACCTTTTACAAATATAGACACATACAAATGGTGACCATGAATCTAATTCAATACTATATGTAAATGATGGTGAGCTCAAGTAAGTTGACAAACATTTTTTCCCCACAAAGATTTAGAAATTGATGGTGTGAAATGTCTTTCTCAAAGTGTTTTTGTGTACTTGTAAACAGGTTTATCTGTCACGGTCTGGTGACAGGAGAGAGCTACGTGTTCAGAGTGAAGGCATTGAACGCCGCTGGGCTCAGCGAATGTTCTCAGGAGTCTGAGGCTATTGAGGTGAAGGCTGCTATTGGTAAGTGAGAGGAAGAGTGTCATGACACAGTCGTACTAGACAATAGGGTAGGAAGCCATTTTAGGAAGAATGTGAAGAGACATATACAAGGAACTTGTTTTTTATGTTTAGATGGAGCACGATTACACGCTTAGAAAAAAAGGTGCTATCTAGAACCTAAAAGGGTTCTTCGACTGTCCCCATAGGAGAACCCTTTGAAGAACCCTTTTTGGTTCCAGGTAGATCCTTTTTGGTTCCAGGTAGAACTATTTTGGGTTCCATGTAGAATCCTTTCTACAGAGGGTTTTACATAGAACCCAAAAGGAACCAAAAAAGTTTATACCTGGAACTGAAAATAGTTATCTTACGGGGACAGCCAAAGAACCCTTTAGGAACCCTTTTTTTCTAAGAGGGTATGTGACTTCAAGGGTTATAATTTTATTGTACTAGGATCAGGAAAGCCTTTTAGCTCTATGAGTGGGTGGAATGTGATGATTGAATCTTATGCATAATATTGTAATTACTCCTTTTCTAATATGCCGATGATGAAAGAAATATCCCGTTTCCACAATGAACAGGGGTTTAGCTGATGTGTTGCACCATTGTCTTCTTTATTTGCTGTCCATTGAGACATCACGTTGTCAGCTCTGTGTACCATCAGCATTTAGACTCCTCCCACGTGTTCTTTCCCATGGTTCCACTCTGTCAGTCACCCGAACAAGCCCCACCCACCACCCCCACACCCCATGTTGAGTCAGAACTTATCCCCACCCTCCCTGCACAAGCTGAGGCGGGCCAGGGTCAGGAGTTGTAGACTTCCTCTAATTTGGGTCAGTGCGATCCAACTCAGCGGTTGTTACAAACCAGCCTTCCTTGCGTTCCTCTGTCACACCCCCGCCCCCCACCCTCCCATCACGTTGCCTGGGCACGAGATGTATCAGCCTCCACCACCCACCTGGTGTTTAAGGTACCCACCCCCTCTCCACCCCACCAACAATAACCCCTGATCTGCATTGTGCATCTGCCCATTCTTCTCACTCTCAACTGGGAATACTAGCTCTGGTCCCAGGTGTTACAGCGGCTTGCGCCTTGCTGATCTGCACTAGCGCCCTGGACCAGAGCTAGGGAACAGGAATGCTAAACTGACAGCCCTGCTCCTTTACATTTGTCCCATTAATGTCTGCACTGTGACTAACCAAGCTTCTAGCTATGACACATCACTCAGTCACTGGCCAGCTTTGTGCCGAGCAGCATGCTCTGTTTTCCCTTATGAAACACACTTAGTAACAACGCCAATGGATTTCTCTCTACAGTCCATTACAACTGATAATAGTTGGTAGACCTAGAGTCTAGGCCCATTAGTGGTAGTGTCTTACACGATAAAAGATAGACAATTGAATACTCACAATTGAGCCGAGGTTAGTATGAGGAAACACTTCTATCGCACATCTTTTAAAAATATATCAGGAAGAATTAACTGCATTTATGTTCATAGATCTCACTCATAACTATTTCCAATAGTTGTCTCCCATTGAGTAAATTGCTATACACCATTACATATACTTGATTTTTTTTGCCCGTATTGTGCATATAATGAAATCCACTGGTATCATTACGAAAGTATAGTGTGGCTTTTTCATGAAGGGTTGGCGCAAAGCCTGCACACACTCGCTTTCTCCCCTCACATGATTGTGCTTTCTCTTTAACTCTGCAACTCGCTTCCACACGCAGATGTCACTTGTTGGTCATCTTGTCTTCATTTTTCAGTCAGTCAGATGAAGACATTGTACTGTATTTAATATTGTATTTAATATTGTATGTGATGTTATTGGTCATGTTTTCTTTCTCTCTCTCCCTCTGTCTCTCTGTCTCTCTCGTCCTTACTCTCTGAGTGAGCTGACTGAGATTGTAGCTGTCAGTGTGAATGTTTGGTCTTTTCTTGGCCTGTGTAAAATGGCTTCTTTTGCTTTTTTCCTGCTAACTCTTGTAGGGGGCGGTATTCCTCATGGTGTGTTGCCGGAGTGGGAGTTACCAAGGGGTGGTAACGTGGGCGGACTAACCAAGCACACGCCACGCTGGACGGGCACGCATGAGGCCGTTCAGTACCCCCCTTACACTATGCTAAAGCTCAATGCTCAAACTGGCAGTGTGCCTGGCCCAGGGGCCGGAGCTGGGGCAGGGGCCACTAGCTCAAGCCCCTCAGGCTCTTCAGGGCCCCTGGCTACAGGAAGTAAAGACAAGGGGGGCAAGAGAGGCAGTGTGACCTGGGCCCCTGACCTGGTCACAGAATCAGTCACAGACTCTGTCACAGAGGCCACGGATGAGGTTAAAGGTCAGGCTAAGGTGCCTGAGGCCGGGAAAACACGTAAGTCCTCTGTAGATGTTTCAGACAAACGGGGGACAGAGAAAGAAACAGCCCACAACGTGGGCTGGCCCAGGACAGACCCAGACCCAGGTGAGCACTCAGTCAGGCCACGCCAACTCTTATATCATCAGATCATCCAAAATAAAACAACTCTTCATCTTTCCCCCCAAGGATTTTTTTTCCTTTTTTAAACTGAAGCTTTTTTCTTTCTACACTTTTTCCTTTTTTTAACTGTAATTTTTTAAAATAATTTTGGTAAGAAGGTAGAAAACTATTTTGAAAAAAGAAACACTTTAATATTTGTATAGGGATCACACTTTGAACGTATGTGCTTCTACTCTCATATTCACAGGAAAGGCATTAAAACACAATACATATAGCCAAAGTATTCAACTGGTAAAATCCTATTTTTATCCCAAGGTAAGTTTCTATAACAGCTTTCTCAGTTTAACTACACAGTCACGCAGCCTTTCAGGCAATCTACTGGCCACCTCTACCACAGGGCTGCCTCACACACACGGGAGGGGTGGGGGGGCGGGCTTTTTGTCCTCCCTCCACACCCTCAGTATTCAGGCACTGTGCTAGCCACCTCAACTTAATGTAGCCGGTTTTGTATTGAAGGGATATTGCTTTTGTCAAAATTGACTTTTCGTAGCAGGTTAGGAGGATTTACGCAGCACGTTAGGAGAATTAGGTTAAGGTGAGGAAAAAAGTTAGGAAAAAGGTTAGGGTCAGCTATTTTTGGCTTCCAAGTGGCGCAGCGGTCCAAGGCACTGCATCTCAGTGCTAGAGGCGTCACTACAGACCCTGGTTCGATCCTGGGCTGTTTCACAACCGTCCGTGATTGGGAGTCCCATACGGCGCTGCACAATTTGCCCAGCGTCATCCGTGTTAGGGTTTGGCCAGAGTAGGCCAAACCTAATTCTCCTACTCTGGGTTTGAGTAAGGTTCTTAACCGACCATTTTAAATAAAGGTTCAATTGAAATATTTCCACATCTAATGTCAATTTGACAAAAGCTGTATCCCATCTAGCTGCTGTAGCCTGGCTGGCTCACACACTCTGTGCTCTTTAAGGTCCACCGTCACCTTGGGAGAGCAGTGCGCATTAACGCACAGAGGCACTGTGACACAGCTGGAGCTAGCCTATCACAGCTTGTCTCTGAAGTGGGTCAGCCAATCTCAAGCCAGAAATGAACGCCTATACCTGAGACCTTTTTGGTAGTGTACTTCCTTGTCAGATTCTACGCCATACCCCCTCCCCCAAATTAGGGAGCACACCATGTCCATGTGACTATTTGTGTGACAGGTCAGTTTATTATGAGTATGTAATAGTATCCTGTTATCTGTGTGAGCTCCCTCTATAGAAGACACCACCGCAGACCAGCCACTGAAATCACATGTGTTCTCACAGCTCCAGTGGCAAAAATATTTTGTCTCATTCCAACTCTGTTCAGTCCAGGTCCCTGAAATTTGTGTCCCCATAATTTGGTCAATGTGTGATGACTCAGTGTCTGGTTGAAACATAGTTTGAGGTCAAAGGTTAAGGGTTAAAGGTGCAGACAGTAGTCTCTTACAGCAAGTATGGATGACAAACTGTATCCCTTAGCTGTTGTTTGACCAACAGAGAACTTTGAACTTTGTTTGTGGTTAAGTTGATTAGTGCCCAATACTTGCTCTAAGAAAGCAGAAAGTTAGTAAGTCAAAGTGATGAAAGACTGAAGCTCAACTAAGAGCATTATGAAGGCTTTATCGAAGCTTCCGTCTCCCATGACTTCTTCGTCTCACAGTTGACACAGCATGATGCTAACTGGAGTCCTCTGCTGTCCCAGCGTCCCCTACTCCACCCTATGGCATTAGCGTTCTGGAGTGCGTGCGGGACTCTATGGTGCTGGCCTGGAAGCAGCCCACCTTCATCGGAGGCGCTGACATCACCGGCTACTTCGTGGACTACCGTGAGGTCATCAATGGGGTGCCAGGGACATGGCACGAGGCCAACGTCAAGGCTGTCAGCGACAGAGCCTACAGAGTGAGTTAACCATTTTGTTTCTTTGGGATGAAGCTACCCTCTTTAACCTGAATTTGCAGGCACCTTTTGCCATGGTTTTTCACTGTCTGTCTGTCTGTCTGTCTGTCTGTCTGTCTGTCTGTCTGTCTCTGTCTGTCTGTCTGTCTGTCTGTCTGTCTGTCTGTCTGTCTGTCTGTCTGTCTGTCTGTCTGTCTGTCTGTCTGTCTGTCTGTCTGTCCAGGTGTCTGACTTGAAGGAGAACAGGAAGTACCAGTTCCAGGTGCGTGCTGCCAACATGGCAGGCGTGGGCATCCCTTCTCTGCCCAGTGGAACGTTTGTCTGTGAGGAGTGGACCATTGCTGTGCCAGGTGGGTAGTGCCACTAATGTTCACTTGAAAACCTGAGCAAATATGAGAATTCCACTGTAACACATCAACATGGATACTATATCACAATACAAGTCATACACTGCAAAGATGTCTGAATTATTATCATTGTTTTACTTAAATTATAACCTCCAGCTCCTTGTGGTGATGGTGTCAAAGATTGCATGCACATGGGACATTATCTATGTACATTGCATTGCCTATGTGTGTGTCCCAAATAGCCCTATGGGCCCCGGTCAAAAGTAGTGCACTACAAAGGGAATATGGTGCTATTTGTACCACAGCCTTACGTCCGTTCCTCAACTCTAAACCTAATTATTTACCCCTAATTTCCCACAGGACCTCCCCATGATCTGCAGGTGACAGAGGTGCGCGCCAACACTCTGGTGTTGCTTTATAAGCCACCAGTGTACCAGGGCCGTGACCCAGTCAACGGGTTCTACATTGACATCAAAGAGGCTGATGCTGAGGAGGAGGCTTGGAGAGGAGTCAACGAGAAGGCTGTCCTCACTAACTACATGAAGGTCAGGACCCTGTCCACTCCTATCGCTCCACGGTGAATTTTCCCCTGTAACAGATCTAAGATCAGCTTCCCCTCCCCAAATCTTTACCATTAGTGGGGGAAACTGACCCAGGATCAGCCTCTAAGGGCAACTTCACCATTTCTATCCACGAGGAAGTCGGAAGCTTCGTAAAGCCTTCATAATGCTCTTAGTTGAGCTTCAGTCTGTCATCACTTTGACTTACTAATACCATTGAGCACACATTCCAATTCAGAATTCGAATACATAGTGTCTGATTGTAAGTGGGATTCGATTGGTGGTATTAGGTCAGTCAGAGGATGTGTCCCGCATGTAAAGGGATTATCAACACTACTGCTTGTGTCTCAATAGTAATATTATATAGTAATATTTGATGTACGTGACTAACATGTCTATAATGCGACTCTTTCTTTCACGAGCAGATTAAGACTCTAAAGGAGGGGGAGACCTATGTGTTCCGTGTGCGTGCTCAGAATAAGGCAGGTGTGGGAAAGGCCTCTGAGCCCACAGAACCAGTCCTGGCCGAAACCAAACCAGGTAGGACGATGTTAAAGACCCTTCAACAGAGCATAGAGGGAGAGGGAGGAAGGACATTGTTATTAAGCATACATACTTCACATTTAATTGAAGTCAGGCACCTCATGTGTAGAATAGTCTCAATGTGTCTCCCTGGTTAAATACAAGTTCAATTAAAAAAAGACTCTCCCACACAGCTATTTCTTTTCTTTCCTGTTGAAAAAGTATAAATACAGATAATGTACAAACACTTAAAGGGATAGTTCACCCAAATAACATATTGGTTTCCTTACCCTGTAAGCAGTCTAAAACAAGGTATGACCGCAATCCACAGCTAGGTTTCATTTCCCTAGCACTGTTTCCAAATGCTAACATTTTAGCATTTGTGGTTCAAATCCCATTCAAGTAATGGGACAGATACTCAAAAAAAAAATTCTCGCATCACGTCCAAATCATCCGAAAATATCTCAAATGTATTGTGAAGCTCACCAAAGTCACTTATAGATGATTTGAACATGTTGAGTGAAAAATGTGAATATCTGTCCCATGACTTGAATGGGATTTCTGCCATGAATGTTAAAACGTTAGCATTTGGAAACAGTGTCTGCCACTGCCAGGGAAACTGGAAACTGCTGTCATACCTTGTACATAGACCGCTTACAAGGTCATTTTATAATTTGGGTGAACTATCCCTTTAATGGTAAAAAAAACAGATTCATACATTTAGTCACACTGCACCTTTTGCATGTGTTTTTGAGTCTCCCGCCGCGTTTGACTTGAGGTCTGTTCTCTCTCAGGCACTACGGAGATTGTTGTGGACGTTGATGATGATGGAGTGATCTCCATGAACTTTGCCTGCTCCAACCTGACTCCAGACTCCAAATTTGTGTGGTCAAAGAACTACGAAGAGATCACAGACGATACTCGTATTACTGTGGCGACCAGTGGGGGGAAGTGAGTGAGTGTGTGAGTTTGAAAGAAGATTAGGGAATCTAAAGCACTTCAGTATGTTGATTGTGCTGGTGCCTTTGTGTCTACCCCTCAGGTCCAAAGCCACCTTCAATATGCTTGCGGAGGATGACATCGGCATTTACTCTTGTGCTGTCACCCACACCGATGGCGCTTGCTCCAGCTACACTCTCTCAGCGGAGGGTGAGTCCAACTGTGTGTCTGTGGTACTGTAGCACTGGACTAGCCTGACCACGTAATCACTGAAGCAGCTAACTTAGAAGGTTAAGAGGGTTGCAGAGCTTCATTGCTCCTGTGTAATTTCTACTTCTTAATCTCTGATAAATATTTCATTTACCTCATAAGTCTTTTTTTTTTCTTCATTTTTGACAGAGTTGAAGAAACTGCTGGAGCTCAGCCACGACCACAAATTCCCCAGTGAGGAACTCAGACACCCTGTTCTATGGCTAAATCCCAAAATGGCACCCTATTCCCTTAGTGCACCACTTTTGACAGTAGTGTTGGGAATAGGGTGCCATTTGGGATGCGGACCAATCTTTGCTCATTTGTGCATGACTCTTTCCTCACTGTTCCTGCTC